>NC_135483.1:17341039-17650484 GCF_052094955.1 Ictidomys tridecemlineatus | reverse complement strand
TCGCCTTATTCTAAGTACTACCTGTATTCTTTTTATTTTTTCCTCTTTTGGCCTGTTTCCATGACAAAAGCTGGCAGAACTTACATGACTACTGATCCTTCTGTGCTGTGTGTGTGTGTGTTTCTCTAGTTCCCCTAGTATTTCTTTAACTCTGCTCTGAGATCTCTTTCCCACTCTTTCCCTGCTTGGCTGTGTCATGGAAGTCTGATCTCTGTAAACTACATTTCTCTGCCTCACTGCTAGTTTTAATTAGTAAGTGAGAAGTATTAATAAGTTGGAAACAGAGAGGAAGGGACAATCCTGGCAGTTGTTTTCCCTCTTTTCTCTGGGAGCAGGTACAGGAGCGGCTGTGTCTTCTCTGAGTCCTGCTTTTACAGGCTGTGCTGGCTCTTGGCCTCTCCCCTCTCCACCTGCTTGTACTCTCCAACTCTAGGCATATTGCCAGGCTCTATGATTGTGAATTCTGGGTTGTTTCACTGTCCTCTAGTGTTTTAGCTTTTCCAATCTCCTTGATTGTCCTTAAAAGTTTTTTTTTTTCTTTAAACTCCTTTCTTCTTGATTTCTTTCTTGGGTTTTCTTCACTCCCCCAATTTGTATGTTATTTTTTGTTTTTTTTGTTGTTGTTGTTGTTGTTGCCATCTTCCATCCCTTTCTATATTGAAATTATAATTTTCTTAAGTCATATCTAATATGCTTGATAATAGTTTTGAAACTGTCTTTATAAAAACAAATTTTAGTTTTGTACATGTATTTTTTCACAGATATTTCAATTTATTTTTGAGTTAAACCCATTTAGTGTGCAAAATACAACTCTTTATTTGTTTCCATAGAATTTTCTGCAAAATTGTTAGCTATAGCTCTCAAAATGCATAAGTAACTTTTGGACTTTTGCTAAAATATTGAATTTTATTAGTTTCCTTGGCTTTGGTAAGGCAAAAAATCTTTCCAGGCAGTAAGTCTTGAGTCATTACACTTTTACACACACACACACACACACACACACATGCACACAGGCAACAACAAAAGAGAAGTTTTCTGTGTTTTGTTTTTGCATAATAAGTCATTCCCTCCAAGGTTTACATATTAAACCATTATGGTATTGTTTATATGTATATTTTGCAAAAATATCTACCCATATCCTATCTTTTAATGAAATCTTGTTTTATTTTCTTTCCTAATAATAATAAACTTGCTGAATATCCTTTGTTTTAATCACTTTTGAGTGTCTGACAGTCTTTCTATTATATTTTGCATACAATAAATGCCAATAATTAATTGAATTAAACTAATCATAAAAATAAAATAAAAGATCAGAAAAAATTTCTTTGTGATATTGTTAGCTAATTGTTTTGTATTGAATACTTCTACCACTAAGGTACATCCCCAACCCTTTTTAAATGAGAAAGGGTCTCACTAACTTGTTGAGGCTGATCCTAAACTTGACATCCTCCTACCTCAGCCTCCTGAGTCACTTGGATTATAAGCCTGTGTGCTACAGCACCCAATCTCAATTTTTTAAAAATCTTTTCTCAGTAGATACTGCTATTGAGCATAATTCCAGCACATCAGCTTGGAAAACAAATACACAGCCCAGATTCCATAAGATGATGATGAAAATAACTTTCATATAAAACCTGACACATGGCAGATCATTAAATAGATGCTGATTTTTTTTTGAAAAAATGATTTCACCCATCCTTGAGGCTAATGCTCTTTCATCTTTATAACCCCTGCCTTATTAATATTTTTTCCCTTAGAGTTCTTGGCATGAAGTATTTTCTCAACATATTTTTGAGAATATGGATGAATAAAATGATTTTTGGAACTGTTACAAGTGCTTTGATCCTTTTGGAGTGTAAACATAAATTTTATGGGGGGAAGAAAGGAATATACTATATATACTATTTTCTAGGAAGCATTTTGGGAATCTGGCCTTTAATAGTCTGTTTTACAACAGGGTTTTTATGATGTTGCTAATCCATGGCTTGTGATCACATCCCTATCCTCAGAGCACAGGTAAAATCCTAGTGTATCCAATAGCTATCTTACCTTCACATGGTTTACTATGAGTATTTGAAGGTAAGAATGGCTTCATATTTTATAGGCTTTAAATCCCACCACATTGCACAAATGGCATCCTGTCCTCAGAATATCTCATGGTGCCAGAAATATAGTGAGTATTTAATGAGTATTAAATGAATGAATGATTTAATAAAATAATAGATGCATAAAACTGCCATGAAAAGCAAGGGAATGAGGCAGCCCCAGTACTTCCAGGAAGCAACTGAGAACCACCCTTTGGCGCCGGCCATCAAATCATCTTAACATTATTTTTGAAGCCTAAGAAACAAAATTCAGGGCCAAGCAAGCAGAGCTTGAGCCAACTACATCATTCCCCAGGCCACTGATTGCTTCACTAAAATTTTTTCAATTTGCTGAATCTGTGAAAGCAAGCATTATTATAAGAAAGACACTTTTTGAGAAATTGTTTTGATTTTTAATAATATATTACAATGTCAAGACATGTATTAGCACTATACAAACCTACATTTTTGCATAATTTGAATTAAGTTGAATGTAGTCATAAATAGATTGGGCAAATTACATCTCTAATTGTGTCACTCATGCCTTCCCATCCTGAATTATTCCTTTGCCTGAACCAATTAAATGTTCATAATAACTGTTTTCTGAAATGGAGCAAGGCTGCTAAGTTCCCTGAAAATACCTCCTTCCTATATGCCTGCGGGGTTTCCTCCAGGTCTTGCCACCTACTCACCCTCATAATCCTCCATGACATTTTATTTCTCTGATTGCTCTCCAGTTTCCTGCCCCCTAATTCTTGATGGTGCTTTGTTCAGACCATCAGTCATTGGCTATGCTCCAGCTTTGAATAAAGCCTTTAAGATTTACCTGGGGTATGGTTTCCAGCTGTAGAGTTAGGCTACCTCTGGTTCTAATGGTGTGCCCAGACTTGGCCATGAGAACCTCAAACCTCTTCCAGGAAAGGCCCAGGGCCCATTTTCTTCCCTCAAGGAGAAACATTCAAAGAAGCTAATCAATCACCTCATTCTTTGGTAAACACTGTCTGCCTAGTTCTTGCTAATTGTTCCAAACTTATCACAACCTTTAGCTCAATCAGGAAGTTAACACTAATTTATCAATACTGATTTGATTATAGCCTAGCATTTCAAATGCACTTTCTATCCAGTTCCTTTGTCCTTTGTCTCCTCTTGCCTTATATTTTGATAGTCTTTTGAAGTATAAATACAATGTCCTTAAACACAAGAACTCTATGAATGATTCTTTGGTTTTGTAGGTTCTGAGGAGGCTATGTTATACAATTTGGGGGTTTTTTTGACTGTGCTTGTAAAGTAATTTGCATATAAATAAACTGTAAAACACTATGAAATGGATATTTAAATGTTTAGTTATCTTGTCTATTTTAATATTAACCTATAAATCATACAATAGCTTGTGTAGTCTTTTAAAAAACTCCAAAGAAAAGATAACACACTCAGATCATTTCTACCCTTCCGATATAATCATTACATACACAATACTATAAGTGGTTTTAATATGCAATTCATTACTGATTTCACCTATGCCATGGGTCCTTGCCCAGGTCCTTGGGAAGCACTTTTGGAGAGAGGGAGATTTGAATGCACAGGACTTACGGGAAATTACACCTGAATTTGGTGAGATAAGTAGGGTTGGGCAGAAAGAGGAGTTGAGCTGCAGTACAAATGAAAAGAAGCTTCAGGAATCCATGGAATGATTATTGAGATAATGTAAGTTGAGGCGTGGGGGCCACATGTACCCCAACATCTCCCTCTGTAAAGAAAGCTTTGAAGGAGGAGATATGCATTCCAGGGACATGGCCTCCTTCCATTACCCAGAGAGGAATTCAACCTTGGCTTTTTTAAACACTATAGCTTATATTTGGGACAGGAAAGGAACAGAAAAGGAAGAATCTGGGTAGCACATCCAGCAATAGCCAAACACTGTTAAATCTAGACTAATTTTCACCAGTTTTTTCTGAGTAAATGGAACTTAGGGAACAATATACCATAAAGGAATCTCTCCATTTATTAAATTTCACCTTCTCGTTTGATTGATATGTTAATGTGAATTATTGAGTAATTTAACAAACAGGTAGATGCAATTTCACTGGAAAGCAGCCCTGGCTGAACCTCCATTTCCTACCAAGTGGTAATATTATCAACCTCATTTTATGATTGAATGAATGAATGACTCTATGCCAACTGCTTTGCATAATGCTTATAATTTGGTCACTACTCAATAAATTGCCAACTCTAGACTTGTTTCTATTTGTTTGAATGTCCAAATCCTGTTTGGAGGCAGATATGAATGAATGAGTGATGAACTAAATATGAAAGTGATGATAATGGCATATGCTTCATGGGGTAGAAGTCAATTGTTAGTTTATATTGTCAGATCTGCAGGATGAGACGCATATGCCTCACACTGGGCACATCTATGATCAGGTGATCTACACTTACTTTTGCTAACAGACTTCAGATTTATGACTCCCTAACATCCTCAATGACAGTGGTCAGAATATTTTCACTGTTCTGTGCTTGTTATGCTAGTTTTGTCTCCCTGCCTAGATGGATGGTGTTCTACACTACTTCTCTTTTGGTAAATGGACCTGTCAACTTCCATTTATAAAAACACATTTTAAGTGTTCTGTATCTCATCTGTACATAAGAGTCCTTGGCCATAATTCTATTCCCCAGATTACCTCCTTTTGAAGTCTTTTTGCATTTACTAATACAGATATATGTTACCTTCTTTTTTTAATATTGGATTTTTGTAAGTGATTTGCATATAAATCACCCCTGTGATGTACATCCATCACCACAAAAGTTCTCTTACAACACCTTGGAGTCAATCCTATTCTCTTCCACCTCCAATACTTGGGAACTTCTAGACATTTTTTTGTCTCTGTTTTCTCATTTTCCTAATGAATAGGATGTTGAGTATCTTTCTACAGCATCTATCTTTGGTGGAGAGTCTATTCACATCTTTTGTCCACTTACAAAATTGAGTTATTTATCTTCATAGTATTGATTTCTAAGAGTCTTTATATATCTTAAATATGCCTTTGTCACATAGATGTTTTGCCATATTTTTGCCTATACTGTAACATGTCTTTTTATTCTACTAGCAGTATCTTTGAGGAGCAGAAGCTTTTAATTTTGATGGAATACAATTTATACTTTTCTTTCATTTTTTAGCATTGTACTTTTGCTTTGCTTAAGAAATAATTGTTTAATCAAAACTCATAAAAGTTTTTTTCCACATTTTCTTCTGTAAATATTAGAGTTTTAGCTCTGATATTGTTAAGTCTACAATCCATTTAGTTATTTCTTTTTTGTTCTAATTAGTTATACATGACAAAAGGATCCATTTTGACACATCATTCATAAGTGGACTATAAGTTCTCATTCTTCTGGTACATAATGAAAAATCACACCGGTCATGCAGTCATATACGTACATAGGATAATAATGTAAGATTCATTCTACTACCCTTCCTACCTTCTCAACCCTCCCCTCCCTTCACTCCCTTTTTACCTAATCAAAAATAACTCTATTCTTCCTTACCACCCTCCCCCATTATTATATCTAGAATAAGCTGTGACTTAAGAATTGAATTTTGCTTTTGAATGTGATGCCCAATGGTTTTTGACAATATTTACTGAATTCACAAAAGGGTACTGGAAAGTCCCTTTGAATTACATTGACTTCTGCATAAATTAATAAATATGAATATTTTACCTTTTACTTTGAAATATGAATATTTACCTTTTACTTTGAAATAGTGAAAAGGTCATTATTTTGGAGTTATAACAGAATGGAAAAATCTCTTATTTTCTAACTATGTTTTCTAAGGCAATTTATCATGAATCAGTATCCCAATCCAGGAAAAAGGTGATTGTAACATTAACTTTTGAGTTTCTTAAAGAATTCTGTAAAATAAATAAGATATATTAAAATTTTAGTATCTTACAGATACTTAAATGTAGTATTTTTACTTGGTAGTTTTTAACAATTTGCAAATCTTCCTTCTGTACTTATATTGGTAGCTTCTGGAAGTCCAGGATTATTTTTTCCTACCTCCACAACATGAGATACAATCTCCAGCACAGAAATTGTGTTTGTGGCAGATAAAACACTGAGGGGGGTTTGTGTTCTCAAAGAGGGTGCTAAAGAGCATGATCCTGGTTGTGTAATCGAATTCTCAAGTTACTCCATCATCAGGAGAGGTTGAGGTGATTGGAGCCTGACCACACTCTGGAATCACATACATAGCCCTTCACATTCCACTCACCTCACCACAGTTCAGTCAGTCAAGAAATGAAACATGAATCCTAGTGGTTAAGACAAGGATTTAGGATATCTTGCTGTGCAAACTGTTAGACTGTTGTTGTACTACAAGTCAACAGGATAGACTGTTGTTGCACTACAAGTCAAATCAGTTCAACTCAAATTCTACTTCTGGCTTTGAATAGAAAGCAAGTTGTTGAATAGCATTCGATGTTAATTTTATTATGTGTAATTGGGGCCAATTTACCTCAAAAGTCCTTTGCAAGTCCAAGTGAGATAATAAATTTGAAAGCACTTTGTAATTATTAACATCCTATACAAATATAAGTCATTGTTATTACTAAGACTCAAAGCCAACTTTAGAAAGGAATGTTATTTGTTGATCAATGACAATGACCCCTGGAGGCTTCCTTTCCCAAATCTACCCATGTTCTACTCAAATGTAATGCTACTTGTCATTGTACCATGTGTAATGCTTTGCTTTATGTTAAGTAAACCTTCTCAGGTTCTCATTTAAAATGGAAATGCCTCTGAGAAGTGTAACAATTATAGTTACAGCTTAGTGAAAAGGTCTCAGGGCCTCACGTTAAATACCTGGCACCTAGGCAGCATTTATGTGTGTCATGCCCTCCACTCTTTATGACTAGGGCAGTACCTCAGAGTTCTAGAAGCCTTGGAAAGAGTAAAAGAATAGTACACATTGGAGAAAAAAATCAGTCCATGGTAAGACCTTTAAATAGCACACCTTAGGGATATATTACAGTGAACTGACATAAAGAACTGTGTATATTTAAGTGTAGAGTTTAATTAATTTTGGCATATGTAGAGTCCCATGAAAACATCACCACTACCAAGAAAATGAACAAATCCATCAGCACCCCGTCAAATTTCATCCTTCTTGCCCTCCATTCCCCTCTCTCTAAGCAATCACTGATCTAACTTGCATTTTCTTGAATTTTATGTAAATGGAATCATATAGAATATTATTTTGTATATACCATTTAAAATATGTCTCCTTTTACTCTGCATGGTTATTTTGAGATTGGTTCAGGTCACAGTGTGTATCCACAGTTAATGGCTTTCTATTGTTGAATCATGGTCCATCATGTGGATACCACAATTTGTCCTTCAGTGTGCTGATGGATACTTGCATGATTCTAATGGTTAGCTATTATACATAAAGCTGCTGTGAACATAAGTAGATAATTTTTGTATGAACATCTCTTTTTATTTAACAGATAATTTTCTGAGAACAAAATGACAGAACCATGTGTCTGATACACATTTAATTTTGTAAGAAACTGCCAACTAGTTTCCCATGGTTACCCTACTTGCCTGCTAGCAGTTCATTAGAATCCCAGTTCCTCCTCATTCTCTGCAAAACTTGGTATGATCAGTGTTTATAATATTAACCATTCTCCAAGGTAAATAGAGATATTGTAGTTTTGATTTACATTTCACCAGTGACTAAGAATATTAAGAATCATTTTGAATGTACAAATATGTAATAACCAATTTCACAATTTAATATAATTATAATGCACTAATTAGATAAAAGAAAAATAAAGATTTAAGCAAAAAATGAGAATTATTTCATGCACTTATTTGCTAATTATATTCTTGGTGAACTGTCTGTTTAAATATAATTGATATACACTAAAAAATTCCATATACATGAGCTTTTGCTAAAATGTGCACATAAACAACTTTACTTTGATCTTTGACTATTAATTTTGTGTGTTATGAAAAAAATTAACAAAGATGAAATAAAAGTGTAGTGAAATGATAACTAAGCTTTGAGTTAGAAAACTAATATGATGGGAATGTGGATATTTTTGTCTGGGACTTCTGCTCCCACATGTTTCAAAACAACAGGCAACAATCAAGCTATTATAGGCATTTTGGAGAGAATGGGACATTTCAGTCTTTACTATTGCTCCTTATTTGAACCAGTGTTCACTTCTCAGTTTTTGGTCTGAGTTGATTGCACTTGTTTGTAAAGATAAAGAGAGAATGAAACTAAGAAACATTTGGAAAAGCCACATGGATAGAGAGCAGGACATAAATTTTGCTTAGTTCTCACAAAGACACCAACAGTATATATTTTGCAGATAGGAGGGTTGAGGTTACAAGAGGAAAACTATCTTCCTCAGATTCACAGATCTGGGTGGTAGAGCTAACATCCAACGCAAGTCTACTTGACCTTTGCCAGTAATTCATCCACCCACTAGTCAAGGTAGAACATTTTGGATTAAAGAAACTATGTACGGAAAATGTATAGATGCCATAGTTGTCCATGGAGAGAATCTCTGATAATATTTTTCAACAGAATAATACTGAAGCTCAAACCTGGTTTCTCTCTGATCTTAACTCAAGGGCAAGAGCAAAAGTGAAAGGTCATCAGAGAGGAGCAGCTACCAAGAAAAGAGAATAACCAATTGTATGATCTAAGATGCAAGCTTCATTTTCCTCTACTGGCCTGACATCATCATTTGACTCTTCCTTCTTACTCAGTGGGTGATGACTTCAAAAGGGAATCTCATCTCCTATCACTATTGGATTCAAAAGTCTGAATACTCCATATTCAGAGTCTTAAAAAATTCTGTGTTATACTTGAATCTCGTATTAATTGCAAAAATTGTTTTGTGCTTTTGTGATTTTACAGTTCTATAATTAGCTAACAGGCATTAGACATAGTCAAGAGGTCTAGGAATTTGAGTTAATAATAAGCTCTACAGCTAGAATTTGATGTCCACAGAACAGCCAGACTGGTGACACAGGCCATACATGTTTTATTCTTGGTTCCTCTTGAAACTTTGAGAGGGATAACTAATTTTAAAAAAATGAAATTAAGTAAAACTTAAGGAGGAAAGGCGATAATTGGAAAAGGAATGTCAGATCATTTCATGACCAGGATAAAGTTCACTTCATTTTAAGGGATTCCTTCAACTCAAGCATGTATTTTTTCACTTACTTAATGAATATTTACTGAGCTTTCACTGTGTTCATTATAAAGATCCAGATCCTGGGTGACAATTTAAAATAGGGTAATAAGGGAAGGTCTCAAAGTATCATTTGAGCAAATTATATGAAATAAGGAAAAAAGCCATGCAGGTATGTGTGTGCACACACATGTATACGTGTGAAAAATTACAAGTAACTGGGGTAGTAAGTATGAAGGACCTCAGTCGGAAGAGTCACAGTGCACTTAGGGAAAAGCATGGTGGCCAAATGAGGTTATGATAAATTTAGCAAGTGGGAGAGTGGTAAGAAGCATAGGTGGTACAGGGACTGAATCACATAAAACTTGAAGGACACTATAAAGGCTTTGAGTTTTATTGTAAGTTACAGGGTTAAAGAACCACTGGAAGGTTTTAGCTCGGAGAGGATCCATGTTTATCCTCTGCTGAGATTAGACTGTGGCAGACTGGAAGGGCAAAAGCAGGCAGTCTTCATAGGCAGAGTTTGTAGTTATCTAGAAGACAGAGGATGAGCATAAGGCCAAAGTAAAAGTGTGATCCCTGCATCCATTGTTATTGGAGAGTAACTGAGGATGACATCTTTGCTTCATTCGGGCCACCTTTCATCTTTTACATCTAGCGATACTTGTTGATGTATGGTCTGCCATTTTTTAAAGTTTACCACTTTCCTACTTATTTTTTAATCCTTAAAATACTATTTTCCATAACAGCATCAAAGCAATGCTGCCATCTGATAATCTTTCCATCCTTGTGTCTTAATCTAAATGAACAAAAATTAAAATTGTCAACCTCATAGTTCCTCCTTGCCATATCTCTCTTTGTGACCCTACAGTTTATTTTTGGTGAACGAAGCTGTTAGGTGCCCTGTTGGTAGGCTAGGTTCTCAGAGGTATACAGTTTCACAGAAAAAACAGAATTTGGGTATCTTTCCTTATTTATGTTTTCCAATTTTTTTCTCCTTTTAAATACGAACAAGAGAAGCCACTAAACATGTGGATGAACTGATTAAAAAACCTGAAGTCATGTGGCATTGACTTCAAATTTTATGGAAAACATTTTAAATTAAAAAAATACATTTTCCTTTTGACTAAATATATTTTTTGGAGCAAAAATTTTTATTATACATATAGTTACTTTCATAATTCATTCTATTAGCCTTAGTTTCTTCTGTTGCCATCACACTTGAAAATAATACTAATGTCAACCCGGGTTTTCAAAGCTAAGCACTGTCAACATCTTGGGCCAGACCATTCTTGCTGAGAGAGGCTGTGCTGTGTACAGCTAGCTGGGTGCATAGCAGCTTCCCTGGACACCAGATGTTAGTTTTGCCCCCGAGTGATGGTAATTAAAAATATCTCCCCAACATTGCCCAGCATCCCCAGGGTGGGAGTGAGAACAATTAATCTAAATTTAACAAAACCAATTATACTTAATTATAACTATTGAAGAAAGAGTCTAGTGATAAAGCTTTGGAGGTTTGGCTTCTTTTGCTTCCATTCTTCTGTTCCTCTTTCCACGTCTCTCCTTTCCTTCCCCTTTCTCCTTCCTTTCTTGTTTTTTTTTTCTTTTCTTCCTCCACTCCTTTTCCCCTCCTTGCTTCTTTTTTTAAAATATTTTTTAGTTGTCAATGGATCTTTTATTTTATTTACTTATTTATATGTGACACTGAGGATCAAACCCAGGGCCTCACGCATGCCAGCCAAGCGCTCTACCACTGAGCCACAGCTCCAGCCCTTCCTGCTTCTTCTTCTTTTTTTTTTTTTTTTTACCTTCTTTGCTTCATTATATAAACTTTTTCAAAGAAAATTACCCTTGTGAAATATTTTACATGGAATCAGTGTAGGAAAGTCTAACAGATGGACTGCTGTGTTTGAAATGGTGCAGAGACTTACTGTTTCTATTTTCTGGATTTAATGATGTTTTTGGCTTCTTCAAAAGCTTGCTGGCTAGAGAGCTCTAGCTGCAGCCCCCTTAGGGACAGTAAAGGGCTCAGCATGGTTCTCATACACAATCCATCCAATCCCAACCATATGGTGCCAAATTTTAGGTCTCCCACACCAAGGCAGTGTTTCTCTTTCCTTAAATCATCCCAGGGCCAGGTTCAACCACCAGAGACCCAGCCTGTCCTATGTTATTTTCTCTACCCTGTTTTGACTTTCCTGGAGAAATCCCAGTTAGTGCTCTGGCTTGGACTTGCTCCTTGCTCTTGTCTTCTAGCCCTGAGCAAAAACCTTGCACGTCCTCTGGGATCCTGCAAGGGATGTACTGACACCCACCCTGTGTCCTTGAGTGTAATCAACTTTTCTTCCCATTCTTGCCCTTCTTTCTTCCTGTGGTCGTTTCTACTATAATGTTCCATATCATAACATTGATAGTGTTAGAACATGTACCTTCTTGACTCTCCTTTATCCAGTTATTCAATCCAATGGGCCACTGGACAAGTACGGTACCTTGACTTCTTTTTTTAAAAATATTTTTTTAGTTGTAGATGGACACAATACCTTTATTTTGTTTATTTATTTATTTTTTATATGGTGCTGAGTATTGAACCCTGTGCCTCACACATGCTAGGCAAGCTCTTTACCACTGAGCCACAACCCCAGCCCTGTACCTTGACTTCTTAATCCTCACAAATGAATTAAGGTAGCTTTATCATCTCCAATTACAGATAAGGTATCAAAAACTTAGATATTAAGTATTTTCCAAATTTCAACTGTTTTTTTTCCATTGCAATATAATTTCTTAAATTAAATTTCAAATAAATGTAGAGCACTATCCCAGGCTTGGGCTATCCATGTGCATATAGCAATATTATGGATTAAATGGTTCCATTGTTTTCTTATGGATTGGCTTCAACCTCATTCATCTAAGTTCTCTTTGCCTTTATTTTGCTTCCCCACAATTGACTGCATTCCAAAAACAATGCCCAAAGAACTATGGCGCTTTTGCTCAGAACCCAGTTATGACTTCACACATGATCCTCTGAGATGGACCCTTTGCTTACCTCTCCTGGTTTATATCTCATGTGAACTACATCCAGATGCTCATAGCTAACTCTTCTCATGTCCACTCCCACTCCATGTCTGAGGTGGTGTTGTGACATAGGTCTTTATTCATCTCTACTTGGAAGAGAGACCCCTCTGTGAGCTAATCTAGTTTTCTGCTTAACAACTCAGCTCACATTTTCAACTGTGGCAACTTTTTTAGTAAATCCCTACTCTTCAATCTGAGTTATTTACTCTTTTTATTCTTAACATTTTTCAATAACATATATACCATTCCATTATTATTCTTAGTACACAGCAATGTAATTACTTGTTGATGCTTATCTCTTTTATTGTCTGAAACTTTTTTGAGAACAAGGTTGTGTACTGAATTCTATCATCGGTGCCTTGGATAGAACTATGAATATGGAGTCATTGTATAAATCCTTGTTGAATAAATGGGTTAATTTCATCTTAGTTTCTTTACTTTACAATTAGGTTAAATCTTTATAAAGATACTGAACAAAGAAAAAAAACCCACGATTTTCTTTTGAAAATAGGGCAATCTCCCTGGTTTGCCTAGGAAGTTCTATGGGGTGCAAATCTCCAGATGAGAACATGTGGAGACCTCTAGAAATTCATCACCTTTTTTTGAAAAACAATTATAGGACACATTTTTTTTTTCTTACTGATTGCCCACAGGCAGAATCATCTTTGAGGATAAAGGATGGCATGTGGTTATTTCAGGGAATTTTAATGATAATGAGAAATTGAATACATCGCACTGAGTCTTTTCATCTTTTATTAGCATGTTGATTACACATATTAATGGTGTTCGCTATGTTATTTTCAAGCACGCACACGGTGTGCACTGATTAAATTCAAACACCTTTTTTCCATCCCCATACCCATACCCTTCCCAGTCTGTTGTAATCTGTATTCTACTTTCATGTTATTGCTTTTTGTTTGTTTGTTTGTTGCTTTTTTTAAAAAAGTTCCATACATGAAAGACCTCATTGAGTCTTTAAGTGGAAAGGAAAATGGCTTAATTTGAAGTTTCCAAATTAGGCGAATATATAACACCCCTGAAAGAAACGTGTTTCAACCCTCTGAGATTAAAATAAATGAGTGGGAGACGGGAGTCAGGTAGGGTTGTAGAAAGCAGAGATTTAGGAGACCTATTAAAGGAAATCATACTCTTGTAAGACTGAAAACAATTAATACTCTTATATATAAATGCTTACATACTCCTTCTATGAAGTGATTACAAAAGGAAGTTTGCAGACGAGTGGGCAAAGGTAGTGTTTGTTCGATAATTTATGATTGTCCTGGGCCAGCTGCTTTGTCCTTAGGGATCCTCAGTGATCCCTGTCCCCTCCCCCCTCCTGCTTTGCTCCCTAGCACTCATCATTCTCTGTTTTCTTCCCAATGTGGCCTGGAGTTGATATTGGAATCTCATAGGACAACTGCCACACATTGTAGGTAGGTAAACTTTTCTTCTGGAAATGAAATCCATCCTCTCATTTGATTATTCTTATAAATTAGGTTGAAATCTCATTAATCAGTAATAAATACTAATTATTCTTTGAAGGCTTCTTTAATGACTATTGCCAAAGCCAAGAAAGCACAGAGCATCCAACAGTGATATATGAACTGAGCAGTTTTAAAATGAGTCCTCGTGATCCTCTAGCTTGGCAGAGCCTTTTTTTTTTTTTTTTTTTTTGGTAAAAGCTGTTTTCACAAATTTTTCTGTAAGTTCATGAAGCACAAAAATATTTTTAAATTTATATAACAAGTATTATTTAAGTTTAAATCAATGATTGAAAGAAAAAGACTTAAATTAACTCACAAAAAACCCACTGTGATAGATTAAAAAATTGGCCTTAAATTATTAACCTTCTTTCAAGTGTGGCTTTGTAATGGAACCTTGCAGATGCTCCCATCAAGAAATGGAATCTAGCCAGGCATGGTGGCATGTGCCTGTAATCCCAGTGGCTCAGGAGGCTGAGGCAGAGGGTAGGGAGATCAAAGCCAGCCTCAGCAAAAGTGAGGCATAGAGCAATGCAGTGAAACCCCGTCACTAAATAAAAATACAAAACAGAGCTAGGGATATAGCTCAGTGGGTGAGTGTCCTAAATTCAATCTCTGAATTCAATATATTTTTTTTAAATGTAATCTATTTTTCTACTCCTCAAATCTTCAGAGTTGACGTGAGCTATTTCAGCCAATGAGGCATTAGCAGTTGTGATTCAGCAGATACTTCAGCAATCATTTGAAACCCTGGGACCTCCAGGTGTGCAGACTAGCCTCCTGGATTCTGAAAGACACATGGCTGGGTCACTCTCAAAGCCCTAGTCAATAGTAAAAGAATTGTCAGATACGAGAATGAGGTTATCTTAAATTAGCCAGCCACCAGTGACTCCTCAGCTGACTTCAGACACATCTGTAAGTCCATCAGAGATCAGGAAAGTCAGCCTAGATCAAAAATCCAACACAACCTGCAAAATCATAAGCCAAATGCACATTGAATTATAACATTTCATAATATCATTCTGTAGCAGAGTGACTTTCAGTCAATGATGGACCATGTAGGTCATAATGATCCTGTAAGATTTTATAATGAAGCTGAAAAATTCCTGTCACCTAGTGACATAGTAGCTCTCATAGCACAATGCCTTAGTCACATGGCTGTGTGAATGCTGGTGTGAACAAGCCCACTGTACTGTCAGCCACAGAAAGACTGTAGTTCATACTATTAAGTACAGTACACAATACTTAATAAATTAATGTTACTGGCTCATATAATTACTATACTATATATTTTTTTGTTATTTTAGAGTATACACTTTCTTATTTAAAAAAAAAAATAAAAGAAAGTGAAGTGTAGAACAGCCTTGGCAGGTCCTTCAAAAACTTCCCAGAAGAAGGCATTGCTATTTGAAGAGATAACAGCTCCTTGCATGCTATTGCCCCTGAAGACCTTCCAGTTACACGAGATGTGGAGGTGGAAGATAGTAATATTCATAATTCTGACCCTGGGTAGGCCTAGCCTAATAAGTGAGTGAGTGTGTGTGTGTGTGTGTGTGTGTGTGTGTGTGTGTGTGTGTGTTATGTGTCTTGGTTTCCAATAAAAGTTTTAAAAATAAATAAATAAAAATTTAAAAACATGAAAAATCTTATATAATGAGAATATGGGGAAATAAAATATTTTGACACAGCTCTACAACATGTTTGTGTATTAAACTATATCACTAAAAAAGAGTCAAAAAAACATTAACAGGTTAATAAAATTAAAATTAAATATGCTGAGATAACTTATTACTGAAGAAAGAAAAATACTTTTTAATATAAGTGTAGTGTAACCTAAGTATCCAGTGTTTATGAACAGTAGTATACTGTGCAAGTAGACTTGCACATTCACTCACTGACCCACCCAGAGCAACTTTCAGTCCTGCAAGCTCTGTCCATGGTAAGCACCCTACAAAGGTGTACCATTTTTAATAATATTTAACCCTATTTTACTGTACCTTTCCTGGATTTAGAAATGTTTACATACATGAGCACTTACCGTGGTGGTTGAACTATGGTGTTCAGCCCAGTGACCTGCCATACAGGTTTGTAGCCATGAGTTGAAGGCTTCAACCTCCACCTGTTCCTGTCATGCTGTGCTGCCACAGACCCAAAGCAATGGTGCCAGTCCATCACAGGCTGAAACCTCCAAAGCTGTGAACCAAAAATCAACTTTTTCCCTATATAAGTTGACTTATTTCAGATATTTATTATAATAACAGAGAGCTGAGTAACACATTGAAGAAATATGAATTTTGAGGTAATGCTATCTGCCAGACATTGTTATATCAACTTAAAGCTTCTGACTAAAACAATTAAATTAAAATGAGAAGGTAAATGTATAAGTCCTGTGAAACTGTTGCCTGAATCTGAGGTTGAAATTCTTGATGCGTTCTCATGTAATCATTGCCTTTGTGTGTAACTCATCAATACCACATTGGTATTAGTGATTTTCATAGAAAACCATATACAGAATTTGAACATGGAACTTCCAGTGTTTTCAATATGTGTAGAGTACATCTGGTACACAGGGTTGTTCAACATGTGGGATGAACAAATATGTGCATACATTGACCTCAAGGTAGAGAAAATTAGGAAATGAAGAGTAATTTCTCTTCTGCCCTTCTACTCATTTTTCTTTATGCTTAGGAACCTGGAAATAAATGTGTCTAAAGCTGAGCACTAATATCTGCTAGCAATCTGACTGGGTTATACTGGCAAATCATTAAAGATGTCTGCGATTTTACTTATTGTAAAACTTCCAGCAACAGAATTCTAATTGGAAACTCATTATACAAACACTTTGGAAAAAGTGGTTATTCCTATTTTTCTTTTAATCCACCAAAGAAGAATGGCAATACAAAAAGCACACAAATAGATACGAAGATAAACCTTATGACTTTGCCCTGATTTCTATATACTTTTAAACTCAATCTCCTATGGCTTTAAATTCAGCAGGTACAGACATGGGTGAAGATACTTAAGTCCAAAATTGTGATCCCTTTTCCCATGAATAACTGTCCTCTACCATCATGCAACTGAAGATTATTTATTCACCACACTTTCAAGAAAGTAACTGGTAACACTTTTTTATTTTTCACAAGAATAGAAAAGTTCTCCGTAGCCCCTTAACATCTATCGGGTCCACCAAGAATGAATTTGTCTGTTGTCCTTAGTGTGTTTTCATATGACCACTGGCTGTCTTCAGGTTTGTATCCCCTTAAGAGGAATTCCTTCTTCTCTTCCATGACAAGCCTGATTCCCAAATGCTGAACCTGATATTAGTCTCTCTTCTCTGAATTGATTACACCTGTTGCGGTCTCTTTCCATCCTACCTTCAAACATGCACACATATCTCCTGTGCTGAATAAATGATAGCAAAAGTTAATTTTTCTTAAAGCTATTTCCCTACTGCTCTTTCAAGGTGTGGCTTGAGTTTTACTGTCTTACCATGTAATTTAATTGTAAGACATACAGTCTTACCATGTCTTACCATGCAATCTTGTGTCTATTTTCATATTTTGCTTTCTCATTGTTTATTTTATTCCTTTAAACTCTTTATATTTTTTACATTTTGAGGCAGCATAGTGACTAAAAGCATGAATTTTGATGATGGATAGATTTGCAATTACAGCTTACTTGTGTGATACTGGGCACCAAATATAAGATCTTTGACACTTCAGTTTTTGCATATATAAAAAAGGAATGTAGGGCTGGGGATGTGGCTCAAGTGGTAGCGTGCTCGCCTGGCCTGGCATGCGTGCGGCCTGGGTTCGATCCTCAGCACCACATACCAACAAAGATGTTGTGTCTGCCGAGAACTAAAAAATAAAAAATAAATATTAAAAATTCTCTCTCTCTCTCTCTCTCTCTCTCTCTCTCTCTCTCTCTCTCTCTCCTCTCTCTCTCTTTTAAAAAAAAGAAATGTAATACACATATTTCAGAAGATAACATTGGTAGCAAGTGAATTAAAACATATAACTATTAGAAGAGGGCTTGTCACAGAATCGACACTCAATAGTAGTAGTAACATCATCACTATCATTATTATGTGCATTCTTACCATTCTACCAAAGTTACATTGCCAGTGTACTCCGTATAACTTCTAGTTTTTAGGCTCAGTGAGTATGCATCAACCTTAATTCTCTTCATTTCGCATTTACAAAATATGGTCTTGGTGATCACTGTCAGTAAATGTCAGTGCAGAAGTGAAAACCACTGTACATATATCAGGAGAATGGGATCGAATGCTGGGAATTATTTACTTGCAAAATTGCACAATAGTTTAGAGGAGTGGAAGTCAGAAAGAACTGTCCTGTGGAATCTAACAATGCTTCCTCATGGCTAGGACTCAGCGGTTAGGAGTTTGCTCTGCATACTTCCGCCATCACACATTCTGACCCACTCATGAAGCTCAGGACTAGACACTGGAAAACCAAATTTGATGACTAAACTGTTTATGAACTGTCATATCTCCTGCTTCTGCTTATCAATGGAAACTGCAGCAAAAAGGAGGTACTTCATGTCATTCTTCCCAATCTTAAGCAAAGAGTTTTGGTATATATTTTCTAGGAGTTCAGGAGGTATAGGAGTGTGGGATGAATATTTTCCAGCTTCTTTTTTTTTCTTCCTTTCTTCCTTTTCTTTTCTTTCTTTATTCTTAAAGTTCTGTCTTGATAACTCCAACTGTCACCTTTAGACAACTACTATGGGGAGTGGTGACTTGACTCTGACTGCCTCACAGCAGGAAGCTGCACCTGTGCTAAGAACTTCCTGTGCAAAAATGCAGCTTAGGATTGCCCAGTTGCTATGGTGACACCCTGCTGAAAGAGATTCTGTGAAAGGCACAAGCTATCAGTCTTGACCTTGAGTTCAGATAGCAACTGCCAGGGTTAAAGAATTATGAGCTCAAAAAGATAATTAGAATAGGATGCCAGTACTTTGACCTTCAGCCTGCCTGTTTTGAAGAAATTTCCTCACAGAACATACTTTTGATGATAAAAACCTATATAGTAAATGTGCTGAGCTAGCTCTGAGTCATTGTTCCTCCAAAAGAGGACAGTGTCCCACCTGGTTTCAGCTTTCTATCTATATGTGTGTGTTTGTATTTTCTCAAACCCCCATTGCACATCTCTGGTTTCTGAATTAATGGCTTTGCTGGTGGCAGCAAACTGCCTATCAAGTCCCCATCCCAAACTCTGACTTTATTGCCTAATTTCAAATACATAACTCAAATGTCTATTGGAATTTTCTTCTCATAGACTATACTTTAGCTTCAAACTCAATATGTAATATAGCCAACCAAAACCAATATAAAACATGAAACTCAACCTAACCATTTTTATTTATGTATAATTTTAGTGATAGATTTTCTCCAAAGAGTTCAGTTAATTCAATGAAGGTAAAATAATATGATTCATAATCATTTTTCCTGAGATAAAAAGATTTCAAACTTATCCTTCCAGATTTTTTTAAGCACCTCACCTTTATGATTTACTAGGTACCGTTCATAGGTTGTGTCTTTAGTTTTTGTAATTTCTTCCAAATGGAAGTAATTGTTCTTCCAATTTTTGACCTTTTGAATAATTTATCTTTCCCCTTCTATATATGCTACTTCCCACCATGCATATTTCTGTGCATTTTCCCTTTAGTCTCTGAAAACTCGACAATGGCAGTGTTTATCACAATCTCAAATTCTGCTACTCTTTCCTGATATATGGTTAAATGATGGCAGTGATTATCACAATCTCAAATTCTGCTACTCTTTCCTGATACATGGTTCAATGGTAGATACTATAAAAGACTGAGTAGACTACATGGTCTTCATATGATCTTATGCAAACTTTAAGATGATCATTTTGGCTTCCTAAAAAGTGGTTAGTAACAGCTGATGTTGATGCTTCCTATCATGGCACAAGATTTCTATGAATTTTTAGATCAAATTACAATGTGTTTTTGTATTTTATTATGTACATTTGGGAGCACTAACAGCTTCCATTAAAACCAGAGTGTCTAATAAAGAGATTCGGGAAGAAGTAGTCAACAAAAGTATGATGAAAAATTATGTCTTTGGGAATTAGATATAATCAGACAAATCCAAATTTTATCTTTGACACTAGAAGTGTGACTTTGGGCAAGTTAACTAAAATATCTAATTCCCAGTTTGCTTAGCTTTCAAATAGACATAGCATCTCTATTTTGCACATATCATAGGGTATTATTATGGAAATTAGATATGGTAAGTTTACAAGAGTGTTTAATCCTCTTTTAGTCCCAAAGTGAAAAAAATACATTTTGGTTATTATTGGTTTTATCATTGCTTACATTGATGTCAGCCTTTCTATGAAATATGTTTAAAGCTAATTCTGAAGTTGGTATGATTTGATAGTCACTGTTATACTTCTTTGTGGGTTTAAAGGCATGAAATTGATTAGAAACCCTCAAAGAACTCTTGTACAATTCAGTGTACAATCCAGTATACAATCCAGTAATCGATGATCTGTGTAATGTGATTAGAAGATGATAAAAGATCAGTAGGGCTAGGCTATCCCTACTGCTAGGGATAAATTGTGATACCCACAATTTATAAATATTGCTAACTTGTGTGTTCATCCTTCTAGAAGGAGAAAAATTTAGGCACTAAACAGAATTTGAAAACCATTGACTTAAGTAATGGTAACTATTGTTCTCTACTATTAAATATAACCCTAGACTGTGTTGATATTTGTTGAGAAAATATATGGGTCTTTTAGCCTTAATTTTGGCATTTTAGCTACAAATATCTACACATAATTTTGCAATGTTAAACTGAACCAAATAAGAAAAATCTTACAATATTAGAGAAAATATTAAAGCTGTCACATCTATTCTCAATTTATTTATTTTTTTTTTTAAAGAGAGAGTGAGAGAGGAGAGAGAGGAGAGAGAGAGAGAGAGAATTTTTTAATATTTATTTTTTAGTTGGCGGACACAACATCTTTGTTGGTATGTGGTGCTGAGGATCGAACCCGGGCCGCACGCATGCCAGGCGAGTTCGCTACAGCTTGAGCCATATCCCCAGCCCCATTCTCTATTTAGATAGTGATATTGATTGTGTATTTAGACAGAACAAAAACAGCCTAGTAAAATAATTTATTACAAATCACAAGAGGTTTTACAAACATACACATTGGGTCAGGCATTGCCTTACAAACATGTTGCTATTGATAAGAAAAGGATTTATCTATAATTCTACCTATGAAGAAGACTCAATAAATACTCCATATATAAATAAATGAAATAATGAATTAAATAATTGTTTTTAACTTAATTCGCTATTACACTTTTTGCTAAAATTTCAATTTAAAAAAAACAAACACCTAATTTTTCAGATTTAATTTTGAATAGCTGAATTTGGTAAAATGTGAATACATTTCTTTCCTGGCTAAATCAAGAACATTTTTTTCCAGAATATTTTTCTGTTTTTATTAGCAGTTCCTATCTGTATTTAATGTGCATAATTTCCAAGAAAATCTGGGAGCCACAGCAAAGAGGGCTGAAGAAATGAGAACATCACAGAGAGAAAGACTTGGTCACTGAGGTGTGAGCACATGCTATTCCTCCCCACAATGGGCCCACAGGTCCACAGAGCACTCTCTGGGACATCCCACCATAGACATATTTCTGGCTTCATCTGAGAAAAGCAAGTGGATGGCAGCCTCTGCTTTCTCATGGCAGTAGGAGACTTGAGTAAAATTGGTATCATTCAGGCCTTGTCTCCTTGCAAGGAAAAAGCATAACATCCAAGAGTCAAACACAACACATTCCCTCCCTGTGACCAGGGACTGGGTCGAGGGAAGCTCTGCCTGCTTGGCACAACCAGCTCTTTAACAGGAAAAAGCAGAGTTTGGCAAGACAGGGGAGCTGGGGGAGTGCTTTGAAAACCACACCTCTGCCTCTTGGAATTTGAAGCGTTCTGTGGGGCCTGGTTTTTGGAACACTTTCATGCTCTTGATGAAAACACAAGTTCTAACAGAGGGCCTGTCCCAGTTCTAGAGTGCAGGAAGTAAACTGCAGAAGACCTTCTTAGCTAATGCCCTCTGAAGAAAGAGACCACCTGGAACGGATAATGGAGGCTACCTTTGGATTTCTGTCATCACTATAGACACTGCCATTGTAGAGTCCCCACAGAGCAGAGTAGTAAAATGCACAGAAATATACCCTTGGTAGAAAGTAGCAGATACAAAATAAGATGGACAACTTGCTCAAAAGGTTAAAAATTGGAAGAACACTTTTTTCCATTTGGTAGAAATGACTAACAGCTTTATGAAAGAGACTCAAACTATGAACAGCACACAGTAAATGATAAAGGAGATGTGCTTCAAAAACTCTAGAAAGATACATCCCAAGTCCTTTTATCTCAGGGAAAATGATTCTGTATCATGTTATTTTACACTCATTGAATTAAAAGTAATTAGAATACCAGTTAGTTAAAACATCCTATTGGAGTTTCAAATGGTATTATGTTACATTTATAAATTAACTTGCTGAGAATGGATATCTTACAAATATTTAGTCTTAGTCTAAGGTTTATCCCGCTGAACAAACCCACTCTTCTCTTATTTAACCAGGAAAAGTGGGCTGGATTTCTGCTTTCTCATATATATTTTCCATTGTTCCATGATGCAGTTTGTTTTATCTTGGTTAAGTGTTTACATTTCTTGTCATCCAAATATTATTGGGATTAGAACATGGGATAAAATCGTAGAGTGACCCTGTCCAAAAATAACGTCCTCCTCTCTGGTGGTGAGTAGAATCAAGACTCCAGCCTGGAGACACAGAACGCGTTTTCCAGTGAGGTCCCCTCTTGGGTATTTTCCTAACCTTTGTCACACTCATCTTTCTACACACATTGTGCCTTCTAAAGTCTGAAAACAAAAAATTAAGGCCCCCTGATTTAGAGTGGATTAAAGAGCTGACTTGGTGTTGAGACGTGTACTCCCCAGAGAGAGAACATGATCTGCTCACCTCACAGGGGCATAACCTTTGAAAAAGGCCATTTCTGTGGGAAATTGCGATTATAATCAATTTTCAAATTTTGAGTACAATGTGATTGGTGGGGAGAACACTTATTACTTTTCTCTGAACCAATTAACTGTGTCTGAACTATAAATTTCAGCATCAACTTCTGGAAGGGAAGTCAATGTAGCATCCCCATTGCTGAAATATTGTACAAACAGGAGCTATTTTACAGGAAATTACTAACTGCTTTACACACACTTTAGAAAAATATGAACAGGTATATACACTTTTGGATTCAACTTCTGGGGTTTTATTGAGACTTTGATGTCTGTTTTTAGATCAAGAGTTGGTGGATGTCCAGTCAGAAGACCATGATCTATATGGTTTAAAATTACCCTAAAAACTATTAGCTGCAGGTGATAGGCCCAATCCCAATACTGTAATGGTGACATCTTGTGGAAACTGGAAGAGGGTCTGGCAGTGAGAAGTATCCTTAATTAAGAACTGTAAGCACGGTGTTCCCTCCCCCCCCAAAAAAAGTAAAGTTTTTAAACAAGTTGTCTAAGCCATATTCCTTTGCTTTGGAAATAAAAACTTGAACTAACAACAAAAAATTTCATAAGACAAGTTATTTTATAGCATGCATTCAAAACCTATATAATCAAAGAACAATACTTTTTTTCATAGAAAAAAATGGTTTTCATTTTAAAAACTAAACAATATTTTTCATCATATTAATCATATTTTGCTCAATATCAGGAAGGCTAATCCTGATATATAACTGCTTTAAAAGAATGCAATGTAATTATTATTTTTAAATTTTAGTACCATTACAAATTCCATTTGTCTTAGAGATGTCAAACCAGCTTTCATCATTACTATTACAATTAATGCTGCATCTGAAAGTATAAATGACTGAATACCCTAACTATAAGTGACAGGGAGTCTTGTTGGATCAGAAAATAAATCTTCCAGGAGCAAAGAGCATTAGAAGAAAGTTTTGGCTGGAAGCTATGGTTTCTTACATGGGGTAAGAGGAATGCTCAGAGAGAATCGCTTTCAAGTCCGACTCTCACACCCCCGAGGTCACAGGAAGCTGCTGGCAGCATTTATTTGGTGTGCAGGCCAATTTCCCTCACATTCTATCAACTTACTTCAGCATGGTGATGAGGGGAGAAAATTTTGAGGCTCAAAATCTAGAAAACCAGTAATGAGGAGTACTGGTTTCTGCTCTGAGAAATAATTAAAGTCCTGAAGAAAGAATCATCCAAACTCAATGAAAGAAACTAAGTTTCCCTCAAAAGTTTGTTTGAATTACAGGAAAAGAGCCAATGTCCAATTTGGACTGAACATAGGGCCAGTATGGGGAACCCAAAGCAATGAATGGCACCAGAGGCACAGTCGAGTTTTGTGAGACCTGGAACTTATATAATTTGTGGGTTTCTCATTTATAAAATGAATTTTACAAACTATGATTTTGCAAATGTGCATGAACGGCCCATGATACACAGTGCTAGGACCTTGTCAAGAAAATTGGAAAGAGTATATATAATCAACACATCTGAAAGTTGACCTTCTTCCACTTCACAAAACAGCTTTTTCTAAGACATACCACCATAGTGTGCCGCAGTCCGGCTGCAGCAAAATAACTGGGGGGTGATGAGCAACTTGTGTAGATTGATACAGGAGGAGTGGGAGCCGTTTATTGTAGGACAGGAAGGATATTTATACATTCCACACAGCTTATCTTAATTAATATAAACTAGATACAGCAGTCAACCAATAAGAAATCTCCACACTTAATGGCTCGCTGGCGCCACCTCACAAACCACTCCCCCTGGCAAAATACCAGGCGCCATCCTGACTTGTTTACAGACTCTAATAATAGTGAAGAAAGAAGTATATAAATTAAATATGGGTCTCAAGCACCTAGTAGGGTGACTATATTGATAATATAGAACCTAGAGTAGAGTTGGCATTCAATAATTTTTTACTTCTTCTCCCCACCCTTCCTTATATATTTCATGTAGATATGAACAATTAAATTTAAAAGATAGAACATATTAAGAGGACTTCTTGAAGTAGCACTATATCAGAAAATCTATAACATTTTTATGTAGCTTTTTTAAAGAAATAGAATATTTTGATACGGCTATAGGCTATATCACAACAGGCATTCCCTAGCAGGGTGGGAATTTTTGCATATTTTAAATTAGCACTTGAATCATTTATTTATTCATTCATTCAGTATTGGCTAATACTACAAATCCTTTTCCTGGAAAAGTAGAAATTAGCATGCAAGAAATTTATTGAGGCATTTTCTCAGAATTAAACCTGGAAAAGGAAAGGTAGTATAACTGGGCAGAGGGAGAAGGGATAGGGAGTATTGATTGAGATTAGACCAACCAACCATTACTGGTAGGCAATTATGCAGTCATCCTAAATCCTTCAGCCAAACCATAGAGGGGTGTGAGGATAGAACTGTCACTGTTAATCCTCCAGAGTCGGAGGTTGGATATAGCGGTTTATATCTCTATATCAAGCCATGATGATATGCTGGTTGTCCCTGGAAAGTAATGTAAGCTTGATAAGGTGGCTCTTTTTAAAGCAGGACAATTTTCACGGAGAACTAAAAGATTTGGACCGTCATCCAGTTGCACTCCCTGCATCTGGGGAAATGAGTCCTTAATCCTGCAGGTTGGATCTGGGCTGGATGCCTTATGGATCACAGTATAGTGTACCACTGGCATCATCCAGATCCACTTCTTTGAGTAACTTCTAGAGAAGTTCCTCTGGGATTCTTGTAGGCATTTGAATGGAGGAAACGTGTAAAATCAAGTTTGGTGGGATCAACTGGAGTTATGTTTCTAACTAAACTTCCTTGTTCCACTGAAGCCTGTGATGTTTCTTGTCTGGTTTAAGCTTGACTCATAATGCTCATGATCATTGGAATACAATTTGCAAGGGCAATAGCTAGATCAGCATTCAGTGAATGGGAGTCCATGTTTTAGAACACATACCTAGCCTCTCTCTCTGCCCGGATAGTTCCTCATTTCCTATGCCCATTGTGTCAACAGTAGAGTGTCCAATGACAAAGCATGGCATATTTGATGATCAATAAGCTCAGTTATATTTCTTGCTTGATGCTCTGTTTCATGCTGGATTCTCTTAGGAGATATTAACGTGCATTATAAATGCCTTTGCCTTTTGTGATTGTTTCCAAGGTAACCTCCAAATGTCTCTCATGGTGCATTTATTAAAGAATTACTGATGATTTGGGGATACAGTATATTGCAGTTTATTTTAAATTTTCCCACATATGTCAACCACTTCATTGATAAATAAATTTTGCTCTTTTTCTCTTCTGCCAAATCGTCATAAATCATATCCATGATAGTGAGGAAAAGGTATAATAGTGTTGGATGCCATAGGAACCTGAGCCCATCAACTTATGTAGCTTATGTCTAACTTCTCTCTGTATTTATGCTCAATCTTTAAGTTACCACTCCAATCTTGATTTGTATTCATTCTGGGATGGTTTCAGTTTACAGCTTGGTTTGTCTGACAGAACCAAGTTGATGGGCAGTTCTAGAACTTGTTCAGGCATTAATGTTAATGTTAAGGGCCATTAATAATCCAACAAATATTTTTCCAAAATTTTTATAATCATTGACTGCAAATGACATAGCATTTCTGCAAAAAAAAAAATAGAAGTTTACATGTGAGTATTTTATCAGAGTGATTTTTTACCACAACAGATATATTTGTTCCTATAGTATCTATCAGATGGATCCACCCAAATGGTAGAACTACTTGCACTATACCTTGGACATGACACTGGGTATTTTTCTGCTCAGTGCCTACTCATTTATCCCATCATCTATCATGACAGTTTTGTGAGCTGTTATTTTCTCTAAACTTTTAAGGCCAATCCTAACAATGTGAAAATCCCAACTGCAAAGACTTTTGTCAGAAGTTGAATCCCATTGATCTAATCTCAATCAATACTCTCTATCATTTGTCTTTATACACTGCCCTCTTGATCCTGTGCCCTCAAAATTCATGCTCATATGTGCTCTCCATGTTCCTTCTGTACATACAGCTAGTTCCTGAAGATACTTTGGATATAATCTTTTTTGTCCTTTAGCAGACCCAAAATTTTCCTGAACAAATGATGTCATATAAGCCTCAGTTTTTGATTCAGTGGTGAGATGAGGAAGTGAAGGCAGATTTTGGAAGTTGCTCAAATTCTTTTATAAGCGGCAGACCTCTGCATCGTCTTCATGCAGGAAGCAGAGACTAACAGATTCAAGAGCAAGAGTAATGGTAAGCCATTATTGTATGCTCAGAACATTTAAGGACGAACTAATACCAAATCCTACTTAAAGTCTTCCAGAAAACAAAGGGAGAAGGAAAACTTGCTTCCAAATCCATCATATTTAGTCAAAAGACATCACAAGTAAAAAATTACAACATTTTAGTCAGCTTTGCATTCCTGTGACCAAAAGACCTGAGAAGAACAATTTAGAGGAGGAAAATTTTGTTTTAAACTCAGGATTTCAGAGGTTCAGTCCATGGTTGGCCAATTTCATATCTCTGGGCTCAAAGTGAAATAGAACATCATGGCAGAAAGGCAAGATGTAGAAAAACAGCTCAAGATATGGCAACTAGGAAGCAATGAGAGAGCTCTACTCTCAAGGGACAAAAGATAAATACCAAAAATATGCTCCCAGTGACTTATTTGCTCCAGCCACATCCTTCCTGCCTACAGTTAACATGTAGTTAATCCACTCAAGTGAAACAATCCACCAATAAGGTCAAACTCTCATAATCTAATCACTTCCCCTCTGAACAATCTTGCATTTATTCACATATGAGCTTTGGGGAAACACCTCATATCGAAACCATAAAAATATTCCCCATTAACACAGACACACATGAGCCCTATGATCCATAAGTATAGTAGACCATTCCTAAGAAAGAGTGTGCTTTCTATATATACATCCCCAAATCCTGATGCATGTTTATAATGATGATAGTTAAATTAATATTAAAATTATACAAATCTAAAAGAAAATACACTAATGGTCTACTCTTATTATTTGAATGTTTTAGTTGACTTCCAAAATAATTTTATATATGACCTGTTGTTAGAAGAAAGTGAAACTATTGTTCCTCTTTGTTAAAGGAACGTTCAGTATGATCTATTAAATGCCAATGAAAAGCAGTTACTCTTGCCAATTCCTACCTTGGGAAGAGATGAACTTCAGTTTAGAAGACTTCAGTTCAAACTCTATCTCTGTGCATGAAGTATTGGGAATATTAAGAAAGTTGACTATTTATGTGCCTATCTCAAGTTAAACTGGCCATGGATATAGCTTTCTTATTTGATTGTCACATAATGTTTGTTATTTCTTTTCAGAAACACACATTCACAAAAATATCTGTGGCATTTTGAAAGGCAGATAGCAATAAATAATTGTATTTTACCATTCCTTTGATTGGTCTTTGCACCATATTTCAAAATAGCTTTGGTTTCGTGTCATCCACCACTGGCCTATCTGCACAGCTACTAGAGTGATGGCTTACAGGATCACTATGTCATCGCATATTCTGGTTGATAGCCTTTGTGCATATTACAGCTATGACTTATAGAAAAAGACAATATGAGAACCCAAACTAGGATAGTTAGTCTTAAATATTTTGATGAATCTTTAAGAACAAGCTTTTGATTCCTTCATTGCCAGCGTAGCCAGATGTCTAGACTCCATTTGTCCTTAATGATGCTGAGTCCTTTTCTTTAAGTATACATTCATTTCTCTTAGTTAATATTCAATTTAGATGCAGGAAAAAACAATTTCAGAGTTTTCCAATCCAAAGTTTTGCTTTCTGTTTGTTTGTTGATACATTTCTCATTTAGGCCTCAACTAGAATTTTTAGTCTAAACAAGAAAAATTTGTCATTTTCCACACATTCTCCTTGTAAGCTCCTGATATATTTGCCTATGTGCCTGCCTATTTTTCCTACTTACCTCTAGTATCAAATTTGTGAAGATCTGTTGGGCTCCAGCGCCAGATCTAAGATCTGATGACTTTAACCTTTCTCTTGGTTTCTCTGAGTCTGTACTCCTCTGGAATTTGCACTCTGCTAGACCAGCCCCAGGATAGGAGATAATGAATTCTTGGAGTAGCATTGAAATTTGGTATTCCAGGCAGATACTTCTGCCCTCTCCTCTTAATGAATGCTACAGCTCCATAGAGAGATACTCTAGGAAGTATGTCTTATGCAAAATTCTTAACTATTCACTCTCCCATTATTTAATTTTCTTTGAATAACTTTTTAAAAATAGAATGCATAGTTATCTAATGGATTTTTCTTTCATTTGTATACTTACATATTCTGGTAATTGTCATTCTTATCTGTATTCAAATCAATATGTATTATAATTATTTCATTTCCAACATATATTTCTGTCTGTTCTTAGTCACCTTTCCTGATCATTTCCTTTACATTGCTAAGCACTCTGTTTATTTACTTATACTCCCTTGCAATTTTCTTTCTTTTTTTAACATATTTTTAGTTGTTGGCAGACTTTATTTATTTATATGTAGTGCTGAGAATCGAACCCAGTGCCTCACACATGCCAGGCAAGGCAACCTCGGCCTTCTTGCTATTTTCTTGATAAATTTGTTTCAGCTTGCTTTTTTTACTTTGTCAAGCAATCATATTAATTAACCTGGGTTTCATGGTTTAAACATAAGTATTTATTTCAGATAAATTTAGTACAAAAAAGATGTTATTATCCACAGAATTGATGAATAAATGGATTACACATGAAATTATGAAGGATTAAATTTAAGAAAATCTTAAATGAAAGTCATAGCTTTATTTATTAGAAATAAATGTGTATGACTTTTTAAAAATCCTAAAAACGTACCAACTCATACGACTCAAACTCATTCAATTGATTGGGCAATGTTAGCTTATGTGTACTTGTACACACACATGCATAGTGAATTCACAGGTAAGTAAAAGACATAATTTTTGTATTGTATTATCTACTCTACATTTTGTATTGTATCAAATCAAGCCATGAATTTATACCCTTGATAGTAAGAAAAAGCTTAGTTAATTTTTTTTACATTGCAAATAACAAAAAAATCATCCAGACAAGCATAGTATTAAAAAATTATATGTGCTTATATTTGTGTGTCTGTTTTGGTATTTATTAAGAAAAGATGCAGATTCTGAGGCAGTGGCTATAGTTTTATATTGCCCACTCCCACCCTATATATTTCTTCTAGACCATCTTTTTTATGTTTACTGCATTTGGTTCCCTTTCCTGTAAACCTCACTTTCTTTTTTCTGTATTCTCTACTTGGAAACCCTGTAGATCCTGAATTCATGGGTCGCCCACCAGTGTCAAGAAAGACTTACTGAGAAAGGATGTCTAGAGTTCATATATTTAGGACAGATACAATTAATTTAATCATCTGGAGAAACATTGAAATAAAGTTCTCTGAACTCAGCTTTCCTGAATATCATGAGCCATTCATGGTTCTAGTTGTGGGTAATTATCTGACTAGTAAGGAAATTAATAGATGATCAATTTAATGTTTTAACAATGTTGTAGGTTGATTGATGTTGTAGTTGTGAATTTTAAATATTTAGTGTAAATAGGAAGGAAAAATTTACAGTGAAGCTCGTAGTAATTGATAAGAGCCCAGATCTGCTACAGGAGCATCCAGAGAACAAAGCACCACATTTACACTCCAGTAAAGCTCCATGGAGCAGAAATACTGGTCTCACCATAAGTGTTCCTGTCTTGTAGCAGAAAGATTGAAACACTTCCCATGAGAACAACATGCTACAGATTTCCCCAAACCTGCACCCCTCAGTAGTCTGTGTCAGCTACGAAAAGATGAGTAAATTGCAGGGCTTCTGTCTAGCTACTGAATCCTTTAGTGAGATATAAAGAAAGTGAGTAAAATGTTAGATCCAACTGGCAACTGACTTCTATTTAACTTTACCTTTCTGACAGAAAGCTCCAAAGAGTAGGTCCAGAGAAAGAAAATATTCCGGTGTTAAAATCCTTTAGTACACTGAAAATGCAATTTAACGAATTAATTTTGTGACAGTTTGTATGAGTTTAGATTGAAGAATTTTCCCTTTCAGTCACATGGGTAGTTGTTCAATATACATTTATGAGACTCTACTAAATTTTAGGCATTGGCCAGAGGAGGAGAGAACACAAAAATTAAAAAGAAGAAAAAAATTGAAGGTACAATGTCATTTTTTTATATGCAAAGGGCAAAAATTAAGATGCTGATAACCTTCGAATATTAGTGGGGATTTGGGAAGACAATTCCTTTCTCGCATTATATAGTGAGGACTTTGAGACAAACTATTAGAAGCAAATGTGGTGTGTTTTTAAATGAGATATCATGCAGTAGTTGAAGATATCAGTTGTGCATACAGTAATAAAACTAACAAATAGAGTGCTGAGTGAAAAACAAGTAAATATATACTAAAATCCATATATATATATAACATACCCAAAATATTGCATATGAATACATACACATCCACACATGCACACACATGCACAGACACATATATATGGATGCACAATGTAACACTTGACCAGTTTTCCGTTTGAATGAAATGGATCTACAGTTTAGGGCAAAGTAGGAAACAAAAACCAAATAAAGGAAGGTTATTAATAAATTATCAGAAGCTTAGTCAACTTTTTGTGCCTGAACCCTGAATTATGCCTTCTCCTTACTTCCTCAAACATGTGCACCAAAGAAGTTTTTAATGGAAAAAAAAATAATAATGGCTTCATCCTAACCTTTCTGGAAATGTCCTTTCTGGTGCAACAAATTCATTGACTGGGACTGGAAGAATAATGTAGTATCACCAATACAATGGCTACCCATTCTGTCTGGACTCCTAGTGAAAAATGTTAGCAGAAAATCCAAAAGTAGTAGAATTAGAGTTTTTATCCTGCATTTTGATTATTTCTGGGGGAGCAGGAATGATTGTCTCTTTTAAAGTTCTTTTTATGGTTCTCATGGCCTCCTGTCTTCTTTCCCTTCCTGTTCTCTTTCCTCAAACACTCCTTGGGGTGGTGTTCTTGAACAGAACAGATAAGGGTCTTAGATAACAGCATTACTCACTACCCCTGGAGCACTTAGATAGATGCACTTGGAAGCAACTCAGGGTTATTTGGTTTTATGAAAATTCATAGCAGTTTTCATTAAAAAAATAAATCTAAACCAGAACTCTTTTGTGAACCATTAATACATATAGGAGGAAGAGATAAGTTGTGCCCCTGAGGTCAGGTTAAAAAAAAAATTGTTTTCTGTATTCTTACACCATCATCCCCCCTAATGATATCCTTCACACTAAGTACTCCCGTGACTCAAATGAGAGCCTCTTTACTGTCGGAAGATCTGCTCTCAAATTTCAGGACCGGAAAGCAACCAACAACTCTCCTCATCAACACCACATTTTTCCTGCTTATTTCAGCTTTATTGTTCTCATGACCTTGTTTCTACCTTGGTTGAGTCCCAAGTCAGTATACATGCAAACTTAAGCCTTGAGCCCCTCCCTGTCATTTGTCAAAAATTATACTTAGCTCTAGGTGTGGAGGTGCAGGCCTGTAATCCCATGACTCAGGAGACTGAGGCAGAAGGATCACAAATTTGAGGACAGCTTCAAAAACTTAACACCCTGTTTTAATTTTAAAATAAATAAATAAAAGTGGGGGACCACGGGAAATAGCTTAGTGGAAGAGAGCCTCTGTGTTCAATCCCCCTACTCCCTTCAAAAAAATATTACTTTTTATCAGTTCAGTAATTTTACTAAGAATTTCAGAATTAATAAGACAGGATCACACTAACAGCCCTTTGACATTTGTTGACTTTTATATATTGTTGCATTTGTTCCAAAATGCAAGGTGCTGAATAACTTTCACATTGTGCTTTCGATCACCTAGAACCCTCTCCCTTTATTCAAATTGCTTCTTATATACCACTGATAGTATCAAAATCAGTTTTCTCTAATAATAACTATGATTTTTTTTCTTTATACGTTCATACTCTATCATATACTAGGCATATCCTGAGAGAAGTCTTTAAATATTCATCTTTATGACTCCAACTCCAGAATTATAGGTACTCATAATGGGTTTGTTGGATTAAAGAATAGATTACTTCATTAATGAATGAACAAAAGAACAATTGCCAGAATACAAAAGAAAGCAAGAGAAATTAAGTATCTCTAATATGATGTATTATAGCCCCAAACCCTCTGAATTAAAATGAAAAAAAATGTTCTAAGGGAAATGAAAGAAAATGTTAGTAACTTGGTAAAAGCAGTGTTAATACAATAAAGTGCTGCAGACAGTACATCAGCTTGTCTCCGAAGACACTCCTCCAATGAACCATTACTTCCATATTTATGTCATTGTGTAGTCTCCTCCCCTTGAATCTGGATTTGCCCTCTAATTTGCTCTTAACAAGTGAAATTACATGGAAGAATTACAAGCATGTTATCTGAAGCTAAGTCCTATGATGTCTTGTGACTTACATCTGGATGGTTTGGAACATGTACCATGAGGAAAGGTAAGACCATGTAAGAAATCTACTCTAAGACCATCATTCTTTGATGAAATCTAAGCTAGCCTCACAGAGAGGCTATGAGGAAAAAGAGAGGGACACACACACACACACACACACACAGAGAGAGAGAGAGAGAGAGAGAGAGAGAGAGAGAGACAGACAGACAGACAGACAGACAGAGATGCATGACCCCCAAGCCAACTGTTACATCCATCTCAATCAAGATGCTGGACATGTGAATGAAGGAGCTGCGTATCCTCCAGCCTGGACTTCAGATAACTCTGGGACAGTCACTGATACTGGACAGCTGTAGATGACCGATATCTAAATAAATTGAAGTGTCAATTATCTTGAAACAATATTATATTGGGGCAGTAACACTCCTATTAGATAAACTTCCTGATACTTAATTTGCTCTTCATGTGACAGAATTTATTTCTCTGCCATAAATATTATTGGATTTAATATTCCTCTCTTTTCATCTAGGTCATTTCTTATGAGACTTTCATCTCTAATGTTGTATGATTATTATTTCTTTCATTAGAATAGGTAAACATAACAATACACTATCCTCATTTCCCTAATTAAAATGTATTTAGAGTTCTATTTCAGTAGGATTTATTTTGGTAGGATTTATTTCAGATAACAAATTGTTTCATTATCACCAGTCACCTAATAAAGTAGGCCTTTTAAAAATATGTATTTCACACTAATATCTCTATCATATTTCCAAAGCCCCAAATAACCATATACCTTAGTAAGAAAAAGTGTTTTGTATTGAAAGGATATTTAAAACATCAATTATGTACAGGATAAACACAAAAATTGAAGTAATATATTAAGAAAAGTAACTTAATGATAAATTTTGAATTTAGTCATTTTCAAAATTTTCTTTTGTTTCAACTTTTTGCTGTTTTGTTCTGAGAATATTGAACAACTTCAGTCATGTTCTCCTTTAGGATCTTGAGGTGGGCCCAATGTTTTGATCAATAACCTCAATATATGAGACTCTAGCTTCGAGTGAAAGTTGCATCTGGACTTATTTGGCAAATTTAGTTACAGTTAAATAAGTTGCTGATAGTTCATTTTGTAAAACACACATACCCTTGTTTCTCCTAAAATGTAAGAGCTCAAGAAAGAATTCTGCTGACTCAAAAGATTCTGCTAGTTGGTTATTTAAGCAAAAGTTACTGCAGTGTGATAAGGCTTCTTGGCTAATTGCACTACAGTCAAATTCGAGGGCAACAATAAAGAATATGCAGCTATTTGTTATTTGTACAGTCCCTGCCTCTAATGCAATGGGGATTTGACCCTCATTGTGCAATTCCACTTACTAATGGTTTCCAGAGCAACAGGCACTTCTATTAACTAACTCTGCTAAATATGTGCATCCTCTGCACACTAATGCTGGCTGAAGCCCCTAATATTGGAATAACCTGATTTGTTTTTCTGAGGAAACTTCTTTTAATGCAATATTAAAAATAATGTTCTACTTGTTGGCATCTATTCTAAATTCTTTTTTCTTTGTCTAACACTTAGATTGAGAGGCAATAATATTTTCATTTTTAGGGCATTTTAATGAATACAACATTGATACCTACTACCTTATTTTAATTTTTCTCAAAGGTCTTAAGGGCAAGGTTTAGACTGAACTCTCAGAGCCTGTCAATAGCATAATGGGAATTTTTCTTCTAAGTATCATGTTATATTCAGTAATAACACTCTTTCAAGCCAAGGTTTCCCAAAATTGAGACTCCTTATTCTATATCCATGAAAACAATTGCATTTTGTAGTCTTTCTGAAGGAATTTTTAAGAGAATTTTCTTTTATTTTTTTAACCTTATTGGTTTGTGTGTGTATGTACATAATCCAAATTTTTCATTCTAACAAAAGCATATGCCTCTCATTACTATTTTCTTTTCTAATGTTTTGCTTTTTGTTTTCTGTGTTATTGTTTCACTTCATTCAAGGACTCCCCCTCCTCAATTTATCTTTAATCACAGCACCTGTCCTTTAGCATCAAAGCTGCTTTTTCCAGACAGAACGTGCACTCAGGCAGCATCCTGGATTCTGAAAATAGCCCCCATCTTGACAGTAACCCAGAAGCATCTGTGCTCGAATGCTGTACCCATTCCTCCACTTGCTACATGTCTTCCTATGAGTCCTTGGGAAAGAAGGGTGCTCTTTTTATAATCACAGGGCAATTGAGTTCCAGAAGAAATCTGGTTTAAAAAAAAAAAACATGTCAGCATCTCTGACTTTTTTGGAGGTAATCTAGGTAAAGCAGCCAGTTTGTCAGACTGGCTACCAGGACATCCTTGTGGCACAAAGAGGGTTGTTGAGTTTCGACAAAATGACATCTACACATATGGGAACAGATAATGTTCCTTCGCCTTATGGACCTGCTAGAAAACTTACCCTGTTTCCTGCAGAGCCAGTAGCTGGCAGAAGCCTCCCTCACACAAGCTCCAGATGTTTTTGCCAGATGGTATAAGAGACAGCAAGAATAGCTGACTAGAGAAGGCCTTTTGGGATATGAGGATAAATTGATATGAGCATGTGGATATGAGGATATGAGGGTAAATCCTGGGGTAAATTATAGATTTTATAAAAAAGCAAAACTTTTACAGTCAAGGAATGTGAGTTCCATCCTAGAACCTCACACATCTCATTGACACAACCATCGGAAACATGAACCTGAACCCACTGGGCTCTGACAGGCCCCATGTCTTCCATGTGTCCTCCCTCAGTCTCACCAGCCCTCAGGAACATGACTTCCCTTTACATTTTCTTTCCTTCCTACAGCATTGACAAAGAACTTCACCTAAAAGTAGGATTAATGATCCATGTAGAACTTTTTAAAATTTTTTTTCTCCATACATGATTGCACTTGATCTTTAGAGAAAACTTAGACAAAAAAAAAAGTCTAATGAAAAACAAATCACTCATATCATCAATTAGAAACACAGATATGAATACTTTGGTTGACAACAGACACTATTGCCCATCATGGGATATGGAGGAGAACCTGGTACCATTTATTTGTTTCGATTACAACTTTCTTCTCTTTTCCTAAACCAAATATATAGAAGGGTCTGACCTCTAAGCCGTCTTCTATTGACAGTTCAAATAAGAGCCAGGAGGATAAGGGAAAGGAATGGAGCCCCAGGTCTAATCATCTTGCTTTCTTATACCTCAGAAAGTAAAATGCCTCTTGCTTGAAATCTTGAAGGAAGTTCAGCTAGGAGCTCTCTTGGTCCCCATCTCCTTCTTTCCTAATCATGGCACACAGCCTTTTAGATTTTTCTTTCCCGTTTGTTATACAGCCTCTTTGGGGATCTTCTTTGGTGGGGGGAGGGAAGATATTCTAGTTCTCAACTCACCTTTCTCTGCAGGGGGTGGGGATTGTTAAATATTAAAAGCACTGAAATTCTCTAGAAGTCAGTGACTTCTTCCTCTAGACAGTGTCTGCTGGTTTGGTGGAGAGAATGAGGCAGAGCTGTGTGCGTAATCCTACAGAGACTCCTACAGTGGGCAATTTCCACTCTAGAAGTGTTTTGCATTCTAAGGTTTCTGAAACCATATATCTTACAAGTTGTAGGTTCTCTTCCTTGTGAAATGTACCTGTGTAATGAACATGCTATAATACATTGTGTTTGGTTAATTCAATTCCATCTATTTTCTTGCAAACTAATAACGCTGATCCAAGGAGACATCATCATCCTTCCCATTTTTTTTCATAAGTCCTGGGTTTCTCCTTCACCACCTGAGAACTTTTAAGTTCGCCTGCTATTTTCTCCCTTATTGGTGTTTGTCTCAACCGTGATTATTGATCATTTTATATGCTACTGCATTACTTAATCAATACTAAAATTCTCAACATTTGCTATTGTCCTTCTCCCACTTCTCTCCTATTCTATTTTAAACAATGCTGTGATTTCTCTTCTACCCACTATTTTTTTAAAAAAATTAGCTTCAATTTTGGCCTCCAAATAATATCCAAAAATGGATCTGCTACATCAGAGTGTGAGAGTCCTAAGGCCATTAATCCATACAGTCAATAGAGTTTGCACTTCTAACAGCAACATATAAGAATTCTTGCTTTTTTGGACAATGCTGGACATTTTGATTTATTAAAACCTTGGTCTATTTGATAAGCAAAAATAACATATTAATATTATTAAAATTCTTGTATGTGTCAGTAAAACCTGAGGTTGGACAATAATTAAAATAAGATCAAGTTGAAGCCAGAATTAGACAGGCAGTCAGTGTACATAGGTAAATTGAGTCAGGTTGAAACAAGGAGGCCAATTTTGAATGAGTCCAGCAAGTTGGAGACTGTCTGCTGAGGGGTCTTATCAGAACCTGCCCCTGCTCCAACCAAGGTGACCTGTCCCAGGAATTTCCCCTCCTTGTTAAGGTGTCCTTGGCTACTCCATCCTGCCTTTCCCCCATCAACCCACCTGTTTTGCACCTCTTGGCTCTCCCACGAGCTTTCCTGGGCCTAGTCACTATGCAGGAAGGAGAAAGATAAGGGGGGAAAGACAGTAGGACACATAAAAAGGGCAGAACATCTGGCTTCTTGGGATACCAGGATAGCAGCTATGGCCCGCTTATCCCTTCCCGGAGAAGTCTATGTAACACCTTTTAAAATAAACCCTTATTATATGCTTGCCTCGGTGTGCTTCTCTAATGTTCAAACTTCAACATGTGGGGAAGCAGGACTCATCACCCATAACCAGAGGTATCAAAATCATGAATATAATGCATATCATATACCTAATCTAAATAGAAGCATAACTTTTAAGATTTATGATATGTTAGATTATACATCCAGAGATTAATTCTCTCATGAACACCTTATTTTTCCTCAAATCTCATGTTTTAATCTGTGTCAACATGTTGCGATTGTAATTTTCTAAATTCTAATGGGCAAAAATTCATTCTACATCCCTCTACTGTCTGTAAATTACCAAGCAAGGTTTCCGCTGTACCGGATTGTCTGATGGGTGATTTTGTTCTTATTTCAAAAAGATGAGGAGGACGTGGGGCCCCCAAAAGTTCAGTGACTTCCCCAGCATCCCCTGCATCTAGTGAGTGCCAGATCCAAGGCTGTGCAGGAAAAGAAAAGAATCAGCACCGCTTTTTCCTTCACCTCCTGGGAAATTCTTACATTAACACTGGCTCAGCAAGGAATGAATAGATTCTTTCAGAAATAGAGTTGTCAGAGTCTGATCTAAGTTAGCAAGCTTTCAGTTTGCTTAGACAAAGAAAACAAAATGTTAGGCTGGCTTCTCAGCCTGAGGGCCTGGAGTGAAGGAAGCCCTGGATGGCGGGATCCTTTCAGCTACACTGAGCATGAATTAACTGACTGGAAAGCACAGGCTCTGCATGAATATGGGGACATCCGGATTGTTATTTACCTTCACTGGAGGGCAGGTAACCTGATGCGACCACAGATTCTGCAGACTTCAACAGGCAGAGAAGAATGTGTATTTGGATCTTATATTTGTATAGCATCCTTTAGGCCAGACTTCCCTCAAGAGTTCGGGAGCCAATAGTCAAAACTGCTATGAAGCTGTGAAATGCTAGCTGTCCATCAGCAAATATGCAAGAGGCCCTAGACAACAGAGGCTCCCGCTCTCTTTTACAGCTGGAGAGGAAATATCATGAAGCAGCGTTCATAATTACCCACACTGATTTGGGAGCTAAAAGCTCCAGAAAATTTTGTCTTAAGACTTGAAGGCTGAAACTGGAAACTCTCTGAAGTCCACGTGAGTGGGAAATCATCAAGGTGATTCAGTCATAGCCCCCCGTAGGTTTTCAGAGTTATGTCCCTTTTCTTTCTACGCTGTTTTGCACAAGCATGATCCTATGTGATTTATTCCTAGGCAGACAGGTAATGTTTCCCCATTTTATAGGTAAATAATGGGGCTTAGTGCAACTGAAAAAAAAAAAATGAACTTCCAGAACCTTTTAGTAGATCCTGGTCAAAGGAAAGGGATTTTGTTTTAGCATATATCAAGATGGATTTGGACATAAAAAGGCAGTCTGGAGTGAAGTGAAGATAATAAGAGAGAAAACTGAATGACTTTGAAGACAATGGAGAGAATTGGCAGATTTCTGGGTCAAGGCAGGGGGAAGAAGATGGAGAACTGGAAAGCATTTAGAAGAAAGAGGATTCTAGAAAATATGAAAATATTCCTTCAGAGGGCTAGTTGAAGCTACTTTTAAGTATAATTTGGAAGTAATATTTAATGTGTCTTTGTGCTCTTCTGCTATAAAATCCGTCCCATCTCTAGGAAGTTTGGGAGATGCTTTGGGAAGTTGTTGTAGCACTTCTAACTGGAAACAGGGCAATCTAATGAACCAAGGAATTTGTTCCCTCCACAAAATGTTCAGATACTTGTGTGGGTAAGGCCTTGACTTCACACCGTATGGAAATGGTTCTCAAAATATTTCTAGGTCCTGAAAAACAAGAAGACCCCACAAAACAAATAGGTTATCTCAGAAAGCAGTACACACACACACACACACACACACACACACACACACACACAGAATGCCTGAAGAAAAAAATTCAGTGGGGTGTTTTTCATCTGTTTCCGTGCTTCTACATCCAGAGCTGTCTTGCCCAGAGAAAGTAAGGATTAAAAGACATTTATATGTATGTCACACATATATTTATATATATATAAATATATATTCATATATATTTACCAAGCATAAGCTTATGTTTATATTGGTTGATTGGTGCTATTAGCATTCTATAAAAATATTTTATATGTATATATTTATAATAAATTTCTAGCTAAGTCTTAATTACTCTGACAAGTAGATCAATCTGTACAATAAAGAGAGAGCTGATATCAATCCACTGAGAGAAACCCCTGTTGACATACCCACAATCCCCACCCTTCTCCTCTTCCTGCCTAGTGACTAGGATTTACATGCCCAGACCGTATATTCATAAGTCTCAATATCTTATCATTATTAGAGAATACTGGTATATTCCCATCCTCCCAAATTCTAAGTAGTAAGGTCCTATGAAGGCATTTTTGTTTTAAGAATAATAGAAGATACATCAGCTTTATAATCAAGCAGAAGTCTTAAACTCAAAGCACCCCAAACTGAATTGTATGGAAAACAATATTGAATGGTCACTGACCATCAAATTCAGAGTGTTTATCTAATGTAACTTTAAAAGAGTTTTGCTGAGTTTTGAACTCCCCCAAATTTCAGGGACATAAAATTCCATCTATGAAATAAATATAGATTTCTAAAGTTTAAACTTTTGATTACAATTTATACCAAGAACTTTCTAGCTTTCGAACTGTGCTTACATTGACATAAATGTTGTATGAATTTGAAGCCAGAATCAGACAGGCAGTCAGCATAGATAGGTAAATCAAGTCAGGTCAGATTAAGGATGCCAGTTTTGAGTAAGTTCAGCAAGTTGGAGACTGTCCCCTGAGGGATTGAAATATTAATTCCTCAGAGCCCTTCCTCCACCCTTATGAAGAAATGCCCTCTGCTCCAACCTGTTGCTAAGGTAACCTGTCCCAGGAATTGCCCCTCCCTCCAGGAAGCTGTAAGCTTATTGATTATTGTGTACTTAGCGGCTCCATCCAGCCCTGCCCCCTTCAGCCCACCTGTTCCCACCTTTTGGCCCTCCCAGGGAGCATTTCCTAGGCCTAGTCAAATGCCTAGTCACAGGCAGGAAGGAGAAAAATAAGGTTTTTTTTTAAAGAGGACGGGGAACAAAGGAAGCCCTGGACATATAAAAAGGGCAGAACACCTCACCTCGCTTCTGAGGATACCAGGATACCAGGTGTGGCCCCCTTCTCTCTCCCAGGAAAAGTCTATGTACCCCCTTTTAAATAAACCCTGCTTTAATAATACTTGCCTCAGCGAGCTTCTCTACTGTTCAGACTTCAACATGTGAGGAAGCAGAACTCATCACTGATAACCAGCAGTATCAAATTGTTAGTAACGTGAATACCCAATATAAACTTAAGATTCTTCTTGATAAAAATTATTTAGCCTAATAAATAAACTAGCACAAACTTGATCAGTTTAGAAATACCCCTGTTTGGCAAAGTATCTTAATTCTGCCAAACTAGTAAAATAAAAGGTGTCTCTTCCATCTGGTAAAAATTTTAGAAATGCTTTTCCATGTAGGAACATTTACTGTACTTGTTAACTTGGGAATCTAAGCATGTTGGAGAAATTTTATCAGCAGTGATACACACAGACACACACACACACACAGATACACACACATATATTTTGTACCGGGGATTAAACTCAGGGTCACTCAGCCACTGAGTCACATCCCCAGCCTATTTTGTATTTTATTTAGAGACAGGATATATCTTAATTGATTAGCATCTTACTTTTGCTATGGCTGACTTTGAGCTCCCAATCCTCCTGCCTCAGGCTCTGGAGCCATTGGGATTAAAGGCCTGGGCCACGGTGCCCAGCAGCAAATATCTGGATGCTGACAATGCATCAGGTACCATGAAAATGTTGACAATGGAAGAAAAATTAATAATTAATAGTGCAGAATAAACAGATACATATCTAACTCTAATAAAAGGCAAAAACATGATAAATACAAAGCAATCTGCTGCAGGGAATCTGGCTAGGAAATCCTGAAAAGATTTCAATATGGAGATCACATTTGAGTTAATTATTCTGTCTTTTGGTCCTTTGTCAGGAAATAAGATTGAGCCATTAACCACTCTTGGTTACAATCAACAGAAGAAAACCTCATGATATTATTTAAATCATATTGTCAAGAAATTCAAATAAAATTCCTATTTTTATTTACTCATTTATTTATTTTTATTTATTTACTTTATTAGTTACACATGACAGTACAGTGATCTTGACATATCATACATTTGAATCAAATGGGGTATAATTACTCCTTTTTCTGAGTGTACAGGTTGCTGAATCACATTGGTCATACAGTCACATTTATACATACAGCAATAGTAGTGTCATATTTTTTCTGTTCAATTCTTCACATTATTAGCTTTTTCCTTTCAGGTTTAAATTAATGCAGAAAGCACTAATTTAATGTACATCCTCCTCGTCTGAAAGTGGAAAATCAGAGAAGTATAACAATCAAACTTTCCCAAATTCATTCAAAAGCTGTTTATTAGAAACTAGTGGCCCATATTCGTAATCCCAGTGATTTAGGAAGCTGAGACAGGAGGATGGCGAGTTCAAAGTCAGCCTCAGCAACATAGTGAGCACCTAAGTAACTCAGTGAGACCCTGTCTCTAAATAAAATGTAAAAAAAGGGCTGGGGATGTGGTTCAGTGGTTAAGCACCTGGGTTCAATACCTGGTACCAGAAAGAGAGAGAGAGAGAGAGAGAGAGAGAAAGAGAGAAACTAGTTATGTGTTTGAGCTTTTTGTTGATACTGGTGATGCATGAGTCAATAAGACTAATATTAGAAATGATGGTGGAATGCAATGAACATCATTATCTAAAGTACATGTATAAAGACAGGAATTGGTATGAATATACTTTATATACAACCAGAAAAAAGACTAATAATGTAATAATAAGAACAGATGTTAATAGAGCAATTATACACACTCTAAAGAGTTTATATACTAACTATAATATGTAAAGGATCTTTCAAAGGTAAATAGCAGGGTTTGAATTAAGTGAAGTAGATAATCTATTTAGAGATTGAGAAGGCATTCAATCATAGAACATTTGAATCTGGTCTTGGAGGATTTTGTAGGAGGAGAAGCAGGTAGAGGCGAGGCAGTAACATAAGCAAAAGCAAGAAAGAGGCAGCACCACCTGTATCTTTACAGACTCCACATCTAAATTTATCATGTGCAATTGATACATGTTTTCATTTCTACAAATAATAAGTGCTGTTATATTTAAGGTTCAGAGCTCTGTAATGATCAAGGTGTGTGCATTCTATGGTTTCCATTTGTAAAAGATTTGCCAATTTAGATGCTTGTTGGAAAACTGCTCTGCTTGAAATCTTATTAGGTGACACAGGGTAATGTTGACAGGCAGGATCCCTCTCTTTTCAAGTGGGAGCCCCTAAGGAGCATGGAAGAAGAGTAGTTTGGGGTGATTGCTAAGAGGCTTTTGATGGAAGCTATATCTGAGCTGGGATGTGAATAGAGATTAAAGTGAGGTTGATGGGAGTCATTTCTTGGTAAACAAGTCAGACACTTCTCAAGTCTCAGTGAAGACATATCTAGATCTGTTCACATATTAAAGACAGTAAAGTTTGTTTGGCTTTTGGTTTCAATTTAAGTATTTCCAAAATACATGGTTCAGCTCTAGCTTTTTCCTACACAATGGAATCTGTATGATTATCATTTACAATTGATGACGATGACAATAAGGGGAAGAGGAAGAGGAGGAAGTGGAAGAACAGGAAGATGAGGAGGAAGTGGAAGAACAGGAAGAAAAGAAAGAGGGAAAGGAGGAAGAAAGAGACAAGAAATTGTTGCACTTATATGGACAATTTTGATTTATGCTACATGTATGCTTTAAGGTCACCATTTTTTCCTTCAGAAGCCCCCACCAATGACAAGATAGCAACAAAGAGAATTGACTGTCAAATTACTTCCCAAATTAAACTGCAGCATAACATCTCTCTGTGGGAACTAAAGAAATGAGAGACCTAATTTTTTATGACATTGGAGATCATTTCATCCAACTTTCTCATTTTATACATAATGAAACTAGGGCTAAGAGAGTTTAAATGTCAGCTGTCAAATTCCACAGTGGATTTGTAGCAAAGGTTTATTGAAAAATAATAATGGTATTCTATGGAGATATTATGTTAAAGTACAAAAACAAAGAGCTTTGAGGACTGGAAATTTTGCAAGTTTTTCATTCTGTAATATTATTTCCATACACCGCAATGCCTTTGAAATTTTTAATTTCATATATTTGCAAGATGCTTTCCTTTTTCTTCCTCTTTTTCTACTTGTTGTTCAAAGTAATTTAGAATATAGCTCTCATGTTGCATACACACTTTTATTTTTCCAGTCTTTAGTCAATAAACCTCAGTCACCATAAAACTTAGGTTACTTGTTTCACAAACTATAATATGGAACTTACTTGATCTTATAAATCACTAAATGTTAGCTAGAGATTGAAAACTCAGGTTATTTATTATTTTGTTTATTCTTTTTTTGTCTATGGCACCACAGTGAATTAAGAATTTAAAATAATCGTTAAAGGACAGGAATATTTTAGTGTTAAAGTATTTGTAAAACCCTTTTTCTGTCAAGTTGCCAATTTCATGAGTTAATTTCTGACACCTAAATTTTGTGCCATGAAGGCAAATATACTGCATACTTATCACAATACAGAATAATACATGTATTCTTATAGTTCACAGTTTGTATGAGGATGAGATCTGAGAACAATTTCTAAAATATACTAGGTAAACAGAAAATATGAAAAAACGAACACTTAGAAATGGAAGACATCGATGGGAGGAGCATAAGCCAGGTGTGCTGCATGATGTCTACTCCTTGGCCTCACGAAGACTTCCCACCCACCCCAGGCCCCATTGTATTTGTTACTTCTCAGCTTGGGCTCAACAGGCTGTCTCCCTTCTCACAACCTGTTTCCCTCTGAGACATCTTACAAATTAAGTAGACTCATTGGTCAATGCCACTGGTTTAGAGCTTATACTCCTATCTCTACAGCAACATAGCATGTGTCCCTGATGGTGTCTCACCATGACATCTCCCACATTTCATTGGCCAAAACTGGACACAAGGTTCAATGTAACCATCAGAAGGCCAGAAAGCAAAACCCAGCTTGTGTCCAGAAAGGAGGAGGACCAGAAATATTTGTAGATACAAGTAATGGGAAGAATGAAAGAGAAATGAGAATTGAGGGAGGAAAGGAAAAAAAAGGAAGAGTGAGAGGAACAGAGTATAAACAGCAATTGAGAGTTATCGCTGTGACATCTTTTTAAAGATGTCAACTTGATTAGGTAAAAGTTCCCAGTGACTCAATCAAACACTCATACAGGTATTGCTGAGAAGGGATTCTGCAGATGTAACTAAAGCCCTTAATCGGTTAACTCTAAATCAGGGAGATTATTTGGGATGATCTCAATTAATCTGATTTAATCAATTGGGAGGCTTAAATGCAGGGTTGAGGTTTCCCTCAATAAAGATTTAAGAAAATTGCTTCAGTTATGACCCGTGGAAAAAAAATACAACAGATATCTCTCGTCTTCCATGAGATATGTTGAACAACATTGAAAAAGTGTGCAGATTCACACACTCAATTCATATCATCAAATGATTCTTTAACTACAAAAAGGTAACTGAATAATCATAGTATTTTATGAAATTGGTCAAATGCAGAAACAAAAACTCCAGACCGGAAAAGAAGGTGTGAGACCAAATCAAGGACTCTGAGAAAATCTCTCTCGCTCTTCCCCTAGAAAACAAATACAAGGGCAGAAGCAAATACAAAAACAAACAAACAAACAAAAGAAATACCCAGAACTTTTTTCTCATGGTTGTTTAGTGAAGCATTCGGGATAAAATACCAAAGCTTCTAATTCCCACTGTTTTCTTATAGAAATTTGGCTTTGGGGGGACTTTAAACTTAGAGGCTGCCAAATTTTGACTCATTCATCTTGGCAAGTGCCATGGAGACAGGCTTCCAAGGATGGCAAACCCTTGTGTTTAAATTCACAAAGGAAAAGTATTGAAAGGAGACACCTGAACCTATTGGTGACCCTTTCCCAGGGTTGTTGTAAGATGGGGTCTCCAATGTCCCATGCTTTCTGAAATGCCCCTGTATTTCACAACACCCTAAGAAGGGGGGAAATAAGGAAGTGCTTGGGGGAAAGGATGAAGAGCCAAGTCAGGAAGAACTAGAAATAAAAGGACAACAGAATGTGGGAAATTTCTTTTGAGAAACATGGCCAAGTGCTCACAGCTTTGGATCAGTTATGTGACTTGCCTTGCTCAATGTGCATTCTGAGGTCTTGGCATCCCTGCTCATTTAGGACTTATCCCAAAACCACATATTTCCTGGGCTGTGGGTTGGATACATTTGGATCAAGTGAGTAGAGAAGAGGAAAAAGGACATAGGCCTGGCTTCAAGAGGGAGCCAGTTTCTCGTAGGCCATCCTAACTTTCCTTTGTCACTAGGTCAGTGGTCCTCAGAGTCCTGGTGGTTTTATTGGAAGCTATGGGTGGGGACAATACTTGAGGATCTGGATGTTTTATGGTGATGGGAAAAACCCCTTGCAGGAGGAATTTGAAAGCAGATCACGTCCTTGAATACGTTTGATTCTGACCTTTCTAAACAGAGTGTACAGTAAGACTGTGGCTCAGGTCCTAGGTAAAATGGCAGGTTTTGAATGCTCAAATTTACCTTTTACCTTTTGCTAGACATTTGCCTAGATAGGGGGTCTGCAAGTTATGGTCCACAGACCAAATCTGGCCCACACAGTCTGCTTTTCTAAATAAAGTTTTATTGGAACACAGCCACACTCATTGATTTCTATGTTAATGTACGGTTGTTTTCTTGCTACAACAGCAGAGTTGTGAATGAAGTGCAAAATTTAAAATATTGCCACTTGAGCCTTGCCAACAATTCAAGTTGTTAGATTTATTAATTTTATTCTATATATGATCATTACAAAATAGCATCTTATTTTTATTTTACTAAGTAAAATTGTATTTAAGTTCTTTGCAAATGCCTACTAAGTGAGCCAGCTTTTCTCTTCTAGAATTGCCTATTGCTCTATTTTAAACTGTATTGCCTATTTTTCTTTGTTAGTATTTTAATTGTTTATTTGTAAGTGTTCTCCATATACATTGTAGAGTCTATTCCTTTTTCAGTTATTGGAAGAGATTTAGAAGACAGAGGTAATTTAAACTCCACAAAAAAAAGGACATTTTCTTTTTACTTATTTACTGATATACCCAGGGCATCTAGAAAAATCTCTGATATATAGCAGGTGGTCAGTAACTATATTTTGAGTGCCAAAATGTTTTCACCTACTTTGTGGCTTTACCTTTTATGCCTTTAAGAATTCTTTGGTTGAATAGAAGTTTATAACTTTACCAACTTTATTAAAACTACATGTGTTGAGGAAACACAAATGCACATGTCCCTATAGAACAAGTGGTTATATTTTACACACTGATTTAGATTTCTGTCCTTGGTGACTTCATTCAATTTTCAGGTGGGAAGAAGTCGGAGTCATAAAGATTTATTTGAGTCTTAAAATCTTCAGACTGGAGACTTGCTCATACATATATGGACATTTAAAGGTGGCCTTCAAAGGAGAGTTCAAGGATGGTACTTATAATAAATGAAATTGAGAAGACTATGAATACATATTTGGACATAAATTACATTAGGATTCTATCTCATTCTTTAAACAAAAGAATAAGTCTATATATGAAAGGCAAATCAACAAACATTTTTAGCAACATGGGGGGTGTCTTTATAAGCTTGAGAAGGGCAATATTTTTGGAAAGACACTAAAAGTAGTCATCATGAAGAATATTATTAAAATTGATTATAGTAAATTTAAGGATATAGTTCATTTAAATCATTCAAAATGTAAAAGAAAGTTTTTGTAAAAAGAAAAAATAATCACAAAGTGAAGAAAACAATTGTAATGTAAGTAAGCATAAAAGTACTAGAATTGAGAAATTGTTTTTTTAAAGTCTAAAAAAATAAATTAGAAAAAAGATTGGCAACCCAACAGAAAAACAGGATTCACAAAAGATTAAATTTGAACTTAAAGAGTAATCAAACATATGAAGCACTGGTCAATCTCTTTATTATTAACAAGAAAGCAAATTAAAACCATGAGATAGCATTATATATTCAGTATATTAGTGGCCAGTTTAAAATCAATTCCAAATGTTAAATGAAGAGCCAGAAAAATACTCATGAACTGTTGATTTATGTGAAATTTGATAAAATTACTTTGAAAATAGTTTGGCTTTATCTAATAAATTTGATAATATACTTAATTCAAGCATTTTTATTCCTGAGTATACTTCCTAACAAAATATATCCCCATTGCAGCACACACATGCACATGAATGTTTATAGAGCATCACTTATTAAAAGAAACTTAGAACGAGCCCAAATGTTTACCAACAGAAGAATCCATCACTAAGTTGTGCATATTTAACAATGAAAATGAATGAACTGTAAGTTGTTGCCTATTGATCTTTGTGTATAATTATAATGATATATATATGTATATGTATGTATGTATACATATATATATTTGTAAATAATTACTTGTAAATAATGTTGAGCAAAAGCATCAGACCCACAAGGTATTCACAGTACTTGATGAAATTTATATGAAGTCCAAATATACTTACCTTGAGTAAATAAGGTATCTCCATTTGATTTAGATTTTTCTTTTTTATCCCTGTACAATTTTCTAAAGAATTTTTAAGTTATTATTTAGTGTATTTTTTAAATGTTTTCATTTTGTAAGTGCCACTATTTTAAAAATTGCATTTTTTAAATATTTTCTTGAATTTTCTATGAATTAATTTGATTTTTATAAATTGCATTTTTTTTAATCCACAATTTTCTGTTATCAATTAGAGGAGTTTTTACGTAGATTAGTTTTGGTGAATACGAATCACCTCTATAAATAACAGCTGTTTACTCTCTTTATTTCTAGTCTTCTAAACTTTTTGCTCTATTCCATTTAGTTTATTGATATCTCTTGTCTCTCTAAGACATTAGAACCCTTAAAACAATGGACAATTGATGCAGTGATAATAAGCATTTTGATTTTGTAATAAAAATATTGGCAATTTTTCAAAGCTCTGTAAATTTACTAACCTTCAGTAGTCTCGTCATGAAAAATGAAGTATATATTTTGTTTTATTTTTGTTATTAACAGTTTTGAGTAAATTTTCAAGTGTTTACTTGCTCTTTGTGTTATACTTGTGTTTTTTTTTTTTTGAGATGTCTGTTTCCCTTGTCAACTCTTTTTCTTTACATTTATGATTTGTTTCAAATTTGCTCGTTTCCTTTTCTAAAAAATGCTGCAAATTGTGAGGCAGGGTACGTGACAAACATGGACGAGATGATGTGAAACACAGGAATGGTTAATTATTGTGGGGACCAGCAGTCTGATGGTGAGAACACTTCCTACACTTGAGAATCACCAGTGCTGTGGGTTTGTTGTATTCACTCAGTTTGTCTCCAGATATTTATGTTCCTTTCTCTCTCTCACTTTTCTGTTCTTTCTTCCTTTTTCCAGGTCATTTCTTTCTCCATCTCTTTCTTATCCCTTCCCTTTCTCTACTTATTTATTTATTTATTTATTTATTTATCTTTTTTCTTTCTAAACTTCTCTAGCTCTCCTTAGCTTCTTTCATTTCACTCACTCTGTTTTTCCATTTGTCCTTTTAATCATTGTGTTTTATATGTAACTAAAATTTTTTAATATTATCCCCTATGAAATCTGGGTTTAAAAGTTTTAAATTATGTTTAGAAAAAAAAAAAAAAAGCTCTCCCTCTGTGATAAAATACTAATTGTGTGATTAATTAGGTTAAACACTGGGTACGCATGGGTTTGTTTTGGCATATATAGATTTGACTGTATTTTTCCGATGACTAGTCAATCCTTTATAACATCGGTTATTATATAATTCACTTTTTCTACGGTATATTGGAATTCTGCTTTTCATTTCCATATCTATTTTAGTCTCCTGCTGAACTCCTCATTGCTTCATTGATCTTTTATGTCTCTTCTCGGACCAGTACCTTACATTTAGCAATGACTACATTTCTAAAATATGTCTTTACATTTTTCAGGGCTCTTCCGCTTTCATTATTCATTTTGTCAAGTCTTCATTTATTATTTCATATTTATTTTTACAAGTGTAGTTTTGAAAAATACTGTCATCAAATATCACTCAAAAATGTCTTGCTTCAGTGAATTTACTTTTTATTCATGGATAAATACAAAGTAAACTGACATCTTTACAAACTTCCATTTTGCTAATAAAAAACAAATATATATACACCATGGGTTATATTTTCTAGCAATACAAAAGTCTACATATTTAGTGAAACTTTCTAGACATAGACCACCTAAAATAGTCAAGAAATAATTTAAAAGATATATTTTAAAATACAAATTTTTTATAATAGGAAAATAATTTCAAAAGAAAAAAATTATGAAAATATAACGGTTCAACATATGAACAATCAATAGTGCTAATGATTGTCTTGGGGATGTTGAATTGACCTTGGGGATTTAGAACCTTAGTCTATATGGACTATCATCCTAGAAGTAAGAAAAAAATTCCTAATACCCAAGCAAAGCAATATATTTATCTAATCAGAGATTCCTGCATAAAACCTGAAAACTCTACTTCATAGAGAATGAACCAGGAAAAACAAAAACAAAAATTCTTATTTTCAGAAAAAAGACATGAATATATACTTTATGGCTAATAGAAGGCATAAAAAAAAAAATTCCTGACCCCTGAAGCTTCCTAGCACAGGCCTGATCTTAAGCCCTTGTGCACTTAAGAGAATTCACTTCTTCACAAAAGCAAAGTTTGGTAAACAGGCCCCTTAGATTAGAAGGTCCCCAGATAGAAATTCCTGTATTATCCCAGAGAGGCAAACACAAATAACCCCTGGGAAAATGAACTTTAAAGTCAGAATTTAAAGATAAAGTTTCAAGGACTGTTAACTCACAATAAACAATTAAGGAACAAGCAAATAGGACCCAGATTAAGCTGTTATATAGAATGACATTGAAAAACAGAATCAGAGAAAAAAGCATTGCTGATATTGAAAGTATCAGATACAGAATATGAAATATTGATTCTGATATATTTTCATTTGACAGATATTTGTTTATATAGGGTAACTGTATCCAGAGGCTATCAACAATGCTCTTTAAAAATGAAAAAAAAATGCAAGAAAGAACAAAAGTTCATAAGAATTAAAATTAGAAATTTAATTGCTAGATTATACAGCAGTTTTGACATAGTAGCAAAGAAAATGAATAATTTGAAAATTGATTTAAGGAAATAATGTTCCACTAAGGGACTTAATGACAGAAACCAGGAAATATGTTCATCTAGGTTAATAATGGAATAAGCTTTTTAAAACATCTGTACAATAAGCATTCCATAAGGAGCCAGAATAATAAACTGAAGGACATATTTGAAACTGAAGTGAACATTTTCCACTAAATAACATATGATTTAAGATTTGAGGTTGAGGATTCAGGTCAGAGGCAGAGCACTTGCCAAGCACCTGCCTAGCATGTGGGAGGACCTGGGTCTAATTCTCAGCACCAGGAAAAAGAGAAATCTTTATATTCAGAAAAATTAAATATCATTAAAAATCTCATCAAAAAATTAGAATAAGACATCAAGGAAATGAATATGAAAGTAATAAGAAATTAGAAACAATGCATTTATAAAGAATGACAAATGACTTTGCAATAGTAAAAGAGAAACCTTAAAAATATGGAATAATATTTGTAACATGAGACAATGAAAAATAACTCTCAAGACACATTTCAAGAACAAGTTAAAAATCTTGACATACAATAGTTACAAAGGATTACTTAAACAGAGTATCATTATAAAAATTATTTAAAATATACTAAGGAAGGATAAAAGCAAAGTCAGAATAAAGATTAAAAAAAGAATAAATGATGAGAGAAGAAAAATAAAACTGTGGAGAACTCAAGAAAAAAATCAAGGTTATTAAAACCACAGCAATCATACACATACTATCTAATTTTTGGATTTACAGATTATAGGATGAAGCCTAGTGACTCAACCGTAATAGCATTTAAATCAGCAGAAAATGCAACCCACATTGAATTATTCCAGTATCCTAGGGTTGGGAAGACTACTAAAACTGTTTTGTTAAGTTATATAGACATATTTTGTTGACCTAACAATGAATTTAAATACAATTGCTAACTAGTGTAGAAATAACATGTAAACTTTCAAGATAACAAAGAAAAAAACAATGAAATGAAAACCCAAACACTACTTTTACAGAGATGTCCATTAATTGAAGGACACATCTTTGTCATCAGTGTTCCAGCTGGGGTCCCTCCTGGAAAACCAAGTGGCTCTTGCTTTGCTATGATTTCCTCTTGCCTTTTCAATCCCAGTAGGGCACTGGGGTGTAGCCTGCGAGACCCCACCCTGGGAGCTGTTTGACTCATGAGTTCCAATTTCCTCCCAACCCTTGTCTAGTTCTTGAGTGATGCTTTCTAAAGGTTAAATCGCTTGGCTTAGTGATTTCACTAAATATAAGATGCAGACAAGCCTGGAAATTTAAAGCCCTCTTATCCCTCTCTTTTAAACATGTAGAGTAACCACAGAATATGAGTCCTACTATAAAACCTTTGAGGAATTTCCCATAAGGAAAAGACCACTGGATTTATTCGGTGAGTAATGTACTGAAGAATTGGCAAGTAGGACCACAGGGAGAGCAGCAGATCTTCAGCAGGACCATTTGGCAAGGATCAGCTGTGCCTGAGCACGGTGACGGCCATGTCCTTATTACAGATTAAAAGCTTTCTTGGGTTCAAGGAGTTTTTCTGTCTTCCATAAGCTAGAAAAAAACTAAACCAACTCCATGGTAACTTACTAAAACCCAAGTCTGGTTACTCAAGTTTGTTTTCTTGTTCCTGTTGACTTTTAACACAACACAAACCCCCAAGAATATCTCCACGGATTAGTCTTGGACTTCATCATTTCCTCTCTGGTTCAAGACCAAGTGTCTCCTAGAGCAGCCCACTGGTCTGGTGATATCGCAGTAGAGCAGTTGAGAATTCTCAAAATGAAGCTGAACTGCCTGGGTTAGATCTGATCTTGGCAATGTACTAGCTGTAACTATAATCTTAGAGCAAACATTGCGTCTCCTAAATACAAATTTTCTCATCAGAACAATAAAAAAAGGTCAGAGTCAGAGTAGAAAATGTTTATAAACATGTAGTTCTTTCAGGGGGACTACAAATACCCACATGTATAAATTATAAAGAGATACATACAACTTTATAGATGCAATTGAGTGTTAGAAATGACAAGGTTTTGTTTATATCTTGTGTGGGTGTGTGAGGAAACAAGAACTTTAACAAATTCTTGCTGAGGATGAAGACTAATTCTAACTTTTTGAGAATAATAGTTTGTCTCTAAAGGGATATTTTAAAATAGGCTTTATATTAGTTTGAAAAACTAATAAAATAGGAAATAGTAAAAACTTGAGTTTTTTCAAAGACACTACTCAAACATCTCATTTTTTATTAAAAAATTAGTTAATTTAAAAGACTTCTCCAAAGTTTCTGATCTACATGAAAATATTGATAGTAAGATACAGGAACTTTCCTTTTGAAGATGAAAATCTGAATATCACAATTTTATATTTTTTATTTAGTTATTATTGTACCAGAGATTGAACCCACATGCTCTTTACCACTGAGCCACACCCCAGCCCTTTTATTTTGTTTTTGTTTTGAGATAGGTCTCACTAACTGACTTAGGGCCTCTCTAACTAGCTGAATATTATAATTTTAAAGGTGTTCTCCAGAATTAATAAGGTGGTCTCACATACTGATTCTAATGTCACAAATTAAAAGTTGCCCTTTAAAAAGTGATACTTATTCTTCAAAAAAAGAGAAACATGAGTGTAATTCAATGGATTATTTCCTGAATTGTTTGAATTTAGGGACAATTCCAGAATCTGATAAAAGCAGAAATTTGGGGGAGCTCTCTCTTTGAGCAAAGCACCCCAATAAAGAGTAAGTCAGAATTTCTCAAAATGTGATGCTAAAAGCCATATATATATGTTAATATCACATGATAATTTTAAAAAGCAGATTCTTTGCCTGAAGAGTCCAGAAAAGTGCCTGTTTTCTCATTCCAACCAAAATGTAAGCAACATTGCTCTAGGTCTGAATCAGGTGGTCACAGGGCTAGATTTTGAAAACACAGCTCTCTAAGTTCATCATCTCTCTTTTTATTTGATCTTGTATGTATCTTATTTGCTTGTTTACAGATAAACTAGCAGTCTGTTCACATGGGAGTTGGATGAGATATCTGCACAGGGCAACTTTTCTGAATAGGATTTTAGCTAAGCCCCTGCGGTGTGGCTGACACTAAGAATTGATGCCTTAGAAATCTCAGTTCCATTACATAAGGTAGCTGGTACTTACTGATTAGGGAGATTAACAGAAGAAAACACTAGCTTTTAATCTCTTCCAGACTTTCAGACTCCTGTGACCCACAAGTCCTCCTCTCCTGTCAAATTAGAGATAAAGAGGCTTCATTGATGCACAATTCTATTGATAATTTCCCTGTGGCAGTTTAAATTTATCTTAGGAACTGGTTCTTGAGTGAATGCTCTCTAATCTGCCTAGCTGCTGTATTTCTGAGTAGATAGTAAGAAATTTCAAAAGTTGCAACACTTTTGTGGAAACAGCTTTATAAAAAGTGAGGATCTATCACTTTAGAGAGGCAATTGAAAAGTCAAGCCAAATCTGATCATGCTGATTGTATATCTAGTTTAGGACTTGTGGCTTGCCTTTATATATGTAATCATTTTAAATTATTTTTTGGTAGAAAATAAATGATACAAGTATGCTTTATTCGGTCATGGCATCTGTCACATTTTTTTTTCTAAATCAATTTTCTACTCTTATTAAATGACTATCTAGTAAGTCCCCAAATAACTAAATTTTATTCATATTTCCCATTTTTTTGTTTTATTTAATTGAATTTTTCAGAGACCTGGTTATTCTATAACCTCAGTGCAGCTTCCAGTGTGAAGAATTTTGATAGCTGGACATCTTACATACTTCCATTCTGGGTCATTAATAGGAACATATTGAGTATAAGAGATTGTACCATATGCTCACAGGCAGAACTGAAGATTAATTATTTTTTAAAATGAACTTTGTAATATGTATTACAAACATTAAAAGGTCTATACATTTTATTTGAGTAAATATTTTTACCTTTAATCATTCACATGAAAGAAACAATCATAGAAGTTATCAACATTTTAAATGCAATGTTTATTGAAGTTAGTGTTCTACTAGAAGTCAATTGAAAGCATATAAATATTCAACATTAAAACATACAAATTATAGTCTATTTATGTTAAAGGTGATTATGTGTCATAAAGCTACAGTTTTCACATATGATTTTTTGAGACCAGCTCTCCATATAAAAATACAAAAGGATCAGATAAAAATTGTAAAAAATTACTTATTCTAATCTCATAGAAAGTGCATATATTCGTAATAATGTTCTGGTCTCTGAGGATGCAGCAACACCATTATTAGAAAATTTTTAAGATGAAAGGGCAGGAAAATGTTAGGGAATCAATTTTAGGTATGTGCAATAAATAGGAGATAAAAAGGCTTGTCACATGCTCTAGAAATAGAGGTCAAGTAAACCCTATTTGGGGTAATGATTTTAATATCAATTTTATTAATATTTACTTGGGGAATGATAAACCGTGTCTACTTGCAATATATAACTTGATGAGTTATATTTATAAAATTAACACTATGGTCAAGCTACAGATTATAGCCATCACTCCGCAAATTTTATCTGTGTTTCTTTGAATTCATTCTTTGCCCCAAGACTGCAGCAATGAAACCATCAACTTACCTCTTTTCGTTTAGTTTATAATAGTATGACATTTTCTAGACATGAACATGATTTTTTCTTTCTCTTTGGGAATGATATGCAGAGAAATTGTTTAGTTGTATGGTAGTTATAGGTTTAATTTTTTAAAAAATACACTTTTAAACTTTTTCCCAAAGTGGCTGTATAATAATGTTATGCTTCCACGGTTATAGGAGTCCCAGATGCTCCACATCATGTCAACATTTGAATTATCAGCCCTTCACATTTTGTTCACGGTCACTATCTATCATGGGTGAAATGCTGATTTGGGCATCTCCTGCATGTCTGAAGTGGTGTGGTATTGTCAATGCCATGCATTTCTTGATGCAAAATTATGGTGAACGTCATTTTATGTGCTTATGAGAATTTGTCTCAATCTTTCACAAAGTGACCACATAAATATATTTCATATTGTAAAAATTAGGTTTTCTTTTCATATTTGAATTGTGAAAGTCTTTCATATATTCTTGTGTGTAATAAAGTATTTATTTGCAAGACACAGTATATAATATATATTATAATACTTGTACATATATATGTTTATATGCATAATGTATTTTCTCTGAGATTGTGGGTTACCTTTAAGTTTTCTTAATACTATCTTTCAAAGAGCAACTGTTTTTAATATTAAGAAAGTTCAACTTCCCATCTTTACTTTCTTTCATGGTTTGTGCTTTTTGTTCCCTATCTATGAAAACTTTACAAAACTTTCATCATTTTTTCTAGAAGTTTTATAGTTTTGCCTCTTGTATTTAAGTTCATGGTCCATTTAAACAATTTTTTGTGTATGCTATAAGATAATGGTTGTATAATTTTTATTATAAAAAATGTATAAAGTTATAGCATCATTTATTAGAAAAACTATGTGTCTTTTTGATGATTTGATGTCTTTGTTGCAAATCAATTGACTTCATATGGGAGGTTTTAGTTATTAGATCTTTTTCTCTTCCATTAATCTATATTTCTGTCATTTTATGATACTGATTCCTACAAATTTATACTGAGATTTAAAATCTGGTGGTTTAAGTTCTCTGATTTTCAAATTGTCTTGGCTATTTTAGTTTATTTGCAGTGCCAAATAAATTTTAGAGTAAGTTTGCCAATCTCTACAAAAATAAAATCCATAATGTTATGAGGTTGAATCAAATTTGTACACCAGATTGTGAAAAGTTGACTTTTCAAAAATACTGAATCTCTTAGTCTATATTTTCCATTAACATAGACCTTCTTTAATTTATTCCAGCAATTTTCATAATTTTCTGTGAAAAAAGGACATTTTTGTTTTATCTATTTCTAAGTGTTTTCTTTTTACTTTTGATACTATTATAGAGAAAACTTTGTTACTTTTCAATTTTTTGTTAGTGTATATAAAAATATGCTCACTTAAAAATAACTTTACAAACAAATACTGTAAAATTTATCTATCACAGTGAAATGCTGATTTAGGCATCTCCTGCAGTTGTTTCATAATTTCTGGAATTTTACATATGCAGAGTTACATTAAGTACCAAACAAAATTCTCATTTCTTTAATTCGAAACATTATGCCCCTATCTTCCTTTAATTACTTATTTATTTTTTGGTTTCTTACTTTCTTAATCTAACTAAGACATTTAGTAAATATTGAATAAAAGTGGTAGGAGAAAGCATTTTTGCCTTTTTCTCAATCTTAGCAAAAAAGTAATTAGTATGTAAGGTTTTTCATTGATACCCTTTATGAGATTGAGGAATTTTTGCTATGCATTTAATTTCTAGGGAGTTTTTATCATAAATTAATGCCTAATTTGTAACATGCTTTTTTGTATACCTATTGAATCCATTAGATAATATTATAAACTGAATGTTTATGTTTCTAAATTCACACATTAAAATCTAAGTCCCCATTGTGGCTGTGTGTGGAGATGGAACCTCTCAGGCAGTACTTAAAGATAAATGTTGTCATAAGAGTGGTTTCCTGACTCCACAGAATTAGTGTTCTAAAGACATTAGAATGTGCATCCCCTGCCCCTTCCTTTCTCTCTCCAAGAGCTCTACTGAGAGCCAGGAAGAGGGTCCTTACCAGAAACCAAATTTTTCTGTTTTATTCTGTTGAGGTAATGAACTATACTGACATTTAAATGTGAGCAAAATATTTCATACTTGTAATAAACCCTTAAGTGTCATTTTATATAGTTATTTTGTTGCATTGTCAAATTTGAAATAATTGACATTTTGTCAGTTTTTATTTAATGTCCAATTGGTAAGTTGCAACCATTAAAGAATTTAATCATTTCTCCTAGGTTGTTAATTTTTTTCATATAAAGTTCCAAATAATGATTATTAACTTTCTAAATGTTTGTGATATTTGTGATGATAAACCTTTTTGATTGGTGTTATAGCTGCTTTGTTCTTTCCCCTAGTTTTTTTTAGTAGCTTAGATAAGGTTTTTAAATTTTGTCAATCTATTAGGCTCTAATGGCTTTACAAATATTTTCTATTTTATGTTGATTCTGCTCTTTCCTTTCTCACCTTTTTCCTTCTACTTTGAATTTATTTTTTTCATTCTTTGCTGGCTTCTAAACTTCTTTAAAGTTAAGACTTTGATTTAAAACTTTCTTATCTTCTTTGTATATGCATTTATAACTACTTTCTCTGAGTATTGTTTTAGCTATATTCCACAAATGTTGATGTTATACTTGGATTATTATTCTGTTTGTAATGTTATATTGTAGTTTGTTCTTTGACCCATGAATTCTTTGAAAGTATTTTGCTTAATTTGAAAAACAAGTGTTCTCCAAAATCTAATAGCTGCTCATTTCTAATTATTTTCTGTTGCTGTCACAAGACATATTCTTGTACGTCTTTTATGCTTATTTGAGCTACTTCTGTTGACAGGATAGGGTCCATTGTGGAGAATTTATATACGTTTGAGAAAGTATGTATTTTGAAGTTATTGACTACAGGACAACCATAAACATCAACTAGGTAATTGACAAAATTATTGAGATCCTATTTTTCTTCACTAACTGTTGTCTAATTTTTCTAGACATGGGTGTTAAACTACTCTATGAGTTTAACTAGTTTATTTCCTTGATATCTGCTACATTTTTGCAGCTTTGACATTTTAGACACATATTTATGACTATCAAGTCTTCCAACTGAATTGGTCCTTATGTCCTATGAAATATCCCTCGTCATCTCTGATGGTACTTCTCGACCAGAAATGCAGGTCCAGTTTTCTTAGGATAAATATTTACATGGCATATCTTTTCTCCATCCATTTATGTTAATCATATTGTTTATTCCAAAAATACTTAATGTTATTGTTGTTTGGGATGTATTTAGGCCTTCCAACTCACTTGCTTTCTCCTTGCTTCTCTCTTCATTTTATTTGATATTGTTCCTCTAATCACACTTTTTTAACATTTATTGCATTATTTGAAATATTTAGAGTCTAGATTATCTATATTTTGAATTATTGATTATATTGTTCATTTTGGGGGTTGTTCATCTTCCCCTGTCTAGTTCCCATCAATATTGTACCACTGTGCATGAGATATTTAAAAGCCTTGTAAACAAAAGGTCCATTTATTCATGTCCACTTTTCTACGTGCTGACATGTAGAGTTGTTTTGTCTTTGGTTGAGGTGGTTTGAATCTATTCCTTGAAAGCATATTTCCAGGATCAACTAGATATGGGAGCAAAATTTACACCCAAAATATGAGGCTCCCTTTCTCTGAATATTTCTTTTATGGGATTCTTCCTCACTTCCTGTTACCTTGGACCATTCCAGGATGTGTATTGTAAATACTCAGAGCTTCAGATTTTTTGAACCATATTTCAACTGTGGCTCACTGATTTTTGCCTGGTGACCAAATAATAAGGCAGATACAATTAAATGAAAGCCCAGAGGGGGAGCAAATGACAAAAATGGCCCCACAAGAAAGGGCTGATATCAAACAGCTTTAGGCAATCCCAGTGAAAACCAGTCTGTCTCAATCATAGGTGTACAAATGTACCTTTCCAGGGAAGAACTGACACACAGGGGCACAGACAGTTGAAAGATCACAGGAGAATCACAATATGTCTAAGAGTAGCGAGTAATTACCGGTAAATTTATTTTTATGTAGATTCTTGATGTTTAACCATGTTATTTTAGGTTCAAGAAGAATTAAAAATGAAAAATCAACTTGTCTTTATGATGTAGACAACATGCTTTAAATGTTCCTTTCCTTAGACCAAACACAACTCAACAACCAATCAAACGTGTCTACCCGTGACTCATTACCTAGACATAATCCGACATTCCTAACACAATGTCTCAGGTGGTAAATATCTATAAAGAAGACATGGGTTAAGGATAGAAATTGTAGGCTGAAGAAGAACAGACTGAACAGGAGTTAAATTCTCAAACTCCTCAAGCCTCTCATTTTCAAGAGGGTGTGACTTTATGTTATTTGCTTCATGGAGCCAATAAGTTGACATTAAAAACAGATCTCAAGCCCTTCAAGTTCCAATTCCTTGGTGAGATTCAATGGTTCCAATTAACTGATGAAGCCAGACTAATATAAGCAATGCAGATGGGGAAAAGGCTTTAGCCTGCACAAATGTAAGCCAATTTCATATTCTCCATATACAAGTCCTGGTATGACACCAGCCTATTCCATCTATTTCTGCCTCCCTCTTCATGTCACCATCATCATTGCATTATGCATAATTAAAACACTATTCACATCTATCCATGGCTTCTCTTTCCATCTGCAACATAACTAATGGTTTACAAGTGCTTTCATTCTAGCCTTCTCCCATCTAACTTTGCTGTTAGCATCATAGGTTAAATTCTCAAATTATCTTACTCATTTGGATGTTATCCTTACCTGCCTTCTTTATTGTTAAGTTCTATGCAAACCATCCCTTGGAAGCATATATCTCATTACTTAATTCTGGTTCATCAGATAATTTGACATCCTGTCATTACCTAAAACTTCAGTTTTCAAGCTTTTTGATTTTAGGTTAATAAATGAAAAATGCTTAGTATGAGGACTAGCACCTAGAGAGTTCCCAACATATATAGACTCTTTTTACATCAAATAATTTCCAGATGTCCCCCATATTATACTGACTATAATTCTTGTTTCCATTCTTTTGGGAAAATAAGTACTGATAAATTTTTTTAAAAAATAATAATAAATAGAATGAAAACAATGGATTCTGCAATAAATCTGCACTAATCCCAGAACCATCTACACACATTTGAGCATGTGTGTATAGGTACCATAGTCCAAATTCTTGTGTTCCCATAAAAATCATAATTAGTTGAAATCTAATAAACACTATGTTCTGTTCTGGTATTGTAAAGAAGTAAGGCCTCCTAGGTTAAGAGGGTGAAGTACTTGTGAATGAGATTGGTGCTTTTATAAAGAAGGCTCAAGGGAGTTCTTTCACCCATTCCACTATGTGAGAAAGCAGCAAGCAGGCACCATCTATGAGGAAGTGAGCTCTCAGCAGAAGTCAATTTTGCCAATGCCTTGATTTTGAACTTCCCAGCTTTCAGAACTGTGAGAAATAAAGGTTTATTGTTTATAAGCTATCTAGTCCATGGTATTTTGTTATAGCATCCCAAATAGACTTAAGTATGAAACACAGTTTGTGGGCAATGCTTTGGTGTACCTACAAAAATTAAAACTGTTTCAATTTTATTTTCAAATTTGAGCAATTTCTAATGCTTATTTGGACCACTCATTTCTTTTAGATACTGAAGAAGCAAATTTTTAATTTCAGGACTTGAGCACATATTTATATGTCATCAAGTAACCATTTTTTAATCTTCTTGCCAATATCTGTGTCCAATATGACTTGCTATGGGGTTGGTGACCAATTTGCTTTTAGCCAAAAATGGGCATTTGCCCCAGTCCTACTTTTAGTTAGAAACAAACAATTACTGGGGGTAAAATATATCTGATGAGACTCAGAAATAAAATGCATTACATAATCTATGGCTTTAGTTAAATCCTTACCCCTTATTCATTTCAAAATGACCACATATACAATCCGACATGTTTGTGCAACATAATCAACAGCATATGCCCTAGAAAGTTTTGTGCAGCTGAGTCTACATGGATTCCAGCATCATCCATGAAGAGCATGAACTAAAAACACTGAATATTCCCATGGAAAAAAGCAGATGAAGACTGACAATATTTTTGAAATGTAATTTCCCTCTGGAGTTTACAGTGAGTCAACAGTAAAGTCATTAGAGGAATAATTATACATTAAAGTCACTGGTGGAGATGCTTTAGTCTCTAAGTACACTATGTTACTGTGAAGAAACAACACATAGATGGTATATTTTAATCATGTTCCTTGAGCAAAACACCAAAAGTAATTTATAGAAAAGAGGAGAACCCAGATACTCACGCTAGTGTGAGCAGGTTTTGACCTGAAGGGCTGTTAGTGAACTGGAATCTCTGTTTCCACCCTGTTCACGACCCTTGTGCTTCTGTGCCTTTTGCTCTTCAATACCTTGCTCCAGATTCAGCCCCTATGTGATGGCAGACACTGTCACGCATCTACTTTAAAATCTGTTCTTCCCTTTCCTTCAATTTTATCAGAATCTTAATTTTTACCTAGTATTTCCAGGAAAGTTTCCAGACAGAAATCTTTAGAGATTCTTTATAATTTTATACACTTTTAAGAGTATGTATGTTAGGTAATGGATTTTATTATTTGATATTTAAAAATACCTCTGAAATGGCAATCTTGTCACAATGAGGTGCTCTTTATCCATTCCATTGAGTATGTGACTGAGAATGTGTACTCATTGACCACATTCAAAAAATACAGGTCCATTATTAAGTTTTATCATTGAAGTTGTACAATCTCTTATTAATAGCATGGAAGAAATTTAAGAAAAGCCAGAGGTATTCTGAGAAATCCTAACCACACTAAACAAATTAAGAAAATAAGATCAAAATATTCTACAATTTTCTTTCTTAATTGGAAATATGTCTTGGCTTGGTCATGCACTAAGGGAAAATCATCTAGAATTGAAATCAACTCCTATTCCTTTTTAAAAATAAGAAGGGCTTCTTGTGCATGTTCTTTGGTAAATGGAGAAATTAAGAGCTGTCATCAAGAAGAATTCTTACGATTTTCCAAGGAATAATATTTTAGCCCAAGAATGGCAACTGAGAACCATACTTTACTTGCAAGCTTTTAAACCGGATGCTAAGCCTTTGTTATGATGGAAGAGTGAAAAGTTCTTCCTATTTTTAGAGAAAGGATTAGCAAACTTGTATTATGCTGATCATTTTAGGGGCTAAAGGATATACTCATGAATTTAGTAAGATTATATTTACTGAGTCACTAAAGAGTGTATAACATACTTGAAACAATGAATGATAGTAAAAGCAATATACAATTATCAGTTAAATGTGCTGCTTTTCAAAGAAGAATCAGACTTTCAGGCTCTTGTCTTCAAGGATTTTAGACTTGTTTAAGTCAGGATATAATTTTACTTCATCCAATCCATCTCTTGCATGTTCTTTTAATGTTTTAGCAAGCATGTCCAACTCTTAGTGGTCTTCACTAAAATGTATTTCAACTTCAATAATATCAATATTATTATTTTTCCCTTCCAGAAAATGGTCATCTGAAAATCACAGTGTCTAGAGTAGGAAGAGATAAGAATACATATTTATATTTCTGAATTTGAACCTGTGAAAACAATTACCATGAATTCCTTTGGGAGTCTAATGAAAACCGAAATCACTCTTGTTCTGAAAAATCCTGCATCCACATACATATATGTAAGCACACATAAGTATATCCACAAAAATACTTTGTTCATGAGAGCCTTGGATCCTATCTATGAACCCATTGATTTTCAGACCCTTGAGAGAACAATTCCAATGTCAGACTTTACACCTTTGTCTTTTAGTATGGTTTTAATGCCCGGAGAATGTGTCTGAATCAAGCAATTCCCCCCTATTTCTATAGTTGGTGTTGTTCAGATATGAGATGTTCTTCAAAAGCTCATCTGTGAGACGATGCAAGAATGCTCAGAGGTGAAATGATTGGATTATGAGAACCTTGTCCTCAGTTCTAGATTAATCTACTGATATGGATTAACTGAGCAGAAACTGTAAGCGGGTAAGGTATGGCTGAAGGAGGTATGTCACTGGGGGTGTGATTTGGGGGTTTATATTTTGTCCCTGCTGAACAGAGCTTTCTCTCTGCTTTCCAGTTCCATGAGCTGATTGCTTTCCTCGCCCACATCCCTCCACCACGATGCTCTGTCTCACCTCAAGTCCAGAGCAATGTAACCAGCCCTCTATGTACTCAGACCTCTGAAACACTAAGCCCCAAATACACTTTCTCCTCAAAGTTGTTCTTGCTGGGTCTTTCGGTCACGGTGATGAAAAAGCTGACTAGAATAGTGATCAAATCCTGCATTGTTGAAAATTAAATTCATCTTTAGGAATTAGACTTGCTTTTCCTTATTAGAAAACCTAGCAATCTGTTGTTGGTGTTGCTATAATTTTTGTTATAATTTTAGGTTTCTTTTTGTTTAGGAAGCTATGGCATAGTAATAATGGTTGTAACAGTAAATTTTACAATACAGTTATTTTAGAGAAAAGCCTTTCAACTATATTAAATTAGAAGAATGAATTTTAAAATAAGAATCAGTTCATCACTTCTGTACTTGAGTAACTGATGGAAGCAATATATTACAAAGGGATGATCACAGGACACAGAATGAGGAAATCAAATCCTCGTTCTTGATTCTATCGCCATGCACTGGCTAAGTCTGTTTAGAAACACTGAGTTTAAGCCTAAATATTAAGTCAAAGTAAATGTTTATTGTGATTCCATTTTGCATGTACTACTTTAATCACAATCTCAGAACATGCGTCATAAATAAAGATACTTGTACCATAGGATTGCGGAAGATTTTCTTCATTTTATTCACCCTTAAAAGTGATGTTCTTTAAATAAACTGTCAGCAGATTCCATGAAGCACTTGAGAATCCATAAAGAGGGATGTTCAGTTTTTACCTTCTGAATTATTATAAGAAGATGACTACTGCAAAGAAAGGAACATATTTGTAAGTCATACTAGCTTGGATAAGTTATTTAAACTTCCCAATTCTTTTAAAAGGAAGAGAATAATATTATCTTTCTTTGATGAGGCTAATATTAAATGTTCAAGATGATTAGACAGGAAAAAGGAAAAAAAAATGCCTTTCTTTCCTGAAGCAGTCATTTATATTCTAGAGGTTTAAATATCACAATATACGACGTGTTTGATTGTCAATAGCTCAGAATCCACAACTAGTTGGCTCAAGGACTACTGGGGCATCTGTGCAGGTCTGCCTAGTTCCCCATATGCTATTTTCTTCAGCACACCAGAATCACTAGAGGCACGGAGCAAATCATGTTCCCAGACATCTTATCAGGGCCTGTAGTGACAGGAAGAACTGGAGAAACTGATACTAAAAAGTAGACAAAGCTTAGGGTCCTTTAAATATCTGTGTAAAGGAAGAAGGCATTGTGGAATCAGTGCCCAGCACTTTATAGGGATGTCTGTCTCTCCATCATTTCAACAACATTCCAGTCATAGAGGCTTCTTTGAAACCGCAATTTAGATACTATTATATAAGGGCAAATCACCTTAGCAAGGCTTAAATATTACCATTACTTACTGCTAGAACTCCATTCTGTTTGGTTATTAAGTATTCCCTAGACTATGTTTTTTATGTTGAAAAATAGTTTTGAGTTTTAATCTGTTTCAATCATGATTCAGATATCATCCTGAACTTTGGAGATTTTGCAAAGACTAAATCCCCAGGCCTAGAAACTAGGGAAGGTATCAGTCAGTTCTGCCTAACATGTGATGGAGTGTGGAATGATCTTGTGTTCTGAAAACTAAGGCTGTCATGTGGCCTTAGGATGCTCTCTGGCTGCTGATTCTCTTGGGAATTCTACAAGGTATACTGCCCTGATAGGACATTTTAAGCACATGCCACAGAGTTGGTACATAAAAAAATGAATTTAAGTATCATATTGCTGCTTAACTCCACCTGATTTCAAGGCGAAGAAGGCATAAAGGGAAAGGTCATGGAATGAGAGAATAGTAGTTTTCTATGGTAATATCCCAAACTTTATTGGAATAGTGTACATCTGAAACAAGAAAACAGCCATCTGCAGCATTTTCTGGATTTTGGACTATGTATGAAAGATAAGCAGATATTTACCACTCAAAGTCTAAAGACAATCTTGACATTCTGAGAGGCAGAGGGAGAGGAGACAGACAAAGGGGACAGAAATCAGCTGTAGAAATCTAGTGTTGAAAAAGCCTGGGAAAGTCATCCTGTCAAATTCAAATCAGCATTTACTAATTTATTTCTAACCTATAGAGAAGCAAATCTGAGAGTTGACCCATAAGTTCTATTTCTGGTTTTTTTTTTTTTTCATTTTGCTTAATTTCATCTTATTTTTAAGGCTCACTGTACAGCTGATTTAGAGGTTATCTATTTTTAAAATATTTTTCTTATTTATTTTAATTAGTTATACATGACCGTAGAATGCATTTATGCGCTTTGATGTATCATACATAGATGGGATTTAATTTTTCTGAGTATACATACATATATACATACAATAATAATATCTGTTTCATTCTACTATCTTTCCTATCTCCACGTACTCTCCTCTTCACTCCCATTACATCCCTCTACCTAATCTAAGGTAACACTATTCTTCCCTAGTGCATCCGCCCCCGCTCCTGCTTATTGTAAATTAGTATCCGCATATTACTGAAAACATTCGGCCTTTGGTTTTGTGGGATTGGCTTATTTTGCTTAGCATGATGTTCTCCAACTCCAACTATTTACTGGTAAATACCATAATTTTACTCTTCTTTAAAGCTGAGTAATATTTCATTGAGTATATATACCACATTTTCTTTATCCTTTCATCTATTGAGGGACACCTAGTTTGGTTTCATAGTCTAGCTATTGTGAATTGAGCTGCTATAAACATTGATGTGGCTGTGTAAAAAATATCTTCTATGTTTTGTGACTAGAAATGCAAACAATGCATTATACTAGAAAAAGATGCAGATTTGTAATTAGAAGACATGATTTTTCTTCCACTACTCAAGTACCAGCAAGGATACCATATACTCTGGTGGGTTCTGGGGTTTTTCCATATGAAAAGAAAGTCATCCCTCTGAAAGTTAATTCATCAAAGCAGCATTTTGTTGAAAAACTAACTTGATGAATATATCAATCTACAAAATCTTCTTTAATAATGATTAATGTTTTCCTAGTTTAAAATCTTATTGTTAAAAGGATATTCTTAACATATTTTATCAATATAAACTTTAAAAATTTAATTATCATTCCTCATCCTATAATTTATTCTAAATGTTATCAAATTATTATACTTTGGAAAATTATTGCAAGAGTCTAGGTAATAGTTTTCTAAGTGTGCTAGTATAAAATAAATAATAACTTTATATTAGAATATAGATTTTGCACATAAAGAAAAGAGTATTGGTTGGATGCCCTGGTGAGTACCTGTAATCCCAATGACTCAGGAGGCTGGTTGAGGAAGACTGTGGTTTCAAGGTGAAACTCAACAGTTGAGAGAGGTCCTAAACAACTCCAAGAACCTGTCTCAAAATAAAATAAAAAGGGTTGGAGATGCAGCTCAGTGGTAGGTTACACAGTATCCCTGGGTTCAATCTCCAGTAACTGAACTTTTTAAAAAAGAAGAAGAAAAAGGAATATTACTTCTCAATGCTATTTTAAAGGAAACATCACATTATCTTATGGGAAATGAGAACAATTTCACAGTCCAGGAATGCAAGTAGTGATGGCTATGCTGATATTAACATTAAATGAATGCTGTCTATCCTTCTGTCTGTCTAGTCTAACTTACGAAGGTGTTCATGCACTGTGTTTTTATCATGCCATCAGTTAAGATTGTACTAATGAATATGTACTGAATGTCAACATAAACACTTAAGAATCATTTCAAAAGGGATGTTTGGTTTGTTAAATCTGAAGATTACAGGATGACCTACTTTTTTCTCTTAAGAATATTTTTCTTATGACAATAACTGAAATTTCATCATTTCATAGGTGATGTCATTTTATATTGATTTACTTTTAATGCTTTAAAAATTGTTTCCAATTTTGCCAACATTTTAGCATTCTGTAGTATATCTTCTAAATTGTGCTGTTTGAAAAATTTGCCATATTTCCAGATTTCTGTACAAACATGCTCATCTTTAATTATTTAGACAATTCTCAAAGATCAGTATTAATCTTGATAGTTTTAACTATGTTTGGAGGTCACTGTAGAAAGTCAGTTGGCCAGTTTTTATTTTGCTATCATAACAGCTAATTAAAAAACACTGACTATCCTCTGTTCTGCTGCCTGCAGCTGAATATTGCAACTGGTGCAGATCAAGAGACCCCTCTGCTGGCAGAAACACAGACCAGAGATTCAAGGCAAAGCACTGTGTCTGAACTGCCAAGAACAGGGAAGTTTGGGGGCAGAGAGGTGGGATCTCAAAGGCACAAAAAGGAGATGCTAGCAAGAGGAGGAGGATTTGAAAGCACTAGTGTCCTCAAATCAAAACTCCATACCCTTCACTTTAGATATATCAATCTGTCTCATTTGGATTGATTATAGGGTTTACAAATACAGTATAGTTTGGATTCAAGTTGGTGAATTTAATGTACTAGATGTTTAGCTAAATGATTCCTTAAATAATGTCTCTCCCAGCAAATCAGTTGTCAGAATAGTAATTTTAGGCATAAATTAAAAGCTAGAGTTTCTAAAATGTTATGATTACAATGAGCATAGAAAAACATATTTCATATTTGTTAAAAATAGTAATTTCATCACTCTTCCTCATTAACTTAGTTATGAATTCAGCAAAAATTTCCTAAATGCTTATTATGTGCCAAGGACTCGTTTGGATAATAGGATGTATTATTTTGCCCAGGAATTTATAAAAGTATTTTAATTTTAGAGGCAATATGACAGAAATCTGCAGAAAGTGAGGAGGTATTACGGGTTAACTTCATTGTGCCAGTAGAAGTAGTAAACGTGGGATGATGTTCTGGAAGTTTCACAGAAGAGGCACCACTTGGCCCTTTTTTTGCCAAGTGAAGATGGAAAAGTGGTTCAAGTAGAAAGAAGTGGTTGGTGTAACTAAAATGCAGAGATGATGTGATGAGAAAATGGAAGGTGGGAGCCTCATTCAGGAGAAGCATAGGCAGCTGTCCAACATTTAGGTAGGAGGGAACTAATAAATAAATTTGATTTCAGGAATGCAATGTTCCAGATAATGGTAGATTATCAGAGTGAAGCTGGATAAGAATTTAGGTAGAGAGACTCAATAAGAACACTGTCCCAATAGATCACCAGGGATGATCTAACGCAATAGCCTTTGTGTTGCCATGTGGAGACTGATAAGAAACATATTTAGGAGGTGTTTGTGATGATTTAGAAATGAGGCATCCTCAAAAGCTCATGGATGAGACAATGCAAGAAAGTTCAGAGGTGAAACGACTGAGTTATGAGAACCTTAACCTAATCAGCACATTAATCCACTGACAGGGATTAACTGGGTGATTAATGGTAGGCAGGTAGGGTGTGATTGAAGGAGGTGGGTCACTGGGAATGTGCATTGGAGGTATATTGTTTGACCCAGTAAGCCAAAGCTCTCTCTCTGCTTCCTTTTTTTTTCTTTCTTTTTTTTTTAAATTTTTTATTTTTTTTATTGGTTGTTGCCAGGTCTTGCCCTGCTTTCTTCCACCGCAACCCTCCACCATGATGTGCTACCTCACATGGGCCCAGAGCAGTGGAGTGGGCAGTCTATGGACAGAGACTCTAAAACCATGAACTCCAAATAAATGTTTCCTCCTCTACAGTTGTCCTTGTCAGGTCTTTTTTCTCACAGCTGTGAAAAAGCTGACCAAAACAATGATCAAAGATGATAACTTGGTTTATAACATGGTCCCACATCACAAAGAAAAGAATTTAAAATAAGAAAGTTTTATGAAAAAAGAAAACTCTTTCTAGTTTGGATGTGTTGATTGTAAGTTTTTAGGATTTATTGATACAATCCATGAATTGCTCTTTGATTAGCAACCTGGCTATCTTTTAACACCCATTTATAATTACTGAAGCCATGTCAGGGATCCGATGGGTAGGTAACTAAGCTCTATAAATTTGTCTTAAGCTTACAAGTTTAATTCTGGCTGTGTTGTTCTGCCATTCCTTAGGTCTTGTCTGCACAGTCAAAGCTGCCAGCTTCCTAGAACCATGCTAATGTGTATTAAAAATCATAAAAGGAAAAAACTTCATAGAAGAAAACTCATGCCAGTTAGGTGCCATTTAAGGAGATGGTCAGGAAGTTGCACGCATCACTTTTACTAACATACCGTACAGGTACATCACATTTCATCATGTGGTCACACCAAGCTGCAAGGGATCCTGGGAAATGTTTTCAAATAACCAATGATATATCCAGGAAACTCAGAGATTTCCTAAAAAGCAGAAAAAAAAAGGGAGATGCTAAGGGAAAATCAGCAAAGTTTACATATCTCAGAGCATATAAGTAGAGTGATCCAAATCCACACCTTGATATCCTTGTGCACCATTATTTACTCCCAAATAAATTACTTTGGTTAGACAAAGTGAAAAAAATAATAGGAAGGTACTAATGTACTTTCAAAGATCACCTTATCCTGAGATTTTAATATACTGTATCCTACTTTTACCTAAACATTATAAGTAAATTATAATAATTATACCAGTACACAGTATATAGCATACTTATGTCAAAAAGAAATCTGATCCAGAAGTGTGTGATGTGCAATAAACACAGAAATATCATATATACACACATATGCATATATGATCATATATATAACCATAGGAATTAATATATGTAAAAATGTATAAGTATAAAAACATGCTATCATATTTATAAACATAACTGAAAAGAGCTGAGAAGCTTTCTTGTAGTGAAAGAAGGGAAGAATTATCAAGTAGAGAACACTTGGGGAAAAAAATCATTTAGCTCTTAAAAAAGATAACACAAGATACTAAGAAGGGATAAATAGGAGAAAAAAATTCTGTTCAAGGAAATGGAATGAGGACAGGTTGTGAGAAGTTTCAGATGCCACAGTAAAGCCAAACTGAAGACAGAAGAGGATCTGTTGAATGGATCCATTAGGAGGGTTATTAGATAGCTTAGCAAAAATTGAGTCAGTGGAGTATGGGACCATAGTTACACAGTCTAAAAGAGTACATATAAGATAATAATGCAGACAGAGCAGGTAGAAGGAACTGGAGATTGAATGACATGAAAAAGCTAATGTAATATACCAATATTTGGTGACTTTATATTTAATCTGTAGCTTCTGAACCATGTTGGATTTATCTTGCGGGGTTTTACTACGCTATGACATAGACTTTTTCTGATGTAGTTGAAGTTTTTTACTAGACAGGGATTCGGAGAACTTTGGTGATGACCGTGAGCCTTTTCCTCATGCCTACCTGAGTTTGAAGTGATCGTACCTAGAACATGTCACAGCTATTTGGCCTTTTTTGAAATTGTTCCTCTACTGTGAATAGTGAGTGAACACAGTCAATACAGGGCCAAATTTGCTTGAATGTCAGGAAAGGGTGATATGATAGAAGAGGAAGGGCATAAAGTTTCAAGGGAGTTATGTGATTATTACCATTCCTCTAGGAAGCCAGTAAGTTCACACCTGAGGGAAAAGAGCCAGTAGTGAACAGAATTAGAATATAAGATAGAGGGCCTGGGGAGATAGCTCAGTTGGTAGAGTACTTGACTCACATGCACAAGGCCCTGGGTTCAATCCCCAGCACCACAAAAAGTAAAAACATACATGCTTACAATTTATAATAAATAAATAAAATATAAGAGAGAAATACTGTGGGAAAGATAGAAAGAGAGAGAAGGGAAAGAGGCAGAGTGACTGGAAGGAATCAAGTCCAGCGTGAGTTAGCAGTATTTAGATGAGAAGGCTACAAGAGAGGAAAGGTATGATTTAAAGGGGAAATGGTCTCAGAATGAGATGGATCCTCGTGCCACAAAGGCCCAAAGCATCTGAGCTGGATCCTTTTCCGCTTTGTAAATGTTTTCCACATTTTAAAGAATCTTTGTCAACTTTCCTTGACTTTGTTCCAGATCCTCCCTGCCCTACTTAAATTGTGTCCAGAGTGTGATGGATGCCCGTCCATAACTATTACATATGAAAATTTGGCATGACTTAATCTCTAAGTCTCCAAATCTTGCCATGTGATCAGATCCTATTTAGATAGTGCTGAGACTGAGAACTGCAGGTGGTGCCCATATAGGATCAAGATAGATCCTCCAGGTATTATTACTCTAATCAAAATAGAGAAGGGAATAAAAATGTTCTTTCCATGGTTTAAATCCAATGGAAGATCATTTTCTCCTCTTCCAAAGATAACATTTTAGCCCTACTTTATTGACTCCCATCCCAGTGACTGAGATTTTTACAAGTTTGCTCATCAGTTTTCTGTTGTTCCTCCTTCACCACCATCCGAAACATTCACCCGTTCCTCCATCCCAAGGGACTCTTTGGAAAATGTCAGGCAGCAGCAGAAGGCAGCTGTTGGGCCCAACCCAGACTCTGCTTTTCCAGATCTCTGCCTATAAAAATATGAGTGTCACAAAGAACTGAGCCCTGCCACACTTTTCTTAACAAATAAAGGTAAAACAAATCATAAAAGGAAACAATCTTGACCACAAAATGTACTGTTCTAGCCACTATATCATCCAAAGCCACCATATTATCACCAGGAGAAAAAAATCTACCCTGTTTCAATCAGCACTGAGCATCTTTCCAAGCTTGGCTCTTGACTCTCAGCCATGGGGTGGGGCTGGTCTGTGTGCAATCAAATTAGACTGGTTTTCCTGGGCATTCGGACATGGCTTCTACAATAAGCAGTTCTAAGCAATAAGAGGCCCATCTCAGAACTTCAACCCATGGCCCAGGGAAGTGCACAATCTTTCCTCCAGTACCCCAGAGTCATGTCAACACAGCACCGCTCTGCTCTGCCTGTCTGCCAGGGAAGGGTCCCTGCTTGACCAAACACAGCCACTGAGTCCAATCTTCAACCTTTTCTCTATTCTTTTTTTTTTTTCTGTTTACCAACTTTTGCTGATTCTAAAGTTGAGCCAAAAACATTTTTTAAAAACAAAGTATAAAGTAATTATAATTACTCCAAATTCAATTACCCAGAAATAAATATTTTAAAAATTTTAGTGCATGTCTCTCTTTTAGTGCACGTCTTCTCTCTATGTTTTACTTGATATGAGAGAGAGTGTGGTATGTTACAAAAAGCGCACATGGCGGGCCTGTGATGTGACAGGAATTTGAGGGCATGGGGAGTAGGTAGGTATCATATATTTTAAATCTTCTGCTTTCCTAAAACATAACAAAAGAGTATACCAAAGGAATGATGCAGTTTACTTATTAATCAAGTTTACAAATCCAAATTAAAAAGCCTATTATTTTAAAGCTTTTTGATCCATATTGGCAAAGTGCTTTCAATAATATACTTTAAAATGTTACATGTGTTTTTCATTTTGTATTTTTAAAATTTATGCTATATATAAACACAAACAAAATTCATAAAAAGCATATTATACAGATATCTACTTACCCTGTCAATGAAATGCAAATAAAACCCATTGTATATTGATTAATGTAATATTATATATATAATGCTATATACATAATATGTGCATACAATATCATATATTTATGTATGTGTGTATTCATGTGTATGTGTAGATTTTGTCTAGTCTCTATCAATTTTACTGTTTCAGCTCTAAAATATTTCTATATTACTTAATCCAGTAAACCCTTAGGAATCTACTCCAAGGGAATTCTTAAAGATGTGGCTTGAGACTTTATCATCTATTTATCTATATAGGTAAATAGATAGATAGATAGATAGATAGATAGATAGATAGATAGATGAAAGGAGAAAGCTGTAAAACTGTATCTCTGATTAGAAATTCGTCAGTACTTTAACATTGAAGAAAGACCTGTCTAGGGCTGGGGTTGTGGCTCAGCGGTAAAGTGCTTGCCTAGCACATGTGAGGCCCTGGGTTCGATCCTCAGTACCACATAAAAATAAATACATAAAATAAAGGTATTGTGCCCAACTGAAAAATAAAATATTAAAAAAGGATGACTAAACCTGTGTCTGAAATTCAGTCCATGTTCACAGCAAACCTAAAAGGACTTTTAGACTCTTTTAGACTTTAGCAGAATCCTGATAGGAAAAGACTATCTTCAGCCTTAGGCATTATGTCTGACATTGAAAAGAGTAAGACATACAGTTCTTTTCCTTTTTATAAAGCAACCTTTTTTTCTGCCTGAAGCCAACCACCTCAGCTTCTGGACAATCAGCTAATAAGTCTTTGGTCTCTCAGAAGTTAACACAGCAAAATAAAACATCTTGCTCTAAGGTGAAATGCAAACAGAGTATTAGGCAATGAATGCAGCAGGGATTGATTTTTGGATCCAAGAGTATTTAGAAAATGAGTAATGTTGATTCTCTACCCCACCTCTCCAACATCTCCCGCTCTTAAATCCACAAGGCAAACATAATAATTGTTTCCATTTTATGGGATACACCCTTGTGACAGGGAACTGGGAACTGTGCTTATCACCCAGGCCAATTACTTCACATAGCCCCTAGGTAGAGACCAGAATGGATGTCATTACTCTGAGGGGTGCAGGAAGGATTAAAAGGACAGGAGGTTATCACTTAGAAAAAAGAGTATAATTGAACAGTTGTGAATTTACAACATTTGTACAAATTGTTTCTAATCTGTGGTGTTAATTGTATCCAAATTGACTAACTGCTGATGGGGTATGACAATTATACCTTAGAAACTCCAAACAGTTTTTTTTTTTTTTTTAAGTCTTAAGTTTTTAACTGGATCTGACTTTTAACTTCTGGGCCTGTATAATTTTGCCTGTTGAAATGGATGGCTGTCTGACCCCTACGATGTTCACTTCAAATGCCTCTTATGTCACTGGAAGAACAATGACAAACACAATTCTCTCCAAGAGTCAACTGTGCTGCCGGATTGCCAGATCAGAAGGGTGATCCGTTCCTCAAAGCATGAGGTGTCTTCCATACACAGATGTTCAATGCACTTGCTTTGCCTGTGCCCATTTAGTTTAAATTGTGGTTTTCATGATGTTCTCCATGCATTTCTATAGTTTGGAAGATTTTTCAGTGACTGTGTTTTATTTAACCATATGCTGCTGGATAATCATTAGCCATGTTTGACCTAATTAAGAGGCATGGGAACACTTCAAAATTCATTACTTACAGCTGAACACAGATACTAAATGTGACTCCAAGTGATCTCCTAATAGAAGAAGTAAAACTCATGGTGTGTGTGTGTGTGTGTGTGTGTGTGTGTGTGTGTGTTGAATGACTCTGCTATACAATAGTTATTCATATGTGTCAATTTGTCTAGTTTATGGTGCCTAATGATTTGACTGGGCCAAACTCTAGTCCCAACGTCACAATGAAAGTATTTTTTAGATGTGATTAATATTTCTCATCTAGCAGGTTCTGTGTCTGGTAAAGGCCCGCCTTCTGGTTCATATCGGATACCTTCTCCTGTGTCTTCACATGGCAGAGGGTGAGGGTCTTTCTGAAACCTCTTTTATGTAAGCACTAATCCCATGGATAAGGCTCCTGCCCTCCTGACCCAATGACTTTCCAAAAGTTTCACCTCCTCATAGCATCATCTTGGGGGTTAAAATTTCAACATATGAATTTCTGGGGCACAAACATTCAGATTACCCTGCTTACATAACATGGGTGGCCTCACACAATCCACGGAAGACTGTAAGAGCAAATTGAGGTTTCCCAGAGAAGAAGGATTTCTGCCTCAAAACGGCCACCTTGAAGTCTAGCCTGAGTTTCTAGCCTGAGCCCTTGTGTTCTCTCTCTCTCTCTCTCTCTCTCTCTCTCTCTCTCTCTCTCTCTCTCTCTCTCTCTCTCTTTCCCTCTCTCTCTCCATGTGTGTATGTCTGTGGTCTGTGGTCTTTGAAGAATCCTAACTAGTAGATAATATGTTAAGATGACCTTTTTGGTTTTTAGAAACCATTTTATTGAGATACCAGTTAGTAAATGTTGAATGAACATATTCACGTGAACAGTTTGGTAAGCACTGACGTGTGTATTTGCTCTGAGATCATCAGCACAATCAAGGTCATGAACATGTCTACCATCCGCATGAGTTTCCTTGTGATCTCTAACCTCTCACTTTCAATCCCCTCCTGACACTTCCTGTGTCTCTAGGCAAACACTGAATTTTCTGTCCATTTCACAATAGTTTGCATTTCCTAGATTTGCATATAAGTGATAACATACAATTTGCACCTCTTTGTGTCTTATGAGAGATTACTGTGGTCCACCCATCAGCACCTTATATTGATAGTTCCTCCCCCTCTCCTTTTTTTTTTTTTTTCTGAGTATGTCCTATTGAATTTTTACCATAGTTCATTTATCCATTCAATTCTCAAAGAACATTTGGATTGCTTTGTTTGGGGATATACATGTACACATTTGTGTACATATATTTGTAGAGAAATTCACTCCTTTTTCTTCAGAAAATGCCTAGGAGTAGAGTAGCTGTATTATGCGGTAGGGGTACATTTAACTTTCAAGAAACTACCAAAATGTATTACAAAGTGGTTGTACCCTTCCACTGGACACTCCAGCCCTGCAGTATGGAGAGTTCTAGTGAAGCCACATTCTCATCAACACTTCGTGTAGACAATCTTTTCAAGTATAGACATTATAATTTGTGTATGGAGAATCCTCTTATGGGTTTTGTCATTGTTGTCATTGGGTTTTCAATTTGCTTGTTGATTTATTCCGTTTTTGTTGTTATTTTGGTTTTTTTGTTTGTTTGTTTTGTTGCTGGGACTAAGTGAACCAACAAAAATAATTGAGAGGAGGAAAAGTTTATTTGAAGGCCCACAGTTTCAGAGTTCTCCGTCCATAGATAGCCGGCTCCATCTTGGGACTTGAGGTGAGGCAGAATGTCATAGTAGAAGAGTGTGGCCGAGGGGACCAGCTCCCATGATGATTGGGAAACACAGAAACTCCACTTATCAGATACAAAATATATCCCCATTGCCCACCTCCTCCAGATACACCCTACCTGCCTTCAATTACCACTCAGTTGATCCCATCAGGAGATTGATTCAATAATTGAATTAAGGCTCTGATAATCCAATAATTTTCCCTCTAAACCTTTTTGCATTGTCTTCTACATGAGTTTTTAGGAGACAACTCACATCCCAAACCATAATACTTGTTTTGTTTTGCTTGCAGTGCTGGGGGCTGAAACCAGGGCCTTATGCACTCTACCACTGAGAAGCAGCCTCAGCTAATGGTGGTGTTAATTTGTACCTCCACAGTAACTAATTGTGTTAAACATCTTTTCCTTTGCTTATTTGTGTTCCATATGTCATCATGGTTGGAATGTTTGTTAAAATTTTGTATTCATTTGTGTTGAATTTGTTGTTTTCCTAGTGTTAAGTGTATGAGTTCTTCATAAATTCTAGACCAAAATCCTTCATTAGATATATGCTTTTTAAATATTTTGTTACAATCTGCAGTGTGCCTTTTCATTCTTTAACTATGCATTTCAAAGAGCAAATGTTTGTTCTCTTCTTGATGAAGTCCAACTCATCACTTTGTTTTTTAAAAGATCATGATTTGTGTCAAATGTAAGAAATTTTTGCAAAACCCAAAGTCACTTGTTTCTCTCTAATGTTTACTTTCAGATGTTTTATTAATTTTGACTTCATGTTTCATTTCATGTCTTATTTTGAGTTGATCCTTCTTCCTTGTGGGAAGTGTGGGTCAAAGCTGTTTATTTATTTATTTTGGCTTGGGTATTCAGCTGTCCCAACACCATTCCTTATAAAGACCATCCTTTCTCTAGCAATTTGCCTTTGTGTCTTTGTTGAAAATCAATTGTCCACATATGGTTGGGATAATTTATTGCCTTTTTGTTCTTTTCCACTGACCTATCAGTCTTATTTGGTCTTGATAAACTGTGACTTTATAATAATTCTCAAAATCAAGTAATGTACTTCAAATTTCTTCTTTTGCAGAGTTATTTTGACTACTCTTGATATGTTCATTTTCTATAAGCACATTTTAGATTTTATTCCTAACAACAAATGCCTTTTAGGATTTTGATTAGGGTTTTCAATGAATCTACAGACAGTTCTGGGAGAGCAATTATCTTAGCAATATTGAATTTTACAATCTAAGAATATTGTATATCTCTCCAATTCTTTACTTCTTTTTTGTTTTTCTGAGTAATATCTTCTAGCTTTCAAAGTATGTGTATGCTAGCTACTTTCAAAAATTAGTCACAAGAATTTTCTACATTTTGATATTTTTTGTAAATAATATCATTTTAAAATTTTAATTTCTTATTATTTAGCAGTACCATACAGAAATGCAGTTATCTACTATACATTGTACTTGTATTCTGCCAACTTGATAAACTCACTTTAGCAACTTTTACTTGTAGATTCTAGTGACTTTTTTGGAGATTCTATCAGATTTTTCTGTATGGAATATCATATCTCCTGTAAATCAAGACAGTTTTATTTATTTTTAAAAGAATTTGTAATCCTATTATCTCGTTTTTTTTTCTTGTCTTTCTATATCAACAAGAGCTTCGAGTGACGTGGAATAGAATAGTTAAGGAGTACAATCTTGTCCCATTTCTGATCTTAGGGGGGAAGATTTACTCTTGCACAATAAACAAGATGTTCACTGTTTTGGGTTTTGCTTATTTGTTTTTATTTGTTTGTAGATATCGTTTATTTGGTGAAAAAATCACTTTTGTTTTGATTACTTATCTTGGTTGAAAGCAGAGGTTTTCCTTTGAGATCATTTTTGGAATTTCTTAAAAGGATGCTGGAGAGCCTGGGCATTGGAATAATGGAGTATAGGGTACATGTATTTTATGTGTAATTGCAGCAATGAGCCATCAGTTCCTGTTCCATAGAGCTTACATTTCAATTGTAAAATTAATTTACTGGATGCAAAGATTTGTTCAAGCATGGGCACATGACATGTGAGTGAAAAATCAGACCAATTTTCATACAATTGATTTATGGAGAGTGGCCAACTCATCTCTTTCTACTGTGTTTTCTAAGATGGAAAAATGAATTTGGGATTTCTAGTATGGCTCTTATGTAACTCAATGGAAGAAGAATGTCTTCAATAAACTCTAATAAGACTATCCCACAGTGGAATATATTACTTGTTTTCTCATTTATTTTTGTTTAACAGTCACATGGTGACAACTATTTGTCAGGCATATCTCTAAGCACTTTAGAGCAGAATTGAATTTTAGTGGAATAGAATTTTGTAAAACTCCTTTGAGCTTCCTGAGTCAGTCTTTTCTGCCATGACACGTGCTGATAAATTTACAAATGGTGTTCAGGTATGCATTAATTTTTTTTTTATGTGAACTAGCTTGAAATCCAATTCTGCCATTACACCTGAAAGAGACCTGCTGATTAATTTGAAATAAGGCACTTTTAAAATTCTTGGAAACACAGTAAGCATTATACAAAATGTGACACAGCTGTTACCTTTGCCAGTGGACACTTGCACTTTGAGAGATTAATGATAATTTTCTGTATGACATTTAATGCTTTTTGGGAGGAGAGGGTATTAGGGATTGAACTCAGGGGCATTTGACCACAGAGCCACATCCCCAGCTCTATTTTGTATTTTATTTAGTGATAGGGTCTCACTGAGTTGCTTAGTGCTGTGCTTTTGCTAAGGCTGGCTTTGAACTTGCCATCCTCCTGCATCAGCCTACCAATCTGCTGGGATTACAGGCATGTGCCACCACACCTGAACTTAATGCTATTTTTTAAAAGTGTTTTTCAAACACTTTGCATAATCTAAAAAATGTTAAAGGAAAGTATTCTTATGTTATATATGAGGAAACTGTGTCAGACAGCTGGCATATAATCAAGCTATGGGGCTTTAAAAGTAGGTTCTAATTTTCCTACTAGTTGGCATTTTAAAATGTAACAACCCGACACATTTACAGATTTCTTTGGGAAGAATTAAATGTTAATCTCTTCATCCTCCTAAAATACAGATCTGGTTCTGTGCTTTTCAAATTATAATTATTGGTTTATAAATGCTCATATCCACATTTCACTTTCTCTAGCTTTGTGTTATGTAAAGGTAGTAAAAAAGCAATACATTTTCCTTCTCTGTCCAGAGCACTTTACCAGGCCTGTGTAGGCTTTTATTGAATATTGGATGCATGATCAAATTTCTAAAATTCCAAATTCACATAGTTAAAATATATACTTATTAAAAAAAAAAATTCCAAACTGGGGGCTGGGGATGTGGCTCAAGCGGTAGCACGCTCACCTGGCATGTGTGCGGCCCAGGTTCGATCCTCAGCACCACATACAAACAAAGATGTTGTGTCCACCGAAAACTGAAAAATAAATATTAATAAATAAAAAAATCCAAACTGCACTCCATTAAGGTTTAATTACTGTTTTAATTAAGACTCATATTCAAGAACATAATACAAATTCTGTTTCTAGGAAATGAGAACTCCTTATGGATAATTTGGAAATGGAATAGGTCTCACTGTAACATTTTCTATTCATTCCTTAATTTGTTCCAATATTGCATGCAAAACTTGTGGGCTATCCCTTCCCTCCACAGAGACAACCAGATGACAAGGTTGACTGTTTTCATTGGTGCCCATAGAGACCCTCCAAGATTCCCCGACACTTTGCAATTTTTAACTCATGCAGGCTGCTCATGCAAATGCCAAGTATTGTTTGTGAGACAGGGGCAGGATTGTGGATACCACAGACCCATCTGTGGCTTTAGAAAGTCTGTTGTTTTAAGCAATACCCTTCTTCGTGACCTGCCTGCAATTTGAAAGAGACAGAATGTCAGTCATCATCCAGTAGACTTGGCATCCACATAAAGATGCAACAGCTGAGGTTGTGAGCTCATTACTGGGAACAGGAATCACTGTGGCGAAGTGTTCCCCTCTCAACTAAAAAGGAGTCTTTGAAGAAGACAGTGCAATTTGCAAATCTTTGCTGAGAATGCATTCTTTGAGGTTCTTTTTTGGAGCTCAATGCTATTAATTGCTGGAAAAAAAGAATTTTAATAATTGAAGAGATCATAGAAATTTCTTTCCTACTGGTGCACACATCAAGTTCTTAATGCCATCTAATTCATTCATCTCTCAAAATTCCTTGGGTTTGCCATTTCTGAATTTTCTGAACATAGTCACACAGGTTTGGTTCTTTTATGCTATGGTAATTTTGTTGCTGTTTGCCATGTTAAACTATTTTAAAATTGATCAAGCTAAGAGCAGCAAACCTTGGTTGGCAGTATCATATTAATAAAGATAATTTTGTATTTTTACTGTGTTGTTTCTTTCAGAAACCAAAAACTCAAATACTGGGGCATTCATTCATCTTGAAGATGAATATATTAAGAGAGAAATAAAGAAGAATATTATGTAAGCCATCTTTCTGGAAAACATTCCAACACTCAGATATTCAATTTCTAACTATTTATAATCAACTATATGCCAGGCACTGAGATAAAAATATGTAATTATACAGGATGCTTTAACTAGCAAAGAGAAGGTTGGTCTTACAAACACATGTTAATAGTACCATTATTGTGTAGAAAGCCATATGCAGAGGGTCTTCACTGTTCTCTCTCCCTTACCTGCATGAAGGATTAGACAAATACATCAGTTACAGGTACTTTTTAGGGCAACAATGGGGAGGGTGGCATAGGGAGAACAGGGCATGCCAACATGCACATGCATACACATAAAGAGATAAAATTACTCAAATGACTGGGATACAAAAGGCAGGAGAGGAAGAAAGGGTTGTTAATTATATGGAGACCCACTGGAGCACACGTATCACTTACGAAGCATCTCATAAGTGATAGTAAAGAGTCTATGATTAAAGGGTAAATGAGAAACATGGAAGGAATTTGACACCAAGACAATGTGATATTTTGATTCAGAAATTTCTATCAGGTGGTAGTGTAGAGAATCTCTTGAGAAGGCCATGCAAAGCTGGGACATAGGTATAACTGTACTATAGTTTCACAGGCTCAACACCAGTTTAAACATAAACTTAATGCTGTTGTTCTGAGCAACAACCTCCAAACAAAGCCCAACTGTGCACTCAGTCATTACCAAAAACTTTTTTTGAAGTTAAACTAGGGAAGTTTAAGGACACATCTACTAAACAGATCAATAGATAAAACTGGCTATTTTCTTCTTGTATTTCCTAAAATGCCTAAAAGTTATCATGTCGGATTCTTGGCCCTCTCCACGTGTGACATGCACGGAGAGTTCAGTTTCACTTATGTTTCTGAAATTATAGACAATATCTGCCAAGGGCACAGAATAGTGTTTGCTGTATAATGGGTCTTTTAGGTTATAACTACAATTATTTGTCTAATTTACTCTTTAAATTCTTTAAACTATTTCTTTTAGAAAGAGTCCATAAATCACAGAAAAGCCAGCCCATAAGTATACATGGAAATTGAAGAAAGAGATGGGAGCAAGGAGGATTCAATTATGTTATCTATGTTTCATAGCATTTGACTGAACTTCCTCACACTCTGAGACATATGGTTTCTCAAAACATTCAGTAGCAAGAGATATGATGGAGGAAGGGCCGGAGCAGATAAGACTGTGGAGAGATGTGGTGTCTGTCAGGACGGCAGCTATCAGAAAAGATTAACAGCCATGTGAGGAAGACAGCAGGGGTTGAGAGCACCAACAGAGAGAAGATAAATGTCAAGAAACATAGAAATAAAGAGTAAAATCCAAGGTTATCTTATCAGTAGACTTGCTGAAAGACAGCCATAATGTTTCTATAAAGAAGTTTCCGGAACTGAAGTACTCAATAGTGGGACGCGCAGAAGGAAGCCTGGGAAGTCCTGTGCACCAACAGAAGTTGAAAAAATCTACTTTAGAAATCTCCTAGGGCAGGTGAACTAATGGCCAGTCTCTGCAAGCCAGACCATGTGGAAATGCAAGTTGTAGCCAAACAAGCCATTCCAAAACCTCCAGGTTTGGCATGAGAAACTCATCAGTGTATATTCAGATTTTCTCCCTTTTCACACCTTTGACATTTTCTACATAAAGTCAGTCTTTTCCACTGCTGTAAGCCAATATCTTCATATAGAAAGTACATATATGCACTACCTCTCTGGAAATTCCCAATATAAGAACAGCATTCATTCATCTATCCTACCAATGTGCTGGATTCTGGGGATAATACAGTAGACATGACATCACGTTGTCTATCCATATGGGACACTCATTCTAGTAAAACAAATCACAGTACAAGTTCATAGCATTTCAATCACTACTATTTTGGAAAATATTGCATAATTAAAATCAGAGCCTTCCATGATCATCTGCATTTTTTTTTTTTTTTTTTAGGATCACCTGGATGAACTCTTCATTACTGTTTTTAGATACTCATTACTTGAAATTCATTTAGGGTGACAACTGGTCACTGTTCTTCTTGCAGCTCTGTCTTCCTGGGGACCACAGATGCTCCTGCTGCTGCATTGGAAAGAACAGTTCCCAGCTATTGCCACTGCCTCTCCTACCCTCCATCTGTAAACTGAAGATGCATATGAGGTTATAGTGGAGTGGAGAAGAACAGCGTTATCAATTGTGTAGCTCCCTTCTGCTTGCGCTTGTGAATCTTATAGACCCTCCTCTTTCATTAAAAACTTGGTGTCTGTCTGGAAGACAATGAAAGAATATTTGGCACATCATGCCTCCATTCTCCTTCTCTCTAATTTGCCTACCACAGACCCTGTAAGACACACACAGAAATTCATCTGTCGATAAAAATTTTTCATGCATATCAATTCACATAACTAATTAGATGGTTTATATCTGTTTACTCCATTCCTCATAAGACAAATTCTAGGAAACACTCATAAAATAGATTTAAATAGACTTAAGTACAGGAGAAATTATTAAATATATTTACATAAAGATTGCCAGAAAGATGAAACACTAGAAAGAAGAGTTTAGACAAGTCAAAACGCTTTACAGCTATAAAGACTTCCTATTTACTCTTAGAAATCTGGGAAGTGTGTATCTAATTTTAAAAAGACTACATTATTATTGACCTGAAAAGAGACTGGATGGAGTCCTGTTCCAAACAGGGCATCCCCAATATAGTCTGTTTCTTTTCCCTTTCTGCCTTCTAAAACCCAGTTATAATTCCTCTCAATTTTGTTACCATGACTCATATGGTCCAGACTACCACTTACCTCACCTAGATTCCACCCAGTCATCCCAAGTGGCTCTTCCATCTATTCTTTCTCTGCTCTGATCCATTCCCACAGTGAGAACTTAATGCTTCTCTAAAACTTCTCATATTATTCTCAAGCCTATAAGATCATGTATGATTTGGTTTCCATCTATCCCTCTAGAGAACCCACGTTACAGAAAGAAACAATGGCCGCAACCATGGTGAAGAGGTTTCTGAGGCACATCAGATATATGTTGAGATTTAGAAAATTGAGTTTCCATATTGAGCGGAGTCAGTTCTCTTGGCAAGATGGACATCTGTAAAAGCACAGAACCAACAGTTACTCAAGAAAAGAGTGCAAGTGGCAATGCATTCAGACAATGCTTTATGGAAGAGTCATCAAAAGGGAGATAACTTGAAAACATATTTTAAAGTATTTGGGGGGCGGGTGCTGAGAGTTGAACTCAGGATCTGCTGCAAGCTCAGCAAACACTCTACCACTGAGCTGTACACCCAGCCCTTCAAGTGCCTTTAATACTAAGGCAGTTTTAAATTTTTATACCATCCAACTCCTAAAAACTTAATGATATTTAAATTATTGTAAGAAGGAAAAAGAGTTAAAGAAATACTGTGGTGGCTTAGGAGAATGCCTTGGCAATTGCTAGCAAATTTGATGGAATGAGGGTGGAACAAAAGTCATCTTGTTACTTTGTCAAGGTAAAAAGACAAACATACTCAAAGTAATAGGCCTGAATTAAGTTACAGAGGGGGAATATTAAGACCAAGATGAAAGTCATTGTGTATGGTGCAATAAAGACCATGACTTGATTCGGGAAAGCCAGGAAAGAAGTGAAAGTTTTTGCATCCTTAAGACAGGTTTTCAAAGATCTAAGCATAAATTATCTTAATAACCAATATGGGTTCGTTGTCTATCATGCACTATATACTGGAGTAAATGCCTACATGTAAAATAATAAGAAATTACCATAATCATAGTTATTTCTTATTCTTGTTTGGGTAAAAAGACAGTTTGTAGAATATTTTATTTCTACTTAAGTGAAAAATCTCAATGCTATAGGAAATTATAATGTGCAATGGTTGCACAAAAAAGTAGCCAAATTAAAGTGTGGGCTCCTAAGACAACTTTTTAAGGTTAGTCAAAGTAAAACAACTTTTGAACATAGGTTGAGATGCAACTGACTGTTCCATAGATTTGGTTGCCAAGCGTCTGATTCTGAGTCTCTTTCTGGTCATTGCAGCAAAGGGTACTTTTCAGTCTTTTTTAAAATTATGTTTATTGGTGTAGAAATTCATTGTGGCATATCTGTAAATAAACATAACACAGTTTGATTGATTTTATGCCCTCATACCTCCTGCGGGGCTCATCTCCTCCCTACCCTGGTCCCCTTCCTCTGTTCTACTGGGCTCCCTTCTCTTACTTCAGCCCTTCTGGCTTCTCTGGGCTCTAATGTTGAATGTGTTATTTGTGACAATTTTCAGCAATATCTTTGCACTTCATAAGTTTGTGTAGTTCTTTGCCCTTCCAGGATTCCACCACTCATTTTGTGGGTTGGTTGTTAAAATTTTTCACTTTGTTTTGAGGTATGGAAAAGAGTCCAGCTCACCTCGAGCCTACTATCCTAACAGCTGCCATTGTCTTTGAGCACCGGCCAGGTATTACTGGCAAGACTCAGGTCTTCTATGACAAGAAAACACTACAGCTGTCCATCTTTCTGTCCTTCTTTGTATATTTTCTGTTTTCTTGTTGTAAGTCAAAATTCACTCTTTTCCATTTTGTTTCTCTATGGAACCCAAGATTTGAAAGTTCAGGGACCACCCATTTAGACTTCTGATGTCTGCTAGATAACTAATTAACTAACCTAATACAGAGATACATAAATAAATTCATAACAGAAAAAGAGTTAAAGAAATACTGACTCAAAGCTCAATAAGTCCATGATGTCAAATATGGAGGTTGGTAAAATTAATTTAAATAATATTAGACTTGCACTTACAAAGAGAATCAAAGAAGAAAACCAAAACAAAAATGAAGCTAACCTCATTCTGAAATTTGAGAATACTTTTTGATTAAAAGGACTACCATTTCTTCTGTTAGTTCTGCTAGGTTGGCAAAAACAATACATTTATGTTTACATAAGCACATTAATATGCATGTGTACTATATACAAATTGCCACTTCTAGATGGTAATTATGTTTGTCATTAAAAACAAAAGAGAATATCATTGGGCACAGAATTCCTAGATATTTAGAGAAACCAAAATTTTCCAAGAGCATGATTCTCATTATACACAAAAATATATAACCATTTTTTTGAAATACAAAACTAACCAAGCAAACAAAACTTTTGTTGTATCACATCAAATTTCTAAATCATAAAGGGAAAAACATCTCAAGTGTTTAAGGAAAGGAAATAGAAAAAGACCCTAAACTTTTCAAAAACTGCTTGGTATATATTAGATCCACTCTCACGAACATTTGAAGTTAAAAAATTAAACGACTGTTATGATACTGAACATTACAGCATAGAGGTTACAGGGATAAGCAAGAGGTAAACCTAATATGTACTCTTACTTTTTTCTTAGAAAAGTCTACATTTTGATAAAGGTAAATAGATCACCAGCAGAGGGAACAGATTTGGGTTCTGTGCTGCTAAGTCAGTTTACATTTGATATCAAAAAAATAAGAAGAGTGAGAGGAGGAGACTCAAATTTCCTTTTGGTTTCTTTGCCAATTCCTGTGCATTGTGCAATGAGACTCAAGGATTTCTAGCAGAGATGAGCTTTTATGGTGTTGAGAAAAAAATAGAGATTTTAGAGATCTCATAGTGCTGAAAGAAAGGGAATTCTAATCCAATTCAATTTTAATTTCATGTCCTGCCTTTCAACCTAAGAACTGCACCCATCCTACCAACAGCTCTGGGTAGTGGAGGAGCTATTCTAACACACTATGCAACTTATGAGAGCCCCTATCTCCCACCTGGGTAGAACTGTTGTTCTGAAGGTATTTGACATCTAGTGAAATTGGCATAATCCATTTCCCACAGCTCCAGGTTGATGAGAAACTACACCAAGTGGGTGACCTTAGCCAGGTGGTAGAGGTCAACCCTGCCATGAAGGAAGGATCCGGGGAGGACATCTCTGTGTGGCTGAAGAGTTCCTTTAGTGAACACAGCAGCTGAGAGGCAGGTCCAGTCACTCCTGCCTTCTTGGAGTAGCAGAGTTAGGCTGAGTGGATTCAGCTGTTAGCAAAGTTGACAAAATAACACCTCCCCTGGTTTGGGAGTATTGAAAATCTGCACGAGGTGGTAGTGGCAGCCAGGTGATGGCACCAGATGTTCCTAAACACAGACAAACCTACAGTGATGGCTCTGTAGGAAGGATCCAGGTGCAGCAATGATGAAGATCAAGTCCCCATCTCACCAGGCTCTTAGTCCACAGTGAAGAGGGTCTGCACAGAGAAGGATCATAGCCAGCCTCAAAGATTGGCAGCACCTGGGCCTTCCTCAGGGGATTAGACCATAGAGCAGTATATGCCCCAGAGAATTGTAGAAATTAAGAGTAATTAAGTACAAATTAGTTGAGCCTAACGGCTGGATATAACTGTAAGAGAGGAATATTAATCCGAAAATTAATAGAGAAAATGAGGGAAAGACACAGAAAGCCAGGCTGAAACCACAAATCACTCATGGTGTTATGAAAGGCTTCACTCTTCACAAGGAGACACCCTCTAAGAAGCAACTGGAGAGAAGTTCTGAGCTGCAAATGTGGGGCTGAACAGTCCTCAAACTTGTAAACTCTCTGAACAGGGAAAGCAGTCACCAAGCCACCCACCGATTCAATGCTGAAAGATAAAAACTTCACACATGTTCAGAGGATGTGACCACAACCACTGACTAATCAGTGGCTTTCCATTTAAAATTACTGACCCAAGGCAACACCCAGAAAACTGACATTAAAGATAGAAACAAAGAACAAAGTTGATCACGGACATCACAGGATATGCAAAACAGAAGAAATAAATTTCAGTGAATTCATTCAGCCAAGTCAATAAGCAAGAAGACAAGCCATAAGCAAAACTCAAAGACAGCTCTAAGACAAAGGGATTTGTTATCCAATACTGCTACAACATACTATCTTCAATGTCCAATTTTCTAAAATAATTATAAGACTTGAAAAAAACAACAACAACAAACAGAAACAGAACATTGTGAAACATACATGGGGAATCATCAGGCAACAGCAGTATCTTTGAGAGTGTTTGGATGTTGGAGAGAGCAGAAAAAACTTCAAAGCAATTATTCTGAAAAGTTCAAAGAACCGTGTTTAAAGAATTAAAAGAAAGTAGATGTAAATTCCTTACCAAATATATGGGTTCAAAGAAAGAAAAACATTATAAAATTGAAGCAAATGTTTCCACAAGTGAAAGAAAGATGCTGAATTTTGGACTCTTTTACCTTAGTTCACTTCCAAAACCTGAAATGCATCAAAGACTTATGTGTGATCCTGTATCTAATCAGTGATTTATGTCCAGAATATTAACAGCCTCACAGTTTCTCAAAATATTATATATGGAATTACCATGTGATCTAGAAATTTCACCTCTGCATATGTGCCCCCCCCAAAAAATTGACAGCAGGGACTCAAACATAGGTGTACGATGCTTTTCATAGTAGCATTATTCACAATAATCAAAAGGAGGAAGTGACCTGAGTTCAAAAGATAAATAGATAAACAAGGCAGTATAAACATCACATGAAGTATTATTTATCTTTAGGAAGGAATGAAATTCTGAAACACTCTACAAATGAAGACATCTTGAAGAAATTATGATAAGTGAAACATATCTTGAACCAACCAAAGATTAACACCAACAAATTATCTAATTCCTTTTATTAATAACATAGGATTAAACCACACAATTATCTTAATAGACACAGAAAAGACATTGACAACATCCTCCATCCTTTCATGATAAAAAAGAAAAAAAACCTCAACAAGTCAAGGAATGGACAGGAATGTCCTAAATCTGAGAAGAAAATCCCATAGGTATTTCATTTACAAGTAAAGACTAAATACTTTTCCCTGTGATCTCAGAAAAAGAACAAAGTTGTCACTTTTATCAAACATGGCACGGAGTGTTCTAGCCCACACAATTTGGCAAGAAAAAGAGGGGAGAAAATCATTTTCTAAAGAAAAGAGGCACCACTCCTTGCAGATGGCCTGGTCTTGTCGATAGTAAACTCTGAAATGAAATCTAGTAAAACTAATAATGGACGTTAGCAAGTTTCGTAAGCACTAGAAAATGAACAGTTCAAAAATAATATTGAGGAATTAGTCCCATTTATAATAGTATCAAAAAATAGAATTAAATTTAACAGAATGAATCCAGACTTGTACAGTGAAATTACAAGTCATAGTTGAAAGAAACAATAACAATAGAAAAAAAAAATATCCAAGAAGACAGCTCGTGTTCATGGATCAGAAGAATTACCACTGTCTTTGAAGGAAGTGTTCCATTTCATACCAGCGGTCAACTTGGTGAGCACAAAGTTGAGCAATGCATTCTCTTGCCTCCACGTCTCTGTGATCTGCAGGATGTCCCCTCTTATGTTATTACGGCTGGTAATGTGTGCCTGTGCTCTTTTCCTCTCATTCAGTCTGACTTGATAGTAAATTTTGTTTCAGAGTAAGTTTGAGTTGTATATTTCATTCTCCCAACCCCCTTCCTGTACTCCACTGATCTGCCTTCTATCTTTGTTGGATCTGTTGCCTCCTCCGAGGCCCCCAGCCCCATTTTGTTCTACCTTTCAATTTTTTTTTACCTTTAACTTTAGTATATTTAACTGGATTTCTCATAGACTACCTATATTTCACTGTACAAGTTCCTATTTTCTCATCCAATCTAATGATCTCTGTTTTTTCATTAGAACAGAGATTTGTCAATTTTTCTGTAAGTCAGATCATCAGCATTTTCACATTTCCAAGCCTTTATGTCTCCGTTACCACCAGTCAGTTCTTTCGGGGTAGTGCAAAACATGCATAATCAATACCAAACAAATGGACAGGACTGGATTAGTTCTTGGACTGCAGTTTGCTGACCCCTGGCTTAGATTATTGAGACTTCATGTTATTGATATGGTTGAATTAAAATCTTCCTAGTTGTTTTCTTGCTTTCTATTCATTTCATCTGTTTTTTGTTTATTTCTTACATTTTTTTCTGCTCCTTTTGTATTGACAATTCTTTTTGGTTTCATGTTATCTTTACCCTTAGCTCATTTTTTTAGGATTAATTGGTTTCTCTCTTCTCCTAGATAACCTTGCATTTATAATATATGCTCTTGATTAATTGTGGTATACATTTAAACATTATGTCACTGTAGCTGGAGTGCAAGGACCTCAAATAATATATTCCCAATGCATTCCTCTTTTCCAATGCTCTAATTTAGTAGTATATTTTACTTTTTTTGAAAAATAGCAAATGTGTTTTTATTCAACATTTTAAAAATACAATTTTATGGTAAATTGTAAATACATTTCTATAATGATAATAAATTGATATTTTGAACCAAGAAAACAACATAGCAAAAAATCCTTTTCCATATGCAAAGCAATGCCCTTTGTTTAGGGGTGGTTCACATTCATGCATAAATTTTGCCTTTAACAAAGATTACTGTTACAATTAAGTATTTAAACCACTCAGCTATACTTAAGGTCTAACTATTGAAAATATCTTCTTTTACTGAAGCATGTCATTCTTCTCTTCAGTGATTTTCTCTAAACTGAGTACAAACACCACTTGATGGAAAACTCAAGCAATGTTTTTGACCAGATCCTGATCATGCTAATAACTACAATACAGGCTTTGCTCCAAGAGATCATGGCCCCAGCTTATGAAGTAGCTCCAGTTTAGAATGCAGTAAGGAAGTGATTAACTAGCAGTAATTTTAATCACATTTGCAGCTCAGTAATGAAATCATTTTAATTTAATTGTATTAAAATTCACAACTATAACTATCTTTGTTTTGGATTTCTGTGGCTTAAGCACATCCAAAATTTCTTTATAAGTCTGTACTTGTTCACTTTGCCCAGCAACCAAGTGTGACCATTCAATCTGAACTCTGACTTTCAGGGCAATCTGATTAAAAATGTTTCACAGAATCACAAAACTTGCAGCAACCATCATTAGGATGGAATCCTTTAGGACTATCAGGAAAGAGCAAGACAAGTGGCCCATTCCCCAGACAAAATATTTTTCAAAAGAAAATTCAAGAACTGGATCTACTTGAGCCTTAGACATTTTTCCCCCCTTGATGGACCTACACTCATAATATTTTTCAGTCCCTTCATCTTTATTTTGAAAGACAGGTAGTTTATAACCCCACAGCCAGGTTTTCTACATTGGAAACATTGCATTTCTCATTATAGATTATCTTTTTAAATTTTCTTTCTTCATGTCCACTGCCTTAAAAAAAAAACCCTGTAATTTCTTTTCTTACTGTTGATTATTGCTACACTGTCCCCATTTGGAAAATCAGTAAGTTCTATTTGAGGTATTCTGTGAATTCACTCACATCTTTGCTTTCTTTTTTATCCTTTTGCATTTTGTTTTGGTTGTAACATTTGTAAGGGCCAGCCTATTGACTTCAAGTTGTTTATATTTTGGTAGGTTTGGGTTTGTTCTCTCAAGCTAACCCTTCTTCATGCCCTCATTCAATATTGTAGGCAAGGGTCTCTTGTTATGTGTGCTAGTAACTCATGCCCTTCTGCCTATGGTTTAATCAAAAATTTCTATCTACCTTTTATGAATCCTCAAGGCAGCAAAGTTAGGCCAGAAAAGCCTAGGTTCTGATGGGCATTAGCACTCAGGGGCAGAAACCACAGATTACTTTTATACAGGCTATAATAGACAAATGATGGTATTTTCATAAATAGTCATATGTAATAGCAATTAAATAAGGAAAGATATTTCCTATTACATTTATGCCTTTGGAAACATTTTTCATTTATATATGTAGATGCAGATGTCAGGTAGTGTATTATTCCATAATAATAATCTGCTTTAACATTTATTATACTGTGTATCTGCTGTTAATGATTTCAATCAACTTTGTTTTTGAAATTTGGAAAATTACTCATGCTTATTTATTTTTGTAAAATACTTTTGTTCACAGAGTCTGGCCCAGAAGAGGTGAAAGTTGTGAACACTGAGACTCTAAAATATTGATTAAAAGATGGAAGAAAACATAAATAAATAAAAAGAAATCCTTTGTTCTTTAACTGGAAGAATTCATCATGTTAAAATGTCCATAGCACCTAAAAGGATCTACAGATTCAATGAAATCCCTACTAAAGTTTCAAGGATAATTTTCACGGAATTAAATAGAAAAAACAATTTTCTAAAATCCCCAATGGAAGCACAACAAATCCTGAATAGCTAAAGAATTTCTTTATGTTTTAGTTAATGCATTATAGTTATACATAATATTTGGGTTCCTTTTGATACAACCACACAAGCATTGATATACTTTTCTCCATTTCAGTGCCCAATGCTTCCTCTTTCCCTCTCCTCTTCTCCTGTTACCCTTCATCTACTCTACCGGCTTTACTTTTATTTATTATTAGTTTTCTTAAATTAGTTCTTTAGAGGTGAAATTCACATATATATTCATATATGTACATATATGAATTTAATTTTATATCAGTTTCAAATTTTAATTTTATATCAATTTTGTTCCACTGTTCCTCCCTTTCCCTGTGCTTCCTTTCTCCTGCTCAATCTCCTTCCTCTGATTCACTGAAATCCCTTCTATTTTCATGGACTCCCTACCCCCTTTTTTTTCCATATTTTGGTCCATATGTGGAAAAATGGAACTAGATCTATATTTTCATGTTGCACCCAAATCTACTCAAAGTAGATTAAAGACCTAGGGATTAGACCAGAAACTTTGCAGCTTCTAGAAGAAAACTTAAGCTCAACACTCTAACATATTGACTTGGCACCAACTTCCTTAACAGGATTTCTAAAGCTCAAGGAATAAGACTAAGAATCAATAAGTGGAAGGCATCAAATTAAAAAGCTTCTGGAAAGCAAAGGAGACGATTAAGAGCATGAAAAGAAAGCCTTCAGAGTGAGAGTTCTTTGCCAGCTCCTTCTTCCACAGTGGATAAATATTCAGAATATATAGAAAACTCAAAAAACTTAACTCTAAAAATACAAATAACCCAATTAATAAATGGGCAAAAGAGCTAAACAGACACTTCTCAAAGAAAAATACAAATGGACAACAAATATATGAAAAAATGTCCAAAATTCTTAGCAACTGGGGAAATTCAAATTAAAACTACTTTGAGATTTCATCTCATTCCAATCAGAATGGCAAGTATAAAGTATACAAATAATAATAAATGATACACTGATAAATTGTTGGTGGGAGTCAGAATTAGTGCAACCATTCTGGAAAACAATATGGAAATTCCTCAAAACACTAGGAATGGATTACCACTGTATGACCCAGCTATCCCACTCTTTGGTGTTTATCCAAAAGAACTAGAATCAGTATACTATAGTGATGCAGTCACATTGATGTTTATAGCAGTATATACCACAATAGCTAAATTATGCAAGCAGACCAGGTGCCTATCAAGAGATGAATGGATGAAAACAATGTGATAAATGTACACAATGGAATTTTACTCAGCTATGAAAAAGATTAAATAATAACATTTGTTAGTAAATGAACAGAACTGGAAAGAGAACATCATGTCAAGTGAAATAAGCCAGACTTAGAAAATCAAGGGAAGAATGTTTTCTGTCATATGCAGAAACTAGTTAAAGAAATTTTAGGCAAAAATAACAAAGCAAAGTCATCATGCTAGCTACTACAAAGGTAATCTAACCAGCATGGTTCTGACCGAACAGGTGCATGGACCAATGGAACAGAATGGAAAACTCAGAAAGAAACCCACTCACTGACATCCAACTGAACTTTGACAAAGGTGCCAAGACCACTCAATGATGAAAAGGCAGTCTCTTCGATAAATGGTGTTGGGACAATGAGATATTCATATGCAGAAGAATGAAATTAGATCCTTATCTCACTCATGCACAAAAATCAACCCAAATTGTACTAAAGACTTAACTATAAGACCTAAAAGTATAAAACTACTAGAGTAAAATAGAAAAATCTTCTCAATATCCATATAGAAAATGACTTCTTGAATATGACCCTTAAAACACAAGTAAAACAAAAATAAAAATAGACAAGTGGGGTTGTATCAAACTTAAAAGCTTCTGTACAACCAAGGGACCAACAGTAAAAAGACAACAAAACACTGGAGAAAACATTTGTGAACCATAAATTTGACCAGGGTTAATATCCCAAATGCATAAGCAGCTCAAACAACTTAACAGTAAGAAAACAAATAACACAATCTAAAAAGACAAAGGAACCGAAGAAATGCTTTTTAAGAAGACATACAAATGGCCATAAAACAAAATGTTCAACATCAATTATTATCAGCAAAATGCAAATCAAAACCATTATGATGGCAGATACCTAACTTAGTGGTAGAGTGTTTGCTTAGTGGTCACAAACTCCTGTGTTTGATACCCAGCACCACAAAACAAAAATAAAAAACTCTTCCACCTCACTCCTGTTAGGATAGCTATTATAAAAAAGACAAAAAAATGATAAGTATTGGTGAGGATAGAGAGAAAAGGGAACTCTTATACATTTTGCGAGAATGTAAACTACAGCCATATGGAAAAGAGCACAGAAGTTCTTCAGAAAATTAAAATTAGAACTTCAACACAATAATATAATATGTATCCAAAGGTAATGAATTATCATGTGGAAGACAGATAAACACTCTTGCATTCATGATGACATTATTCACAATAGCCAGGATATAAAATCAGCCGAAGTGTCCATTAGTTGATGAATGGATAATGCCATTGTGGTATATACACACAATGGAATACTCTCAGCCTTAAAAAAAAAAAAAATTTCCTATCATTGTGACAGCTGAGTCTGGAGGATAGTATGCTAAGTGAAATAAACCAGACACAGAAAGGCAAATACTGCATGATCTCTCTTAGGTATGGAATCTAAAAAAGCTAAATTCATAGAAACAGAGAGTATACCTGTGTTTACCAGGGATGATGTAATGGGTATGTTAGGAAGATTTTATTCAGAGCATACAAAATTCCAGGTAGATGCCAGGAATAAGTAGATTAGGAGACCTATTTACAAGGGTGCATGTAGATGATAATAATGTATGGCATACTTAAAAAATGCTATGAAAATGGATTTTAAATATTCTCAACACAAAAAAATAGTAAATATAGAAGGTGATTAATATGTTAATTTCCCAGATTAACCATTCTACAGTGTAAACATACATGAAAACATCATGTAGACCCTAAATATACACAATTTTTATTTGTTAATTAGAAAGAAAGAGGGAGGGAGGAAGGGAGGAAGGGAGGTAGGGTTGGAGGGAAGGAGGGAAACAGGGAGGCAGGTCGGCTGGTTCAACGGATGTTTTTGTGCCCAGAATTTTAAGGATTGAATCTGCTCTTTTGTCTTAGTTCATAATCCCCTGCTTTCTTTCTTGCTATTTTTTGGAGTTTTGAAGGTTTGTTTAGATTTGGGTATTTATGCTTCTTGGCATTCTCTGAGCTTGCTAGGTTGATGTTGTGGTATCTCATTAATTTGGTGAAATTCTCTGTGACTCCTGTCACATTGCACAGTGTTGAGGAAGACCCGTGACTCTTCTCAGTGTTGGCTTTATCTTCAGCAGTAGCTCTTGTCTTTGGGATTGTGCCTTACACTGTCTCCACCTGCGCTTTCTATGTTCCTCCAGCCATGGACCACTGGAATCTCTTCTTTCATACCTGCTGGTTCAGGGATAGGGTGGGGAAGCATTCTGTGTTTCTCTAGTTCAATATTCATCATAGCTATTGCCCTTTTTTGAAGGCATAAGTCAAGTCCAGTGTAGACAGAGCCCTCACATTAACACATACAAGGGATTTTTAATTACAAAATGATTAAGTAAGTGTGTGGATATTTAGAGATAAAAGATGAAATAGACAGCTAAAGAATAGCCTTGGGTTAAAGAGGTCTCCCCGTCGGACAAACAAACATGGAGGCACAGGCTTATCCCAAGGCTAGGATTCTGTCCCTGTTCAAGAAGGTGTCATTACAGCCCACTGCATAGGGAGAAGTGCCCAAGTTATTCCCAGGCTAGAGATTCTCTACAGTTTGTGCTGGGGTGCTTGTGAGGTGAGGCTGGTGGTTAAGGAAATGTGAGTTAGTAATGGCATGAAGGAATTCCCCCAGTAGAATACAAGAAGGCCACATTTCAAGGGCAGAAAACCACTTCCTAGACTGCTGAAGAAATTTGCTGTGAATCTGCCTGTGGTGGTTGCTTTGAACTTTTGGGGAAGATAACTACACAAACAGGACCTGACAGAAAGCCACTGGGAACCAGTGGACTGAGAAGAGAGTGGATGCATTACCTTCTCTGGAATCTGACTGGGGAGCTCTTAGGAGCAGGAGGCTGATTACATAGGCCTTGCTCACCATGGGGAAGGCAGCTGGTTGCCTGTGGAACTCAACAGGAATCCATCATTTGCTGTTAAACTTCCCAGGGAACTGGATGGGGGAATCCCATGGAATTTACTGTCATGTTGCTTTGGGGAAAAGCCATTGGACTTGCATCAAAGAAGTTAGGTGGGGCATCTGTGGAATCCCACTGGGTGGGAGAGGACAGGCTAACACTCCACTAGGAAGTCAGCTGGGGCAGCGGATCTTGCTGGAAAACTGTCTGAGAGTGGTACTGCTGAGCACCCAGGAAACCAGCTGAGCTGTGACACTGAGAGAATGCTGCTGGAATGAACTGGCAGCTTCCTTGGTGTCATGCAACCTAGTCCTGCTCCCAGCAGCAGAAAGGGAGCAAGCACATCAGAACCTGGACAAAAGCCCCATCCTCTCATGGTATCTCTCCAGCGCCCTCTGCTGTCAAATGTAAAAAAAAAGTTTCAGTCCCAGGGTAGGAGCAATTTGGTGATTTGGGAGCTAAGTGGTAGGAAATTAACAAATGACCTAGTTTTTTCCTTGAGCACAATTCTAAGTGCGGCCTGAAGTCAATCTCAAATCTCATTTTTGTGAGTCTGTCTCTTAGGACCACTTCTGTACCAAATTCTGTATCAGTTAAGATCCAGTTAAGAGATGGAAACAAACAAAAATATGAGCAAATCATGAATTATTCACAGGGAACACTAAAGAATAGTGTACTCCTGAGAGAGAACACTCCAGAAAGATGTGAAAATTTTTGTGGGGGAGGAGAGATAACGTTTCCTAAAGCTGGGACTGAGATTTTATTGGAGTGGGCAGGTTTCTAGCATACGTCTGCTGACTTTACTTGGTCACAGCTGATCTGCAGTTGGTGGACAGAAGCATTTGGGTGGAAAATGACAGTCAGGACAGGCAAAGTGAAAACTGGTGACTTGAGAAAGGTGGCAGACAATCGTGGTATGAAGAGAACCCCACTTCTCTTCCTCTCCCTTCCCTTCTCTTCTTAGCTGAAGCTGGTGGGCCAGAAAAATCTGTCAAGCCATCAGCCAGAGGGTGTGTTGTTGAACCTGCAGAGACCCTGGCTGGGACACCAGCAGAGTGCACCAGGAAGTGCCTGGAAGGAAGCAGCAGAAGGGAGGGCACCATCAGGCTCACTGGGAAGGTGGCTGGGGCTTCTGCAGAAGCAGCAGCTGCCTGTAGGGGTGACATTGCACTCACTGCCTGCCCTGGGAGGAAGCCACTTGGCAACACTGGAACTCACCCAGGTAAGCTACACAGGGAATCCCACACACCAGCCCCTCAGCACCACAAGGAAAAGAAGCAAAGCCTCCCAGAAACAGAAAGGGAGGCCCCCTTTTCCCCAAGTCTTCCTGTGCGGGAAAATCATAGCAAGAGTTTCCAGTTTCACTCAGGGTGAGGAAGGGGACCTTGGAGCTGAGAAGCAGTGAATTGGGGGTGATCCTTTCCGTTAACTGAATGGGCCCTGGATGTGAAGGTGAAGACCCGAGTCCTAGGCTGGCCAGGTCAGCCACTCTTTCCTCATCAATTTAAGACGGGGCAATACAGGAAATGCGTCACCTTTGGGCCTCGGGCAGCAGCTGTGTTCCCTCTTCCAGGCCTGTCTCAAAGGGAAGCTTCTCTGGCTCTGGCCTTTCCTGCAATTTGTCCTATAGATATTCATCAATGTTATTGAAAAAGGGTCTTCAAATATGTAGCATCTCTGAACTACCTCAGGTCCCACCATATCTCACCCCAGATCTCTCCTCTGGTCTCTGAGATCCCCTCAGAACTGACACTCCGATTTTCTATACTCTCACCCTAGTTCACCATCAGCCATTGCCACTCTGTTTTAAAAGTTAGGCCAGTTCTTCCCAGGATCTGAAATGTCATCCCAAACCAGGCAGCTGCTCCAGATACGCAAGTGCTCCTGATGGGTTCCTCTCCAGGGGGTCCTGATCTTTCTCAAGCTTTTGGATTAGTTGAATTTACTATGACCTTTGCTCTCTGATGCATTGAAAAGAGTGTGACTTTACAGATTAAGCAATATCTATTGATAAATTGGGAGATGTAAGTCTTCTAGTTTTTTTAATGTTATAAAGGGAAATAAACAAACCATCCCATAAATGAATGTTTGAATACAAATAAAAGAATAAACACACATAAGCAAAATATGTAACTCTTATTCCTCCAAATGGGAAGATTTTGTTTGCCATTATTTTCCTTACGTGGGCACATGATGGTTACTTGATATCCAGTTAGAAATGTATTTTTTCAAGATTAATGCAACAGATTATTTTCAATACAAATTTGATTGACTGAAACAGCATCATGAGGCTATTCTTTAACTTTTCTTATTGAAACATTTTATTTAAATTGGGAACCTATTGTACAATGATGTCTTTAATTTTTGCTTAATTTACTATTAGTTTGCTATCATCTTCTCTTAAAACCTTTGAATGACTTCCCACTGTTTTTTTCTTATAAAGTGATAACCAGATTGTGAAAGTCTGCATGATATGACTTTTAAAATTTTCTTCATTCTTATTATATTAAATCCCACTTTGCCTTTACCTTTGTTCTAATAATTACTAAAATGACAGTTTCTCCCTCAAAGCTATTAAATGTATACTTAGATCCATTTATATATCTATAGTTTCTGTGTGTATAAGTGTTTTATGTTTTCCAATATGATGGTTGATATAAATAACCCAGTTAGCCATTACTAAATACAGAAGGCCAATACAGAATTTTAAAAGAATCCGGGTACAGTGGCACACACCTATAGTCCCAGCAGCTTGGGAGACTGAGGCAGGAGGATGGCGAGTTCAAAGCCAGCCTCAGCAGCTTAGTGAGGCCCTAAGAACTCAGTGAGACCCTGTTGCTAAATAAAATACAAAATAGGGCTGGAGATGTGGCTCAGTGGTCGAGTGTCCCTGAGTTCAACTCCTGGTACCCTCCCAAAAAAGTTAATAAGAAAGTAAGAAGCTAACACCACTTCTTCTATTACAGCTGTATCTAATTCTGCTTTTAAAAATAAATAGTCAGATGGATAAATTTGTCGTCAATAAATTAGAAATGCTTATGAGCATCAAGACATTTTCAGAAAATATGCATTCCCCACACTGTTCTCATACCAACACCATAGCCTTCTCATAACTTCTATAATAGGTGGGAGAGTTGGGACGATTTCAAATTATAGTGAGTGTTTCAATCAAACAGTGATCACCTCTATGACAGTTCCCAACTTAGTGGAGAGCTTTCCCATTGTTACCCATGCTCCTTGGCAGCACCATGTCTGTCAATTGAAGCAAAAAAAGAAAAAAATTTTTTTTAATACAGTGGCAACATTATGTGAAAAACTGGTGGTCAGTCATTTTTTATGTACAAGACTCTGAATCTACTTTGAGATGCATTTGGAGTCAGGTTTATCATCTACATTTTTTGTGAGAGAACGAGGAAGAGAAATAGCTTTTACTGAACAATTGTGATCCAGGAAATATGCTAGTTTTTAGTCTACCTTCATGGTGAATGGTCATCTTGGCAGGGAGGTAAACTAAAGTTTAAATCTCATTTTAGCAAATATCTGCTTGTGATTGTACAGACATAGTAAAATTTCTGAAGCAAAGAAGAAGAAGAAGAAGAAGAAGAAGAAGAAGAAGAAGAAGAAGAAGAAGAAGAAAGAAAGACAAAGGAAGATATTACCTATCAGAGATGCTAAAGTTATTAAGAACATATAAAAACTTTTTATGTTAGTAACTGAAATTTATTAAAAGCTCCCAAGTGAGAAATTCTTTTAACTTGTGAATTTTTTTTGCCCTTAATTCAGTTTGATAATACTTATCAAAGTGTCCTGCCAAATTAAACTTTATCCATGAACATTACTATGTATCTATAATCTACCTCCATTACTTGGGAAATTTTGTTGATTTAAGGCAGCTCCAATTTATAAGGCATTCTTTATTAAAATTTTGCTTCTTTTCACAATTTTTGTCACCATTTCTTTATTCAAATATTCAGAAGTCTAGTATAAGAAGTAAGTGAAATTAAAATATGGTATTTCCTGTCAGAAATACTCCTCTGGATGCCTCAAAAACACCCTGATCAAATGTGAAATTTTTCTCTATGTACAGAGAAAAATACAATACAATTTACTACTCAATGCTATTGCTATGAAAATGCATGCGTATTTCATTGACTATATCTTTGGATTCTATATCTGGGAGTTTAAATTATTTTTTTTCTTTTTTCTTAATCTTTTTGTATAATTTCCAGCCAAGTCTTATATAAATCGTAGAACTTACATGGGTGTCTCAATTGACATCTCCACCCTTTTGCTATTAAACTAGCCAAGCCACAAACTATTCCTCCCTCTATTATTTCAGTAGACTCCTAATTAATGTCCTCTCCATTTAGACTCTTTTCTGATCTATTTTTGCACACTGTGGTGATGTTTACGTTCCTAAAACAGAAATCCAATCCTGCTTCAGTCCTTAAAAAGCTTCCATCGCTGCTTTTCATCTCAGGTCGTTGTCTGCATTCCAATCATGAATTGGATGATCTGACATAGAAGATCTCCCAGGTTTAATGTCAATTCATTCATCTCTGGGTTCTTTTATCTGAAGGCATTTTCCATATGATTTTCTGGCAACTGTCAGAAATTCAGTAGAATTGAGTAGAATCAAATCCTTTCAGCCTAATTAATATTTAGCATGCTCATTATTCTCTCAAAATCGTTTGTCCCTTTTATATCATCATTCAGGTTTCAGATTAATTATACTTTTCCACAAATTAGTCTCAGTCTCTTCTATTTTGCTTCTTTCATTAATGTATCTCCTTAACATTTTATACACGTTCTTATCTCCTCTACTACTGAAAGATTTGGTCTATATCTCTCTTTCCTCCATGGTTTCTCAGATCCTTACAGGAGAGTGCATTAATCATTAATATATCACAAGAACCTGGCATGGTACTTATAACTAAGAGCACAGCCTCTGGCCCCAAAGACATAGAAAGAGATAAAAGTAGCCTTATTGAGAGAGCAGAGAGATATTCTACATAGTTGCACCCCTGAATATAGAGTCCAGGCCAAATAGTGCAGATTGAATGGAGCTACACCACTTAAAAAGGAAATCTGATTCAGTCTGGATTGCCTTTGAGACGATGTAGGACAATGACCTCTGTGCATGGTTTTTATTTGAAGACAATCAAAAAGAGCATGAAGAGGGAAATGGGTAGCGGGGAGAAAACCCATACAGGGTGTATAAATAAGCAGAATACCACTGAAGGAACCTGAGTTTCCTTCCTTCTGGGATCTTCTGGAGACCACGTGAGCAGACCTTAGAATTGTGCCATCTAAATAGTGAAACAGATATATCTGGCTGTGCTGAAGGCTGATAGCTTCCTGGCACTCCCAGTCTCCCCAGTGCACTCCATCTTTGCTATTGTGATTGGAGGTAGCCCTCTGAGAGAACACATAGGTTCTTGGCTTTGGAAGCCACCAGAAGGTATGAAAACGTGGAGTAACATGGCACCAATAGCATCTGCTACAAAATCCCAGGTGATATGATGGCTTTATATTGGCTCATAATTCAAGAAGTAAAGTAAATAGTGTAATATGTTTCTCAAGGTGGTCAAAATAACAGTGAAAGCCAAGTGGGAGAAGAATAAGTTGGATTCTGTACATAGAGAAAAATTTCACATAAAATCATAGGTTTCTGAAAGGACTTAAATTCCAGGTTCAGGAATTTGGATAGTATGTGCATACCAGGACATAACCGAGTTATTAATATTTTGTGAGGCATGATGAAAATCTCCACTTAGGAAAAATAATCTATCAACGTGTTAAAAAAGGAGACTGAAGAAATGTGTAATAGCAGGGTGCGGCTTGTATCTTAGGAACTTTGTGCTGCTATAACGTAATACTATAAACTGGTGGCTTATCAACTGCAGGAATTTATTTCTCAAAGTTTGGGAGGCTGAAGGTCTAAAATTCAGTGGGTATGAATTGTCACATGTCAGAAGAGGCAAGTAGCTCTCTGGGGTCTCTTTTATACAGTTACTAATCTCATTCATGAGGAATAATCACTTCCCAAATTTCCATCTCTTAATACTGTCACCTTGGTGGGGAGATTTGCAACACAGGAATTTGGTGAGTGGGGACTCCAATTCTCAGATCATAGCCACCGGATGGCTAATCATTTTGTATGTGGAAAGATTCCAAAATGTTGTAAATGCCTGGAAAGAATGTATATAAAGGAACAAAATGAACAGATATAGTAAAGATTATAAATGCAGGGACAGTAGGTTGGTTCCATCATATAAAAGTAATTATAATCCCATCCACTAAGACTTCAACCAAACGTGATGTGAAAACAGAATGGAGACATTGTGGAGTCTGCCTAAATTATGCTATAAATTTAACACATTCACTATAGTAACTTAACTTTTTTTTTCTCTCTCTAAAATACTAGAAAATTCAAATTTCAGAAATGCTGCTTCCATATCTAAAAAATAAAAGGAATGAAAACTAAACTTTCAGAAAAAATTTTCAAGCCAAATATCCACAAGTCAACTACTGAAGGACACAAAGGAGCCAAGTCACCTCTTGAATCTCTCCTTGTCAATTGCAAAAGACAGTGTTCTGGAGATGTCCCACCCCATAGAAACTGGCATCTCCGAATGCTTACCTTGCATAGGATGGGCATCCCACCCCGTCTCCACAGCTCTGCCTCTCCTCGTAAAGAAGAGCATCAGAGTCACCTTTGGCTGATTTTGTCTGACAAGTTGGACCAATCATTAAAGGAGAGGAAGAAAGCAGCCCTATTTATTTTATTTTTTGTTCTAATTAGTTATACACGACAGTAGAATGCATTTTGACAAATCATACATAAATGGATTATAACTTCTTATTCTTCTGGTTGTACATGATGTAGAATTACACCTACACCAGTCATTTAATTTTGTATGCACATAGGGTAATAATGTCTGGTTCATTCCACTGACTTTTCAGCCCCGTATCCCCTCCTCTCTGTCTAATCCAAAGTATCTCTATTCTTCCCTAGCTACCCACTTTATTGTGAATTAGCATCCTCATATCAGAGAAAACATTCAGCCTTTGGGATTGGAGCAGCCCTATTTAAGTGGAAGAAAAGATGTTGGTGAGAATCTGCATTTTTAGCCAAGGAATAAAAATAGGGATGTCTTAGAGATTATGGTGCCGGTGTTATTGACCCCAATATCTCCCATGATTTCTTTTTAAATTTTATACTTATTTTCCTTGCAAATATCTTTTTATTCTAGAGGCTTTAATAATAGAAAGACTGATTAGAAAAACTCAGACTATACTCCTAGAAGACAAAGATATCAAGAGAGGAGTAGCTACTGCAGGAAAAGATCCAGTAAGCATTTTTGACCAGTTTGATGACAGAATAACTTTAATTACAAGATGATTACTGTGAAACATCATACCAAGAAATAGCTTAAATTTCAAGGTAACCCATAGTTAGTCTATTAAATGTATAGCATAATTCAAAAGTGCAAGCCAGAGGCAACCTCATAATATTTCTTCTGTTACTTTCACATCACAGTTGGACTTGGTTCCCTCCTAAAAATTATCCCAGTTGAATAAGTAAAAGTTTGAAGAATCTATAGTTTTCTTTCACATACATGTGAAAAAAATACAATGTGCAGTGATACAATGAAGGCATAAGCAAGGAGCTATGTGGGTTTATAAAAAACTATTTTGTTTTGGAAGTTAGTGGTTGGAAGTAACTTTTATTATATAAGGTTTAGATTTTGCTAACTATTTAACCTCCCTTAGTCTTACATTCCCCCCACCACTACCGTAAAGTTAGAGTCATATTAAATAATGGCCTAACTTTCACACTAAATTTGCACATAACCCAAGTGAAAAGAAAAGTTGAAAATAATTTATAATATATAAAAGGAGAACCATGCCTATTTCAACCAAGAAATTATACTTATCTTGTTTGCAAATAGGATTGGAAAATGCTGTGGAAGAAAATATGAAATTAACCAGGGGCAATGTAGGTCAATGAATGCTTGTTACAGTTTGGGGTTTTTTTTCTCCATTAGTGTCTTTCAATAAATATGTTTCAAATTATCTTCACTTTGAAGGTTTTGCAATCTATAATGAAAGAACTCATTCTCTCAAATGAAGTTCCAAGAAAATAAAGATCACTTCCAATCCCATCATGCACGGGATAATCTTTTCCCTGTGTTTCCTACAGATTGTCTTCTCTCTTTATTCTAAAACTTTCTGATAACATTATCAGAACCACACCAACTATATAGAGCATGCCACTTTAATGTGCTTATGTTTCATGTAGAAGTGAAGGGGAAATATGTATAATTTTAAAAATAAGAATAAAATCTATAGTTTTTTAAAGAATATATGTTTTATAGGGATTTGAGGGTTTCCTAGCAGGCTGATGGAAAGATTATAATAATACCAGCTACAGAAAAGGTAGCTGGTAGCACATTTCAGGTAAGAAAATCAACTCCATTTACATTAGAGAGCAAAATTTCATAACAGATAATGGTGTTCTGTTTTTAGTCACAGGATCATGTTAAACTTTGCTACAATACTCAATAGCTATGTGATATTAGGTAATCTGTTTATTTATTTAATTATGAAATTATGATAAAACTTTAATATGTTTCTTATGGTTTGACTTTGCAGCCTTCTACAAGTATTTATTTGGCAACTCTTTGTTATTCTTCTAGACAACTTGAAAGACAGAAGTGCACAACACAGATAAAACTCCTGCTGCCATTACACACGGCTTCTAGAAGGGGAAGAAATTAATAACCAAATAGATACTAATATGATAAGGTGTTAAAAATGTTACAGTTAAATATGAATCATGACAGACCTATAGATCAGTGATTCCAGGGGTTTGAAGACAAGGTGAAGCACAGGAGATTTTTATTTGGGAACTGAAAATAAGAGATAATTTCTGTTCTCCACAAGAAAAAAAAAAAACATGTTTTTTGCTACAAATAACTGTCTCTCTCATTTACTTTGGACTGTATGTTTTCGTGTAAAGAGAGTATGAAATCTTTCCATCTTTGCATTTTGTGATACCTATTTTATTCTACAATATGGTTCATAAGTGGAAAAAATGATATTCAAGATATTTTAAAAGGCAACGATAATGTATTCTCAAAATGTCCTTTCTCTCTTTACAGATTTACTACAATTTTCTTCCTCTTTGGGTCTGATATTTCACTTACAAAATTTAGGGAGTGGCATGTTTATTTCCTGGGCTCTACTCAGAGTTGTAGGCTTCCCAGCCAATCATCTTTCTTCCACAGTGAGATTGCTTAGATACCAGCCTTTGAAACCCTTTGTGCATTTAATGCTCACTTTAGTCACCATCTTTATTCCCTATTTTAAAAATGACAGTTTGGGGAAAGAAAGGTAAAAGATGTTTATAATGTTATAGAAAAAAAATTGTTTAGGGTTGCATGTACAGATCAAATTCACTGTATCTTGGCAACATGATTTAGCATTTTAATACCAATTGCCAATAAAATAGTAGTTTCATATATATTTAATTTAAATAATCAATTCTATACATTAAAAATTTGTTAACTATATTATAGAATGTAATGGATTATATCATATAATGAATTATATAGTTGATTGTTATATTCCATATTTGATATATTAAAAAATATAATGGATACATGAAATTGATATATAATAATGATGAATTTATTTAATGTACTTATGTAATATATACATGGTATTGAAACATAAAAAGAAATCTATTTATTTTCCTTTAGGAAACATTTACTCATTATTAATAAAACCACAAATTTTTGACAGGGTGGTGCTCTAAAAAACTTGATGAAGAAAATGTGTTTTCTGCATTGAAAGATGGATCATTGTGGATAGGAAATACAGAAAAACAATATTAAGCGTAATTGCTAAATGCTAAAAGAAGATTTAGCCTAGGTTCTTTCTGAGAATACATAGAGTGGTCTTGTTTCCCATCAACAGAACATTAGAGAGATCTCAGATAAAACAAGGAAGATAAAATCAGCAAAACTGGGTCATCAGCTCCACGAGGAAGCATGAGGAAGTCAGAGAGGACCCCATGGCCACCTGGCGGGTGGTGGATGAAGACCCCATTCACTGTGCTGGGAAGACAAAAGAAGCAGGCTCGGAGGACAAGAGGGAAATTCCGTTTGGGAACAGATTGAATTCAAGATGTCTTTGGGTTAGCTGACATTGAATTCATCATGTAGAGTGAAGCACCTTCAAGAGTGCAAAGTGAAGTACAATCAGTCATCATGTTAGCTGAGTTGACATAACTTGGAACTGTCCTGATCAAAGTGATCTGCGAGGCACCAAGAAGACTCTGCCATAGTTGCTTGCAGCAGTGCCACAGGTATACAAGCTCATGATGGTTTGGCTGCATGTTCAGTGTGCCTTTCAAGGCTAGAAAACAATCAGTGAAAACTATCAAGAAACTCAAAACAGTATACAAGGATCCAGGTTTAGGGTGTGTGTGTGTGTGTGTGTGTGTGTGTGTAATGAAAATTTTACCAATTGGGACAAAGAGATATAGGAAACAATATGGAAACCATGAATAATTCAAGACACGTTAAAATCAAGAATACAAATGGAGGGATTGATGTTGAAGATTAAGGATTCTGTGAAGGGAACTCTTTCCTCAATTTTTTCCATTAAAAAGAAAGTTGAATGTATCTACGTGTGTTAACAGAGGCTGGTATGTCCTTTGGAATTTAAAGGATAGGGAAAGTGTTTAAATTTTGATTGAGGTAAATGGGCACTGGGGACTCAGTGCTATCAAGAGGAGACATTTAAATCCACTGGAAGAGACTATATCTTGGTTTATTGGAGTACCAGCTATATTTCTGGCATATTACAGGATAATTCAGTCAATAGGCTTGTAAAAATCTAATAAAAGTATCATCTATCTTCTCAATGATTTAAGAACATGACCATGTTATCAATAGGTACAGGGATCGTGTACTCTTTTCATCTCATTTTCTTTGCAAATCCAAGTTAAATTGAAGGGTATATCTGATAGTAATTTTAGAAGCATTAACACTAAACTGAGATTCACAGTCCGAGAGAAATTTTATTTCTTACAAAATACAGGCCTTCCATTATTTTCAAATCACATGAAAATTTAGCAATTCATAGCAGCAATTTATCTGAGATTGGTAGAGAAACTGAAGAAATATTATATCAAAAAATGAACTTTTCTTAACCAGTGTCAAAGAAACTGCATGAAAATTTATCAATTCATAGCAGCAATTTATCTGAGATTGGTAGAGAAATTGAAGAAATATTATATCAAAAAATGAACTTTTCTTAACCAGTGTCAAAGAAACTGAATAATAATAATTCCATAATTGTAGGAAGTGTGTATGTTTGAACACTGATTGAAAGTATTCGGCACCTTCTAATTTTTAACCATAGTAATGCTATACATACTCTTAACAAGGAACTCATTACAAATAATCTTGAGAAGACACATTATTCATAACTGGTGTTTCGTCATTGACCTCAACCTCATAGAGACACCCTTTGTGTGCCATGGAATTGCTACTCTGGGAAAAGGACCTTCAGTAATATAGTTCAGCAGGTTGTGTGTGTGCCCTTCCCAAGGATGTATGAGCCCATATGGACTTTTTTATACATGCAGAGTCAGAGTGTGACAAAGGAGGGACTCAAACTTCAACATGCAAAATTTCACTCAAATCCCTTAGTTTGAGAGAAACAACACAAGTGTCATTTCTGGGCCTGGTTTAATAAAATCTTGTTTTTGTAGAAAATTTCCCTTGTGCTTCTGCAAATTAGGAATAGAAGAGTGGCTACATGGTTTGGGGAAAAGAATTTGGGAGACCCTTCCTTCCAAGGTTTATTAAAGTAACACAGATTTGAAGCTCGACGCTCATCCCCAAGATGCAAATATTCAATGCACATATTCAAATAGTCCTCTTCAAGGACTGGCACTTTATAGAGGGATCTGATTCTGATCTGATCTGATTCTGTTAGGAAGAGCTTTCCCTGGCAGCTTGGCCCGTGGTGAACACCCACCTACTTTACTTCTTTAAGACCCTACCTAACCCATTTGAACTAGAACAAGGATGTTTTAAATGTGTATAAAATTACTGATTATGAACAGATAATTATTTAAGTCCTTTTCAATCAAAATATCCTCTGTATGAACATAATATGAAACTAGGGTCAATCCATGATTAGCGCTTTAAACATTACATTTACTACACCAAATAAAAGTTATGCTAATATAAAGGTAAAATTAATAATAATTAGAAACATAAAGATTTTATATTGTGCTCAGCACTATTATAATGACATGTGTTATTTGCATAATAATTCTTTGGGATATTAATACCTAATTTTTTGGAAGGGGCAAAGAAACCAAGTAAACTGTGCAAATTCTCATTTCCAGCAGAAGTGAGGTTTTAAAGGGTTTAAATAAACTTTGTTGGTTCTAGGGGGGAAAAATAAAGGAAATGGACAGATTTTAAGTAAAAATTTGACAAGTTCTGAAAAATGTGATTATCCTGGTCAATATCTGAAATAAATATACAAAGGTAATCAATGCCTCAAATTTTTCTTGTGCATCTGCTATAAATCCATTACTCTCTTCCCCTTCATCAACCACTGACATAATTTTAACCCTTAAGCTTACTTTTGTTGTTCTTGAACTTCATATAAATGAAGCCACTCTGTAGGTCTTATTTTTCATTAGGTTTCTTTTCCTACCCTGGATATATTGCCATTCATTCACGTCACTGTGTATTATGTGCTATTGTTTTTATCTTTTTATCTTTTATATTGCTTTCCAGTGTGATGTTGTAAGTACCTCACAGTTATCTATTCACCATTCAATGGATATTGGTTTCCTATGGGTTTGGACTATCAGAAATAAAGTGCTAAAAACACTATCAGGGATAAAACTAAGACTATCAGGAATAAAACTGCTAAAAACCTTTTCTTTTAAAAAAATGTTTATTTTTCATGGGTTAATGTTTGGGATTAGAATTGCTAGTTTAAATCTGGCTCGGTGAGCTCATTAATCCACGACTGTATTTAATGCCAGACTCAAAGTTATAATTTCCAGGGTCTCAGAGGGGACTGGCACTACACCTACATAGGTTCTGCCCTCCTAAATAACAGAGAGTCTCTAAAGAATCACTTTCATTTGAGAATAACAGTGAATTATAACAGTATTGGAGCCATAGCAATCCATGACGGTGTTCAAAGAGATTTAGGCAAGGGGAAGTTTTGAAAGGCAAAAATAAGAGGATTATATCAAATATTTTGAAACAATAGCCCTGAGCCACAATGACTAACGGCGGGGAGCACAGTGAAGCTGAACAGTTCCCAGGCAGGTATCCTCACTGAGTATTTTTTGTGCAATACTGTGATGTCCTCTGTGGAAAGCGGTGGCTCTGGCAGTCCTTTTCGATAGCAGTTATCAGGGAATTAAGTGTGAAGACCCTTCTTTTACAACCTCCTGGCTTTCTTTACTATTGGTCTTTAAAGCTGATGTAAGCAACTCCATTTTGACCATGACAGTGTTCACAGCTTGAAGGGAAAGTGAACTGAAATCTCCTCCACAGTATCAGTTTGTCAGATTTGTCATAACACAATATCACACACTGGGTGGCTTAAATGAGAGAAATTTATTTTCTTAGAGTTCTGATAGCTGGAATTTTTAATCAAAGTGTTCGCAGATTTGGTTTCTCCTAACAACCTTTCATTTTGATCTGCCTTTTAGGTGAGTCCTCACATGACTTTTTCCTCTGTGTATGCACATTCCTGGTGTCTCTTTTTAAATCCTAATGTCATTTTATATTCCAAAGACATGATATTAGGGCACATGCTAAATGTCTTACTTTTTAAAATTTATTATTTTTCTTTTTAGATATACATGACAGTATATTATTCGTACATGGAGTATAACTTATTCTGATTAGAATCCCATTCTGGTGGTTGTACATGATGTGGACTTTCACTGGTCATATATTCATATATGGGCATAGAAAAGTAATGTCCAATTCATTCTAATACCTTTCCTATTCCCCCACTCTCTACCTTCCTTAATTCCTCCCTTGAATGGAATTCCAATGAAATTCTTGCCCCCTGCTTCATTGTGTGCTAGCATCCACATATTAGAAACCACATTCAGCCTTTGTTATTTTGGTACTAGCTTGTTTCACTTAGCATCATAGTCTCCAGAAAATGCCATAATTTTATTCTTCTTTATGGCTGAGTAATATTCCACTGTGTATACATACCACATTTTCTTTATCCATTCATCTGTCGAAGGGCACCTAGGATGGTCCAAAAGTTTGCTATAAGCTGCTGTAAACATTAATCTGATTGTGTCACTGTAGTATGCTGATTTTAAGACTATATATATACCTAGGACTGGGATAACTGGGTCAAACGGTGGTTCTATTCCAGAGTAGTTGCACCAATTTGCATTTTTAGCAGCAATGTATGAGTGTATCTTTTCCCCTACATCTTGCCAACATTTAATGTTACTTGCAATCTTGATAATTTCCATTCTGAGTGGAGTGAGATGGAATCGCAGTGTAGTTTTAATTTGCATTGCTCTAATTCCTAGAGATGTTGAACACTTTGTTGTATATTTTTTGACCAGTCATTTCTTCCGTGAAGTGCCTGCTCTGTTCCTTTTCCACTTATTGATTGGGTTGTTTGTGTTCTTGTGGTATTAAGTTTTTTGAGTTCTTTGTATATCCTAGGGATTAATGCTATATCTGAGGTACACATGGCAAAGATTTTCTTCTATTTCATAGGATCTTTATTCACATTCTCGATGGTTCCCTTTGCTGTGAAGAAGCTTTTTAGTTTGATACAACCCCATTTATTGATTCTTGATTTTATGTCTTGCACTTTAGAAATCTTGTTGGGGAATTTGGTTACTAAGCTCACATGATAGAGAGTCGGGCCTATTTTTTCTTCTCGTAGGCACGGGGTCTCTGGTCTATTGTTTAGGTCTACTTTGAGACAAGTTTTGTGTTGGGTGAGGGATAGAGGTTTAATTTCATTTTGCTACATATGGATTTCCAATTTTCTCAGCACCATTTATTGAAAAGGCTATCTTTTCTCCAATGTATGTTTATGGTGCCTTTGTCTATTATAAGAAAACTCTATGCATGTGGGTTTGTCTCTCTGTCCTCGATTTTGTTCCATTGGTCTTCATGTCTGTTTTGGTACCAACACCATGCTGAGTAGCTATGGAGTATAATTTAAGGTTTGGTATTGGGATATCTCCTGCTTCACATTTTTGCTAAGGATTGCTTTGGCTATTCTAGGCCTCTTATTTGTCCAAATGATTTTTATGACTGATTTTTCTATTTCTATAAAGAATATCATTGGAATTTTAATAGGAAGTGCAGTAAATCTGTATAGCACTTTTAGTATTATGGCCATTTTGACATTATTAAATCTGTCTATCCAAGAACATGGGCAAACTTTCCATCTTCTAAAGTCTTCTTCAATATCCTCCTTTAGTGTTCTAGAGTCTTCATTGTAAAGGGTTTTCACCTCCTTGTTAAATGGATTCCCAAGATTTAATTGTTGTTGTTGTTATTGTTTTCTTGTTTTGTTTTTGAGGTTATTTTGAATGAAATAGGCTTCATAATTTCTCTTTCGGTTGATTCATCACTGATGTATAGGAATGTAATTGATTTATTGGTGTTAACTTTACATTTTTCTATTTTGCTGAATTTGTTTATGAGTTCTAGAAGCTTTCTGATAGAGTTTTTGGGCCTTCTAAATATAGAATCCCGTCGTCATCGATAGGAATAGTTTCAGTTCTTCTCTCACTTTAATTCAATTTTTTTAAAAATTATTTATTTTTATTTTAACTTGTATTTTTTGATGGTGCTAGGGATCAAATCCAGAACCTTGTATATGCTAAGCACATAGTCAACCACTAAGCTACATCCCAGCTTTCATTTTAACGTAATTAACTTCTCAAAGGCCCTGTCTCCAAACACAGTAGTATTATAGATACTGAGAATTAGGACCTCAACATTTAAGTTGAAAGAAGACACAATTCAGTTTGTAACATCTGCCATGATCAAAATACTGAAAGCAATTACTAAATACCAAGGAAACAACAGAAAGTGATACCATCACCTTTAAATATCTAAAAGTACAATCTCTTCATGTCCTCAACCATTTCATCATTTTAGCAAATAAAAGATCCAGGTGACAGTGCCCTACTGTAAGCATAACCAAAAGTAGCTCCCCTGGGTCATACAGACTATCATAGATAGGGCAGATCTGACCAGCCGTCCAATGGTACTTTTGAGTTATTATAGAGTTAAATAGAGCAATTCAACTGACCCTCTCCCCCACCACCACCTTTTTTTTTTTTTTTTTTTTGGAGCCTACCCTTGTTCAGAAGCAGGACATTGTATGTAATGACACTGTGTACAAAATCTTTCCTTGGGTAATTTGCAAACATAGAAACTGGACCATGTCTTAATCTTCTGCCATCATAGAATACAAAGAAATTTATTTATTATCTCCAAATTCTGGAGACTAAGAAATCCAATGTCAAGTTGCCAACCTCTAGTGAGGGCTTTCCTGAGGCATCATCACATGGCAGAATAGAAAATGTCCAAAAGAAAAGGAGGCAGAACTCGTCCTTTTATAATGCCATTAATCCCACCCATGTGTGTGCCATCTCTTAAAGGTCCTATCACTTTTAAAATGATAATTCAATTTCCATCTGGGTTCAGTTTCAACAGAGTAGAACTCATGGGTCAACACGGGTCGACTGTGGTTTCACAAACATTCAAACCATAATAAAACACAAAAGGAAACCTTCTGGCGTAAGTCCTCCTGTTGATACTAAACCTTCAGAGAGTCTATAGACACACTACTTCTTACTTTTCCTAGTATCAATTCTTCCATCTCAATGTACTATTCTTTGGCTAAAGCACAATAAATTTGCCAGCAATATCTAATGAGATTGTGTGTATATTTATTAAAACCATTTGCAAAAACTGATAGTTTCTAATAAAACAAAACAAATTTATTACAACTTTAAAAATGTATTGCTAAGTATATATGCCAGAAAGAAGAATGTGTAGATACCCAAACTAATTTTACAATTATGTTTATGTCATCTTTATTCTTAGGAGCTAAACACTGGAAACAATTCAAATGTATCATATTCACACAATAAATGTGCTATATTCACACAATAAATTACTATATAGCAATTTTTAAAAATAACTATTAATATACATAATAATATGAGTGAATCTCAAAAATAGTATGTTTAGAGAATGGATTTTGTAAACAGAGTTACCCCCACATATTAACAAATGAATAGTATGCTCTTTCCCCAAATTCTTTCATTAGTTTAAAGGAATTAGGCATCACTAGCCCGATGGCTCAGAACTTGTGAACAACAGGAAATGGTTTATAGTTGCAAACTTTCTACATCTTGAGGGGCAAAACCAGCCTCTGATCTTTCATTATACCTTCTGAACTCAGCAGAACATTTGCTTTGACATCACTTGTGCTTCTAATGTCCATGTTCATTATTTGTTTCCTGTCTTGAGCCAGGTGGAGCTAATTCAGGCAAGTTATGAAGAGGGTTTATGGTCCACATGGGCTGGCAACCACAACTCATGAAGGAAGTAACATACCCAGGCCTTTCTGGAATGTGGAAAAACCTAAGCCTTATAATCTGGTTTGATATGTTTTATTCCAACCCAGTCTCTACTCAGAAACATTGGATGGGAAAGATGAATATGCATCCCATGATTGTCCATCTGAGTTGCTCATTGATGTGACTCCCACGTTGATCTATTTATCCATTGTTCACTACCAAAATGTGAAGAAGAGCTCAAATTATGATGATTATGATGTTGCTCAATTGCAGTTTTATTATATTTTCATTTTGTGTCTAAAAACTGAAATTCTGGACTCATTATATGTTCTTTTTAAGAGACTTATGCTTTAACTACTCATAGCAGCATCTGAATCATCTAAATGACTATGTTATTCATCACATTCAATAACATTTCTATAGTTAGTCTCATTAGTATGCTCAACTGTCTTTCTATATATACATACACATGCATGTGTACATATCCGTACATATATATATATATATATATATATATATATATATATATATATATAATGAAAACCATGGATTTTAAATCAAAAGTTTTCTTAGACAGTTTGTCTTCAATGTTCAATTTTAAGCAGATCCCTTTCCATTTAATTCTAAGAAAAACTTTCTATTGTACCAATTTATTTTCCATTTTTAATGTGAGGAACCTGATCATCAACATTCAGTAATGCCTTAAACTTCAAATCTATATTATGGGTTGTTCACTGAAGGGTTATTTTTGTGACTCCATTAATTACTAACTATGTTAATGTATGTCCATCAAAGGCCACAGTTGCAGAAAGAAAGAAAACAATCACAATGTTGCTTAGGATTATGTGAAAATATGTGAATCTCTTCCGCTCTGTGTATATGCTTGGTCTCTTCAGCACTCAGTGGTTGCCAAGAGGTCTTTTCTTTGTTTTTTTCGGGGGCTCTTGTTTCTTAACTCGTACCTGCAATCAAAGAAACAAAATAAAAACAGATGAGTGGCCATAATGGATCTGGAGGAAACAAAAAAACAAGTTTTGGTTTGTACTGCAGTGAAGTTTATGCCTCTCTTACAAATGCATTGTTACTTCTCAACATCCTTTTGAGCAAGGAGCACTAAATTAGCACCATTGTTTTAAAGATGGCCAATACATGACTCTGAAACCTCGTGTAATCTACCCAGTTTGCACACTTAATAGCAGGTTTGGAATTCAAATCCAAGAGCTTTTTATTTCTAATTCTATGCTATTTTTATCTTCATCATATTATTTCCACTCAATAATGATCACCTATTCTATGAAATTAGATATGACAAAACATGAATCATTGATTCCACCTTCATGTAAAACTTGATTGAAAGCAGGCACTGCTGCAGTGACTCGGGCTACAGACAATCCTCCCCTTAGCAAACTTTAACCATTATCTTAGTATTTCCTTAAAGTGCTGCTTGGGACACCAGCTTTAGAGCGTTTTGGTAATTCTTTCTAGTTTTAATTACACAAAACCAAACTGCTTTCCAATGATGAAGTTACAACAGCCGTCTAGGGTTAGCCAAAGGATTTTAAATGTTAGAACAGAGGTCGGGAAAGAATATATGTATCTTTTATCAGAGTTCTAAACAGAACAAGAAATAAAGTTTTCTGGAAACATGGATGATGTGAAGATGATCACATACTTGCCACTCATGGACTGCCTTCAGATGCAATGTATTTTATCTTAAGGGAAAATATGGGATACTTGCATTGGCAATGGATGGATAAAACACGAATTTTTGCAAAGCTTGTAGCTAAATTCATATCCTGCTTACATTTGTTGCATATACACATTTCTCACCACATATATGGATCTGGAAGATCAAAGTTTGAGACTGGAAACTTGAAATTTTCCATTTGGGGAGCTAAGAAGCAATAAACTATGTATTTTTGTGAATTCAATGTTATGAATTATTTAAGTGGTAATACCAGTATCAATCTTCACCCCCAAATGTATTGTTCATTTTGGAATGAAGTTGTTCATGTAGACTCAGTCAAGTGTTCCCACTGACCTGTGTACAGGCTTTGCCCATGAAGTTTTACTTATCCATGTTAAACCTTCCATTTTCTCACATGCAGTATAGAAACAATACATTTTTTAATCAAAGATTACTTGACATGATGCTTATGAGAGCACTTTGTAAATAGTAAAATTATGTGAAAATATTAGATAATATCTCATCTCCATATATAATAAATATAGACCTTACCTTTTCTCCATGTCCTTGAGGGTTTCAATAGGTGGAAGATTAAAGGACTCTGGCAGAAAGTAGGCAAATGCTGACGCTACTAAGGGAAAGGTCCCAAAGAGGATGGCCGGAAGGTGGACAAAATACAGCCTCGTTGAAAGTACTAAAGCAGACAATGTTGCTGCTGTTCTGGAGGTGAAAAAGAGAACGCCCTGTATCCTTGACCTTCCAAAAGAGAAAACATTTTCTGGAAAAGTTTGAATCTGTGAGTGCAGCCCTTTCTTCAAATTCTAGCTCATGCACATCATTTCTGAGACCACCCCAGAGACAAAGTGAGGTTTCCCTGCTGTCCATGCCATGGGCTTGGTTTGCATTTACTTGGTTGTTGATAACTGACCCTTATAAAGCTTTTTTTTTCCATTTTAGACATATCTGGTTTATTTTTTCAGCCACCTATAAGGAATTTAAAGGTACATTTCTATGTTTTATACAGAATACAACTTATATGTGATTTGATGATCCCTCATCAATAAAATGAAGAAAGCATGCACTAATTCAAAGGTTATGTAGTGCAAAATTGGGGTTACCTGGTAAAACACAAGATAACAAATTTGAATTTCAGAAAAGAACCACAATATTCTACTATAAGCAGGAATCAGAAAATATTTCCTTACTGATGCGTTCATTTGTATACAAGAATATGGAGTCTGAAATTTCAATTTCATTTGTTTCCCAGTATTCTTTCCCTATTTCTTCCTTTCTTTTCCTCTTTCTTTCTTTCTCTTTTCCTCTTTCTTTCCTTCTTTTTTCTTTCTCTCTTTCTTTTTTTTCTTTCTCAACTAAATCTAGCCAACCTAAATAATCTATGTGAATGTTCCTTGTAAATTTTTATATGAATCCTGGAAAGAAACATTAGGTTTCTTTTATAATATTTGACTGATGGGGAGTTTTTTCTTATACAAATTGATCATTTTAAAGGACAATTTATTGCAGGAAATAAAATTTTTAAAAATAAAGAAATTTTCTCAGTGATTTCAACAACTGATAGTTCAAGTTATATCAACATCTTATTTCTCTACAGAAACTGGGTAGCCATTTCACATATATTTTCTTATGATATCCACAAAAATACCTATTCTGATATGCGTCATATTTTATGTGCTTTATTTTATAAAGGTTGAAATTGAGTCTTGAAAAGATAAAGAAAATGGGAAAAGCACAGCAGATCACTCAGGAGCACACATAGGTGGGTGATGAGACAATGCCTAAAGGGTACAAGGTTTCAATCACACAAGATAAATCAGTTCTACACACTTACTTTAGTAGGTATAATACCTATAGCAGAGTGCCTATACCTAAAAGCACTGCATACTTATGTCACATATTCTCGCCAGATGTCATAATAATGATAACAAAAGGCAGGAGGAAATTTTGGGATGTGATGGATATGTTTGTGGCCTTCATGATGATCATCATTGTATGGAAGTATAGTTATCCTCAAATTCATGAAGTCAAATACATTAAATATATACAGAATTTCGTATGTTAAATCATACCAAAATAAGCTTCTTCAAAAATTAACTTTTTGAGCAAACCCAATTATTTATACTTGTTGATTTATACATATTATGTCTGTTGATTGATAGTATGTATCATGCTAGGAATTTTATGAAGTACTCTACAAGAAAGGAGAAACATGGTATGAAATAAAATCCCCTAAGATATAGAAGAACACATTTCTGTAGATGAGTTTTTTAGATGAATAGAAAAGCATGAAATGGTAATTGATAGTAAAGTGTTTTCAAATAGCATGTAGTATTTGGTAACTATAATAGAAGAGTCTTCCATGGTTAACTGAAATAGTGTGGCATTAATAGAAAAATTAATCCAAAGATTTGCTGCAAAATAAATAATTGAACAAGCAAAGTTTTAAAATACACTTTGCAAAGAAATAATTGAAATAGCTATTTTCCATGTTTTCTTTGCCATATTGTCTGAAATTCTGCTATTGCATTTTTAAAATCTTAGATTATGAAAATTATTCAAGGTTCTATATTAAAGATAGAAATAATTTAGGAAAGCATGCATGGTGGTGCATGCCTGTAATCCCAGCAGCTCAGGAGGCTGAGCAGGAGGATTAAAAATTCAAAGCCAGCCTAAGCAAAAGCCAGGTTCTAAGCAATTCAATTAGACACTTTCTCTATACAAAATAGGACAGGGGATGTGGCTTAGTGGCCAAGCGCCCCTGAGTTCAATTCCCGCTTTCCCTCCCCACCCAGAAAAGGAAATAATTTGGGATGTATTTCCCTTCAAGGATTGAGGATACACTAGTGAGTAATACTGAGTTCTGTATTAGGCTTGGCATATAAGCATAATGGTTATGACCCTGTATGGGAAAGGCAGTCTTGAACGGGAATTTCTACTCATGACAGACACAGCTCCATAGTTATGATTTTGTGCAATACGAGTTCCGTATACTTTTGTCCATTCATTACTACACAATATTTTGTTTTTACAGATAAAAGTAACTATAGAAAGACCTTTTTCTAATTTGCACAAAGATGTTCTTTGAGCCACCAAAGAGGTCATGAAATAGGCTCAGGTAGGTTATTATTCTAAGTCTGAAGAGGGTAGCGTGGGAAGACAATCATGGACTACATTCTGGCTAGGAGTTTTGGATACATGGTAATGTGGAGAGAGTTAGGAAAATGTTGCAGAATAATTTGATCTGGTAAAACATGTGCCAGGCATCGTCTGTCAACTATTCTCAAAATTCACTGAAGTAACTTTTTAAATAAATTTTATTTACTCATTTAAATCTTCTAGAGGCTTCCATTGGTATTCAACAAAAATTATCAAGATAGAATATTTGCAGTTTCTTTTCTTACCTCAGTACTGTGGCTGAGAGTTCGTTGGAAAAGATTATAAGTATGGATGTTAGGACAGAAACAGATGATCTTCCCAAGAGGTAAACAGTGAGGCGCAGAACATACATCTCTGTGAACAATATTTTGGGGAAAATATTGGGTTGTATCAACATTTACTTTTTCATTCATTTGTTTTACAAATATTTCATAAGTATTTACCAGTAGGCGATTATCTGGAATCATATTTTGCTTTAAAAGACTGGGGAAGAATACTTTGGCCTTCATGTACCCTCTGCCCTCTAAGCTTAAGATTTGGGCTTTTATTGAACAAATCAGCAGGGAAACAGATAGTAAGACAGCTTAAAAAAGAGGAATTGCAAAGCTCATACTCTCTCACATTATATGCAAAAACCAACTAGACTGGATTAAAGACTTAAACCTGAAAGTGTAAAAGTGCTGGAAGAAAACATGAGGTAAAGCTTCTCATGTTAAAAAGAATAACTTCTGCACAGCAAAGGAAAATTCAACAGAGTGAGAAGTCAACCTACAGAACAGAATATCATCAAATCCTACAACTGAGAAGGAGGTAATTTTCAAAATACATAGGGAAATCCTAAAACTGAATTACAAAAAATAAAAAATAAAAAGAAAGAAAGAAATTCTAAGTAACCTATTTTTAAAATGGGCAAAGGACTTCAATAGACATTTCTCTAAAGAAGATGTGCAAATGATCAACAGGTATATGCAGACATGACTAATATTCCTGTTCATGAGCAAACTGCAAATCAAAACCCCGGTGAGATATTACCTGCCTACTGATTAAGATGGCAATTCTAAAAACACAAAAGATAAGTTTTGGTGAGGATATTGAGAAAAAGGATCCTCTGTGCTCTGTTGATAGGAATGTAAAATGGTACTGCAGCTATGGAAGACAATGCATAGGTTCTATAATAAAAAGAAAAATAGAATTATCACAAGATCCAATAATCTCATATCTGAGGATATATTCAAAAGAATCAAAATGAAAACAATGAAGAGATACCTACAGTCCCATGTCCACTGCAGCTTTATTTACAACAGCCACAATATGGAAACAGCCCAAATATCTAGATACAGATGAACAAATGAAAAAATATATATATATATGGCATACAATACAGTGAAATGTTATTCAGCCTTAACACAAAAGAAAGAAATTCTTTCTTTTGAGACATTATGAATGGACTTAGAAGACATTATACAAGGTGAAATGAATCAAGAAAGAAAGACAAGTTCTGTCTGATTCCTCATATACTAGGAATCAAAAATTTCCAAGTACAAATGTCAACAACAGAATGATGGCTGCTAGGGAATGGGGATGTGGGTACAGGAAGTTGCTCCATGGTTATCAAGTTGCAGTTACCCAAGCTAAGTAAGTCCCAGAGACCTGCTGATCAGGATGGTTTCCAAAGTTTGCAATAAGTTATTGTGCACGTAAAAATTTGTTAAGAGAGTGGACTTCATGTGAACTATTCTTACACTCTTTCTGGTGCACCCTTTCTGTCTTTCTTCACCAAGTAAACCCCCACTTATCTGTAGTGACTCAACTCAGATGACATCTACAATAACTGGCTATTTATCAGGACTATATACATGTACACATACACAGACCCTTAACTGGATCATTTGTTCACAATGCATGCAAGAAAATCAGTAGATTCTGGTAATGTTATTTGGTAGAATAAAGGCTCAGTCTCAAAGGAATTTATATTCAAGTAGAGGAAACAAAGAAAAGTCCAGAGGTGATGGTCTATGATAGTCAAAGGTGAGACGGTTGGAAACATGTGGAAGCACAAGAAAGACACTCAACTTAAAACGGGGCTGGGAGGAAGGCTTTCTTAAAGCAGTGACATGAACGTGGAGACCAGATAATAAGAGGGACTTTGTAAGCTAAGGTGGAAAGACATCTGGAAGATCTTGTCTGAGAAAGAGAATTATTCACACATACCTACAGTTTTTTAAAGTGTGAACTAAAGTTTAAAAAACTAGCTTCCAGGGACTATATTAAGAGAATAGTTTATAAAGCATATATTACATAGAGCATATTTATAAAGATGCTCATACAAAGAAGAGGCTGGCTAAGGAAAAGTTAAAAGGGGTACAGCAGGATGCGGAGATATTTCAGACACCTAGGCTGCTCTGCAGAGAGGGCACTGGCAGGACTAGTTAGAAAATAATTAGAGCTAGGAGTGGTGGTGTGAGAGTTTGCTCTTCATGGATGATAGTCAATAGAGGTCAATGTATAGAAATAGCAATAAGAACAGAAATAAGACAATATACTCAGGATTTACTTAAGTTTATAAATGTGTCATCCTTAGAACACAAATCTATTCCCCACAGCCTTCTTAACTTTTGCCAAATTATTCCCCTTCCCACATTTTTAAAATGCAGTTTCACTAAATACCTTTGTCAGAAACATGAAAATCATTTTAACTGACTGATTTTTTTTCTCATTCTTTATTTTCAGTGAATTCCCAAGATTTGGGGATTTTTCCTCCACAATATGTCTTGACTGCATACCCTGTTTCCTATTCCTAAGGATACTGCCCTTCTTCAGTCCTTAATTGCCTCCCATATAATAAGACTAACCACGGCCTGTGACTCTAGCTTTACATTCTTTCTATAAATACACTGAAATCAGCCATATTGACATTGTCCAAAGAGAAAACTGCAGTTTTGATTGATAAAGAACTTCAGTAGCATATTATTAACTAAAGATAAGTGATATATATTCTTTTTTAAAATATATTTCTTCTTTTTTAAGACATTTTTTTAGTTGTCAATGGAGCTTTATTTTGCTTATTTATATATGGTGCTGAGGATCAAAAACAGTGCCTCACACATGCTAGGCAAGTGCTCTACCACCGAGCCACAACCCCAGCCCCAAATGATATGTTCTTGAACCAACTCATTACCTAGCTCCTACATCCTCAAAATTTATAATCTAATAATGCAATGACCAGAATGTTTCCAAAATACCTTCTGCACATATTTTCTCTTCCTGCTCTCTGTATTTCTCTACTACTACCTGTACCTGTAATCTCGTCCTGTATTTCTTCATCAGGTAAATTCCTACTTTCGAGTAGTGACTAAATTTGGAAGCCATCTAAAGAGACTTTGGAACTAACAACTTGTAATTAGCACAAATTACATGATGCTGTGGGGCCAAGCACATATTGCTACTTTCAGTTTTCCTGGTTATGACTTTATTTTATCAGTAATATTTAGTGCCTGGTAAAGCTGGTGAAATAGCTTCTGTTCAAGGAAACCATAAAGATGGACCTCTATTTATTAAGCAATATATGACCCTCAAAGCACCTAGATTTTGAAACTAGACTGCAGCGTTCTTCTTGGCAGTAGTCGAGTGTGAATTCTGTTTTTTATTTGGCCCTGTTTAAAGACTTGCATTTTAATGAGATTCTAAACGCAGAAAAGTCTCACCTTTAGGCACAAATATAGGGATTAGAATAGAAACTCCAATAATAATTAATGAAAAGCCGCTTGAAGGGCGACGGTTGATATACTTTAATATAAAATAGGAAAGACATTTGCTGGGAAAGTCTGTTATTCCTAGTAGAAACTGGGTCAGGAATATGTTTTTCCCCAAATTCTCAATATCCAGCAGGAGACCATAGAAGCTGAATGTTACTGAAAACCTGTGAGAGAAAGCAGAAAGGTATTCAATATACTCAGAAATAAACATCCTTGTGTGTGTGTGTGTGTGTGTGTGTGTGTGTCTGTGTGTCTGTGTGTATACAAGCACATGTGTGTTTGAAATCTGTATTTCCTTCACACTTGATTAAAATCAAAATATTTCATGTATGCAATGAAATGGAAAGATTTATAAGGCAATGGAATTTATTTAGTAAAACTTGAAAAAAATGATCAATGAAACAAAGTCTCAGTGAATTGAGCTAGGGGTTAAATAACTCAATTTATCAAAAACAAAATGCATTTGGTCTAAGTTCTGGATAGGAGTATTCCAAGATCCAAAATGAAAGCTGAAAATAATTTAGTCACAAAGAGAAAGAAAAGATGATTTATTTCATAATTTCATAGAAGGTCATTATGTTCATCTAGATTTTTACATCTCTTAAAAAATAATGTTGACTTATAATATCTTTGTAATTTGAAAAGAACTAACATGACATAAAAATCAATTTTCTGTAATTAGGAAGAAAATATTAGTAACTTTTTTATTTGAAATTACTAGTTAAATTGCAATAAATTAAATTCCATGCATATATGTCAAAATGAACCCAACTATTATGTATAATTTATCAATAAGAGCAAAAAATGTCAAATCACTACAGTTTATTAAATCAGTAGAGTAGAATAATAGACATAAGCAATGTCTATACATGAATATCTACATAACTTTATGCTTCATACTAAATTTATATTCTATAAGAATATGAATTTTATGATCATAATATTTTCAGAGTTTGATTTTCTAAATTCATTTATACAGTTTTCCTAGGTAAGAAATAGATTCATTATTTGAGTCTTAACACATTGACTTGTACCTAGTATGCATCCATACATCTAAATGAACAACCAAGAAAATGAGAGAGGAGTTATTTCCCAGAACATGAGGACAAAAGGATAATTTTTAAAAATCTCTGTTGTAATTTTTTTAAATCTAGTATATACTTTTTGTCAATTCTTAAAATACCTACTACAAAGATAAGATGTAACTCTCTCTCCAATTGCCTATAGTTTTTAGGAGACCATAATTATTTTTAAACAGTACTAGAAAATGATGGTAAATTGTTTTAAAAGTTTAGAATAATTTTAACATTTCAGTTTATATTTTGAATAATATCATGTTGATTCAGGCCATTCTGACCTGTTTACTTTATTCAGATACTAGAAGATCTCAAATAGCCACACAGGCGTATTTGTTCATACTTATTTGTATGTTTATAATAAGTGTTGGAAAACACATAGCCCTTTTTAGTGATGGTCCCCATATTTTAAGTCATGGGCTCAGTCTGTGAGCTGACAGATTCAGCATAAGCGTTCACAATAACAGTCAATGTGTCTTTGGGGAAGACATGTAACTTCTCTTGCTCTCATTTTGCTCATCTTCAGATTTGGGCTAATCATACATATCAAATGATCAAGCTATCAATTTTTTCCTTTATTGATTTTTGTAAAATGCTTCAATCACTTCCAGTGCATCACTTTATCCAGGTTTTCTCATGTAACTATACAATGTATTTTTTAAAAATGTTCATTTAAAACAATTGAAAACCAATTGGGGTAGGATTCTAGATCAGCCTTTGACAAAACTTGATATGGAATTTGTATCTATATAATTCAAAATATTATGTTATTAACCTTAGGACTATGGTGCTTTGTAGTAAAATAAGATGGATCAATTCATCTGAAAACCAGCTTTCTCTTTCCTCTCATTTAATAGAACTTTGTTGGGGTCTCATTTGCCTTTTCATTTTGATCTTTCTATTTCTCCAGTTTCTATAAATCATAACTATTCCATAGGCCCATTTCCAAAACTTGACATCATATAGGTTTCTTTATCATTTCCTAATCCTCTTTGCATTTCTTTTTCTGTTATTTTGATTAAAAGGTGGAGGATTTGCACCCTTAAAGCAGGTATTCCCCAAATTGCTCAGCATGATCCTCAAACTGTGAATGTGTGTTCAAAGATGAAAAAGCAAACCACTTACCCTAAAACGGACAAAAAAAGCACTGTCTTGAATACTGCAGGTTTACACATGATCTCTTTTATTCTGAAAGATTCTCTCTTGGTATTCAATTCTTCCTTCATTTTGGATATCAAAATCTTCACACACACACGCGCACACACACACACACACAAAAGCAAGATATTTAGAGTCAGGAAAAAGGTCTTTTATTTCCAAAATTGTTCCTTCTGCTCCCTGGAGCTGCCAATACTCTATTGTGGAATCAAAGAAAACAATGATTATCTTATAAAACCACATTAGCATGCATGAAATTTAAAGCAGCTAACAATCGATAAGGTGATTTAAATCACTGGAAAAAAACAATATTTAAATGAACATTTAAAATCATATCACTTATATATTTATAAAACTTCTCTCCAAGTGATACAAAATGTTGTGGAAAACCTTTTATGAAGGGTCTAACAATTGTGAGATTATTTATTGCTTGTTAGGATCATTGATGTACCCTTTTAAAAGAGCTCTAATTAGCTAAATCATGTTCACAACTGAACCACAATTATCATAAAACCACCACTAAATTCTCGTTAAGAAAATCCCATTACATTAATTACATAAAGTCATTTGTAGTCCCATGGTGGTGAATCTCCTCCCTGGTGAAATACTTGAAGCATTTCAATTAACTTTCTTTATTGTATTACTGGAGATTTTGATATATTTTAGATTTGATAATTATTTGTACAATAATTTGATTTTATATATTCAAGAAATATATAGCAATAGACCAGTTTTATAGATTCAAACTTTGTAAACATTTTTAGTTAAGTAATTATATGTATCCCTTTTAAAATTTAAAACATTACAGTGTAATCAAAAACTGGGATATTCATATCTGGCTTTTTATCTACTCTCCCTGTAGTCTCAGCCACCATCTCTCAAGCATATTTGAAGTCTTATATGTCCAATATATCATATTGGATCAGTTTCCCATTCAAATGTTATACATTGTATTTACCCCCAGGAACCTATTAATCCTCCTGGTGGTTTTCTTTTCCTAAACGGGGAGAATGATTATAATTGATCAGCCATTCACATAAATCTATCAAGAGAATCAAAACTCATTAGATGCATATAAGAGCCTAACTTATTGCAGACGGGAGAGTAGACAACACTAAAAAAAAAAAAACAAACAAAAAACACCCATGATGTGCTTTATTGGATTAGACTTTTCCATCTAGAAAATATTGTTGATAGCTATAAACTGTAAATAATTAAAATACTGTTTTTGGAATCAATTTGCTGAGATTTCATTCAATATCTTTTAAAGGGACCTAAATCACTTCAGGTACATGAGAGACCTGGATAATTCAAATATTACTTCCTCTTGAAGATATCAAAAAAACAGCAATTTTAATATGTTTTAGAGCAACCCATGAGCAGGGAATGTCCTGACAGAGAATGATAAGAATAGATGTTATTACAGAGAATCAGAAAGAAAGAATATGGATACAACTGTGACTCTTCATTTACTTCAATACCTAGTATGATGAATACTTGTGAAATACCTGTGCACCTGCCTCTGGTCAATTCTTTTAAAATTCCCAGTATAATATCAAAATAATTGTGCAAATCCACAAATACTGGGTATACACAAAGGGTGGTAGTAATAATAATAATTGAATTCAAGTCTGTCCTGACTTCTGTCATTTCTTGGCTATGTATACCAATAATCTTACTCATTTTTTTTTCATTTGTTGATGATAGAGAGAAGTGTATTGAAAGAAGTTGTACCCAGGTTTCCCTTACCTCAGAAGTCAGACTTTCTGCCACCTCTTTCTTTCCATTAATACGAGCAATTCTCTGGAGCTCTTTTAATGCTTGTTCTGTTTTTCCGGTTGCCATGAGCCATCGGACTGACTCTGAGATCCCACTGTTTAAAAGGAGACAGGTAGAATTTCTGCAGGGTGATGTCACATTCCAGTCCACAGAGATGCTTGTCCATTCATGGACAGCGCTAATCTTTCCAGAACATTGTTTAGAAAGGGTTAACTGTGGGGTTAATCAACTCCCTACCTACACTTCAACCCTGTTTCCAGCCACTCTATACTTCCACAACAGGAAGAAGAATGCTTACATTTTTGTTTGTTTGTTTGGTTGGTTTATGAGTAAGCTGTAAAGATTCCCTGATTCAAAATATAAATGTTCTTTCCTTTCTCTGTTGTACATTTTTACTTCAGAAATTACTGCCCCTTCCATGTGTGACTCTGAGTTTCTCAATTTTTTGAGTGTGAACCTTCTGAAGTTCTTAGAAGTTTGAATATTATCAAAATTTTATATTATCTTATACTAATTGATCTCTAGTATTTTATCTCTGAGAAGATTAATTAAAATTTATGAACACCAAAATAAGTGCTTGGGAAACAAAAGACTATGTTATTTCTCCCCTAAACATAAACCAGAAAAGGATCCATCTTCCCACCCTGCCACAGTCTCTCATGTAGCCATGTTTTGCTGTGGGCTGATCTGAGAAGGATCTCAGCAATCAAGCAAAAACAGGATAGAGGAAGCAAAATTTTAAGCCACAAGCTCACCTAATTTTATAATAAATTTACTAAAGGGCTCATTCTTTTATAATTGACTTTTCTCTTTTAATTTTAAATAGTTTTTTTGGGGGGGGTATTACACCTAAAAATGGCCCTGAGAGCAATGAATGGCAATATATTCCTCAGTAGAGATAAACTTGTATGTGTCATAATCACTTAAGCAAATGGCTCTGTATTTACCAAAGTTCACGTACCAGGAAAAGAGAGAAAGAATGAGATAGGGCAAGGCAGTGACCAACTGGAGCATGTGCCAATCCCGGAAAAGGTAAGCCACGCCTGCAAATGATGCCTGGCCAATACTCCCAGATAAGGAGAAAAGCATGGTAGCCACTAGTTGCCATTTTGATGAGTTTCCTTCAAAAACTAAAGGAAAGAAAAAGCAAAAGAAGATATCTAAAACCATTTGGGAAAGATGACTGAAAAACTGTCATAGCACATGTGCACAAATCAAGACAAACTTACGAAATACGCAAGTGCTGTTGAGAATTGCACTCAGACAGACAGATGACACGAATCTCAGAATACAGTAAATGGTGAAGACCGGAGCGAAGGCACAGCAGGTGCTCAGGATTCCGTAGGCCAGGCAACAAGAGACCATCACTGGCTTCCGTCCAAATCTAGAGTAGCAGTAGTTAGTGAAGAATCTAGCAAGTGGTGACATGTCGTCAGGGCATTCCTAAAGAATGTCCAAAACTGAGTTTCTAGTTTTCTAAGTAACTACAACCATAATGTCACCCCCATAATGGTCACTCTAGAAATGACCAGTAAACTGAGATTTGTTTTTTACTTAAATGTTAGAGTCAAGTCACTAATTGCATGCCATTAATACAACAGAATTTACACAATAATGTATTAAAATAATTGTGCAAATCTGCAAATACTGGTATACACAAAGGGTAGTAGTAATAATAATGATTGAATTCAAGTCTGTCTTGACTTCTATCATTTCTTGGTTATGTATACCAATAATTTTACTCATTTTTTTCAACTGTTGATGAAAGAGAGAAGTGTATTACTTAAATATTAGAGTCAAGTCACTAATTGCACGCCATTAATACAGCAGAGTTTACACAATACATTTACCAAAATAATTAGAGTGATTTTTTTTAAGACAAAAAAAGGTGCCATGCTCAGTGGTTCACATCTGTAATCTCAGCAGCTCCAGATGCTGAGGCAGGAGGATCGTAAGTTCAAAGCCAGCCTTAGCAAAAGTGAGGCACTGAGCAATTAAGTGAGACCCTGTCTCTAAATAAAATACAAAACAGGGCTGGGAATATGGCTCTGTGGCTAAGAGCCCCCGAAGTTCAATCCCCAGCACACAAATCCACCCCCCAAAAAAGACAGAAAAGGTGTAAAGGTGCAAATGGTACCATATGACTGACATTCTGTTCTACTCACTGTTATAGAATGAGCACTAGATTTAAAATATCAATCCACATTGATCTATGCCTAAAAAGCTTTAGTTCTATGAGTGTCTTCGTAAGCTGTGTAGATGCTACCTTTCAAACATGCTTTACATATATTTTTAAAACAAGGCACGCAATTTCAGGTAACTATCTTTTCTAGTTCTTTGCTCAAAAATCAGCAAACCAACTTTGGGAGAAAAGACTGTTTAGTACTCTTTAAAAAATAATGATTGTTTCCAAAGTATGACTCACAAAGGAATTTAATAAGTTGTGATAAAAGATCACAAAATAAAAACTTTATTATGATTTTCTTTGTACATATGGTGGCAGAAATTAAATCCAAGATCCAGTGCGTGCTAGGCCAGCACTCTACCACTGAGCTACATCCCCAGCCCTATAATAAAAATTTATCTTAAATTTTTATCCCTTAGTGAGATAACATTTTACTATATCTGTCCATAGAGCAGCAGAACACTTTACCACACAGGCAAGTCAATCTTTTCAGTTATGATCTCTTCTCATCTCAATCCCCCAAACTAAATTTACCCTGTTCTCTTCATAATTGATAAAAGCAAGACTGATATATTTTCTTTGGAGAACTGTAAGTGCAATCTCCACTGTAAGTTCTTTAGAAGTGCTACCCGTGTAGCTCATGGAAAGGATAAGAAAGCTAATATTTAGAATTTATCATTTCCATTTTATAGACAAGAGTGATAAATATCAGAAGTATATGAAAACAGTGTGGGCTTCTTTCATGCTTTACAGTAAATTCTAGTTCTTTGAATTTATATTACAACACTTACCTCAATGTGCAGTTGATAATTTATAGATCATCTATTTTATCCACCTTGTTTATAATATCAGTATATGTGAAGGTTGTCATTGATTTGCATATTTGTTTATTTCAGATATACTAGAACTCAGATTAGATAATTTGTCCATTTCTGGTCCTGTTTCCATCAAAGTAAGTACCCTCCAAGTTTTAATGCCTCTCTATATTCTAATTCTCACCTTTGATAGATATTTTGAGAATTAACTGGATTATTTTCTTCCTTATTAAGATTAATATTCTTAATCTTTTGTTTTCAATCTGCCTTATTATTAATCTGGATCCCTCCCTTATCCTTTTCTCTCTAGTCTGTTTCTAGAAATTTTATCCATGGTTTTCTGACCAATCATCAAAGTAGTAAAATTTTTCCTTCTTTTCATAACATTTATTAAAGTCTACCCACAAATGAATCTCCCTATATCACTATATTAAGAACACTACATATATTAAAAAATACAACATGCATGCAATGAGTGTTTTGAGTTATCACATGTTTCTGGTTGTCCTCACTTCCAAATTAAAGGAGAAAACAAAGATTCAGTGCTCACCAAAAAAAAAAAAAAAAAAAAAAACTTAGCTTCTTAACTTTATCTCTCAAGGTTACCTTTTTCAAGCTTTATTTGTCAATCATACTTGTTATTCTACATTTCTTAAACATTTTTGCCTCCCTGTTTTTGTTTGTTTGCGCCTACCTCCATCCTGGGAACTTTCGATTCTTTATGGACAGTTCAAGCTCCACTCCTATTGGCCTGTGCCAGGGACTTCAGTCTTTCAACATTTCATATTTCCTTGAGACATATCCATCTATCATTTGGTTTCCATTTTTTTCATACTTAGATTATTTTAATGTATATAATTATTAATAGAAATGTGCACAGAGTCTTTTCAAATGCATATTTGGGTTTTCAAAATGAACCTTATTCAGAAGAGAAATCTCACCTGTCAGAAATGAGGCCACATAGAGCAGAGCCCACCAAGTGCCCTGACAGGGCGATGGCTTGTGCAAAGTATTTGAATGACTTATAATCACACACCAAGTCCCACTGGAAAAGATTGAATAGAAAATGGTATCCGTAAATAATTAAAAATGGCAGTCAAGAGGATGGCATAAATACAACTACTGAGTAAATTGGTTGTTGTTTTTTTGAAAAATTATAAAAATTACTTTAATATTGACAATAGCTATATTCTGGACTGTAGACTAGAATCTGGAACCTATAATTGCTCAATATTGTAGACAATACTTGTATTACAATAAAGTTTAAAATCTTGGTGACAAAAGAGGAATGTAATATGTACATGAGAAGTGTATCAATATAACAATTTTCAATGAAAGCTAAGTTCATGATCCTTTAAAATCATAATACAAGTTAGCTTTCCCTCACCATCTAGAAAGTAGCAACAGTTTTCTCCTTTGAATTCTTAGCTATTGGATTTAAGTTTAGTATTTTGACTGCAGGACAAAAGCCATATTTAATATAAAATTATTTTTATTTGTACAACCAGGAAGAAAATGAGTTTTCTTTCTAGCAGAATGCATAGTCAGGTTAAGGTTATAAAGAGAAGATGATTCAAGTATGATTTTTCTACTTTGCACAATTAGAAACCAACCAACCAACCAACTAATGAGCTGGAGGGCAAGGGAAATAGAAAGATGAATGGGGAAGAGCACAAGAGAAGAAGAAAGTTTAGACCAACTGCATTTCCAACAAGTCTTCTACAATCTCTTCCATCTATCCATCCATCCATCCAACTTTTTCCACGCTCAGTGGAGGATGCAATAGAAGCCTATGACAACAACTTCAGAGGAGTACAACTCACACGAGACATAAAGTTTCTTTAAAAACTCTTTTACAGATGATGCATGCTGGGGCATTGTATCATCACAGGACAGGTACTGATAAGTTCAGAACAGCTTTTGTGACTGTAATGAGATCCTAGAGCAACAAGAAGAATCTATAAAAGTTATATGGAATATGCATAAATATGATACATTGACGGAGAAGTCAAGGGAATAAAAAATCAAGGATAGAAAAAAATGGAATGAAATCAAATAAAATATGTCTTCAAAACTAGTATGTTGTAGTGACAGTGTAGGTGTCTCCAGTGATGAAACCATGTGGGTTGATACACCTTGCTCAAAAAAGAGCAAGAATCAGAAGCACCCACAATGTGGACAGTGGTATAGCTTTGCACATTCTCCATCTCCAAGGTCTTGGTGTTGCACAGGACTCCTTGAACCAATTTGTCTTATGAGTGAAATATAAGAATAGCTTAAAAAGATGAATTTATGTTATTCACTGAGAACATACCTATAAGAAGGAAAAATAAAAACATAAAAGTAACTGAATTGCAAAAAAAGAAAAAAAGAGGTGATTATGTCATAGAATACTACAGATCCTATGCTTAAAAATGGAAACTCAAAGCTAAGCAAACTGAGTAAAATAATAGTAATTTCCAGATGCTACAACTTAATTGAACATACCGTGAAAATTCTGCAATGACACAAAATGTGGTAACTGCTAGAAAAGAATGTGTAGCACAAAAAAGGATTTGTCAGAGACCAACAGATGTCCCTAAGAAGGAGAAATCTTTAAACAGAGACCTGAGTTAGGCATACATGGAGCTAAATTGAGAGGGCATTTTAGAGGAGGATACATGCCAAATAGATATAAAGTTGGAAGGAAAGACCACAACATTGGTGGTGAAGTTGTGTAGTATGCAATAAAGTCTCCTGTAAGCAAAAGGCAGTATAATAAGGAGTGGAAGTTACATAAAATTAGAATATAATAAGAGGCCATAAGATGAAGAATCTTGAAGCAAAGTTACATGGAATGCTCCATTGGGTAGAAGGACCCGTTAGTCTGTTGATACTTAAAACAGTACATTGCTGGTGGGACTGCAAATTGGTGCAGCCAATTTGGAAAGCAGTATGAAGATTTCTTGGAAAGCTGGGAATGGAACCACCATTTGACCCAGCTATTCCCCTTCTCAGTCTATTCCCTAAAGACCTAAAAAGAGCATACTACAGGGACACTGCTACATCCATGTTCATAGCAGCACAATTCACAATAGCAAGACTGTGGAACCAACCTAGATGCCCTTCAATAGACGAATGGATAAAAAAAAATGTGGCATTTATACACAATGGAGTATTACTCTGCATTAAAAAATGACAAAATCATAGAATTTGCAGGGAAATGGATGGCATTAGAGCAGATTATGCTAAGTGAAGCTAGCCAATCCCTATAAAACAAATGCCAAATGTCTTCTTTGATATAAGGAGAGTAACTAAGAACAGAGTAGGACCGAAGAGCATGAGAAGAAGATTAACATTAAACAGGGATGAGAGGTGGGAGGGAAAGGGAGAGAGAAGGGAAATTTCATGGAAATGGAAGGAGACTCTCAGGGGTATACAAAATTACATACAAGAGGAAGTGAGGGGAAAGGGAAAAAATACAAGGGGGAGAAATGAATTACAGTAGAGGGGGTAGAGAGAGAAGAGGGGAGGGGAGGGGAGGGAAGGGGGGATAGTAGAAGATAGGAAAGGCAGCAGAATACAACAGACACTAGTATGGTAATATGTAAATCAGTGGATGTGTAACCGATGTGATTCTGCAATCTGTATACAGGGTAAAAATGGGAGTTCATAACCCACTTGAATCAAAATGTGAAATATGATATATCAAGAACTATGTAATGTTTTGAACAACCAACAATAAAAATTTAAAAAAAAAAACAGTGCAAAAGTCCTGTCACACCAGAATACTTAATGTTTGTTAAGTTAATCAATAATATCCCAAGGTTAAACCAGGATCTTCAGGCTTTCATTAAATGCAAACTCATACCTTATGAGAGTGAATAAACCTAAGCACAGACCAGAGATAGAGAAAGTACTGGAACCACAGTCCCCTGGTTCACTCTGTAACCTTGGATAACTGACCTTTCTCAACAGTTCATCTCTTTACAGAATAAATTGCTTACAGGAGTTATATTGAAACATTATTTGTTCATTTTCTACTGAAATATTAAACTAATTATGGGAAACAGCATCAAGCTAAATTTTTGAAGTGAATATAATATTACATAAAAATATAAAGCTAACATAGAATATGTTGATGGATGAATACCAAACCTGCAGTTATTCTATCCATGATAATCGTCTACCAGAATATCACATTTTTAAGCTTTCTATAAATCAATGCAAGACTTTTATTAAAAAACATATTAACATAAAGAAGAAGATGGTTTTATTTTTAAATTGTTACTTAAAAACATAATGGGAGTAAACATTTTAATAGAATATGTCAAATATATGGCTATCCTACTAATTGATAGTTTCAAAGTGTATAAAATATACAAGATTGTTTAAGTTAAGACTTGAGACTTATCCTTAATTCAGCATCTCAATATCTAAAAGGAGAAGCCAGACCAAGAATAGTAGATGACCATGAAAACCAGATGAACAAAGCACAAATATCTGAAGTTTGTATTCCTGATTTTCATTAAGTTCCCCAGTCATACAGAGTACTATTCTTCTGATAAAATGGGTTATGAATTCAGTACATTTCCTTTAATTGCAAAGTACCTAACTAAACATTTCTACTCGACTCATTAGGAACTTCACATTTTTCTGAGTTAGCATTTAATAATAATTGAGTTCACACTAGAAGGATCTTGCTATGTAGGTGAAATAAGCCAAGGCTTGAAGTGATCCAGAAATGAATGGTTTCCTTATGTATCATTAATCAGGCATGTGATGATAGCAGGGGAACACAGCCTCTCTTAACATATTTTCTCTCATTTCTGCTTTCATTGAAGAGGGCTTTGGTTATGCTTTGCATATAATGTACAGTATTTGTCATGTTTCAGACGCCCATTTCAAATATATAAAACAACAATTTAGAACACTGAGAGTTAAATTTGTTGAAGTTGTCTATGCACCAGATTTCAAATATTTGGGGAGAGGAGCAGGGTACCAGGGATTGAACTCAGGGGCACTCAACCAGCCCTATTTTATATTTTATTTAGAGACAAGATCTCACTGAGTTGCTTTGCACCTCACTTTTGAACTTCAGATCCTCCTGCCTCAGCCTCCGGACAGAGCTGGCAGGGTTATAGGTGTGTGCTACCATGCCCGGCTTCAAGTATTTTATACATATTGTTCCTATCATCCTTCCTAGTGTGAAATAGTCAACATATTATGTAGAAAACTGTGTTTTAATAATTATGCTAAGATAACACTAATAACTTGGGATTTCTCTAAAAAAATAAAATAAAAAATAAGCGGTAAAATCATCTTCTATTAAATATTAGTGAAATAACACAGAAAGCAGCTGTATGTGACAGATTTCAGATTTTTACCTAGACCATCTGAGTTCTGAGATTCACTCTTTTAAATATACGAAAATGGTGGTCCAAGTTGCTTTTAGAAATATAAAAATGGATATCAATAAGGCATATATCAAAGGCATAACACTACTGCGCTTGACTTTGAAACCACATCCGTCTGGGGAAAATACACATGTGTATATGAACATGCATATGCACATGCGCACATGCACACCCCTTTGTGTAAGCTTCTCATCCCCTTTCCTATCTTTGGATAATTTATGCAAATTGAAAACTGTCATTCCTCCACACTCAATTCACTCCCTATCACCCATTATTAATGTATTACCTCCGTAACGATGGTAGAGGTGAAAACACTTTGGTCATATATCCACCCATCCAGGCATGGCTCTGTCTCAGGATCAGTATAATTGACAGCTGACACATTGGGATCTAAGAGTTGCCACTGGGTCTGGCGAAAGCGATGACATTGCTCAGGCTTCTGGTTTGGGCCCACAGGGACGGAGACCCTCAGAAGGGCTTCAGCTGTCAGGTTTATGGTGACATTAGCTTCAAATCTGGGATTGCCAAGGAGGTGGATATGGCAGTGGTGAGCGGGTATGGCTGCTGTAAAGTTCTCAATGTAATCATGAGGACTTGTCAGGATACTTGAAAGCATGAAAAAGATAATTGTCAAAACCTGAAACTTCCCATTGTCGCCTACATGTTGTAGAAGTTCCTCAAAGGCCATGTTTTAAACCTGTGAGTATTAGCTGAAGAATAATAAATTTTTCAGGTTAGAAATGATAATTTTTAAAAATCTTGAGTTAAATGATTAAGAGAATGTTTTCCTAAATTAGAAAATTGAAGCATTCAGAAATTAATTTTCAACCAGATTATTTTCCCTATCTCCTTAAAAAAGTATCATGAACAAGGTGTACTATTTTCACTGCACTGAGAACAACATGTTTTATTTCATAATGACAGAGATTCCAAAGAAGAAATTCCCCTAAATGGGCAATTCCATTGAATTTATACCATTTTTAGAATATATAGTTAACATACAATACAATGAATTGAATTCCGCACAGCTCTCAGGACACAAAGATATTAATTGGCAAAGATTGTACAAATTCAGGGTACACAATGTAATGATTGCATAACAACTATCATGGCCAAATTAATTAACACATCCATCAGCATATAATGCCTAGCCTCAAATTTCCAGAATTTGTTCAGCATAAAACTGCATTTGTATCCTTTCAATATCTTCCCATTTACCCACCACACCCCAGCACTTGGTGAACTCTATGCTCCATTTTGGTTCAATAAGTTCAACATGTTTAGTTTGTTATGGTTTAGGTATGTGGTATCCCTAAAAAGCTCATATGTGAGGCAACACAAGAACATTCACAGGTGGGATGATTGGGTTATAAAAATCTTAACCCAGTTAGTGAATTAATCCTTTGGTAGAGATTAATTGAGTGATAACTGATGACAGGTAGGGTGTGGCTGGAGGAAGTTATTGGGGGCATGCTTTGGGGGTATATATTTTGTATCTATATCTGAAATCTCTTTCTGCTGTTTATTACCAGGTGAGCTGCTTCCATCCACCACACTCTTTTGTCATGATGATCTGCCTTACCTCAAGCCCCAAAGAATAAAGCTGGCTGTCCAACAACTGAGACCTCTGAAACCGTGTGCCCCCAAATAAACTTTTCCTCTTCTAAGGTCTCTTAGTCACAACAGTAAAAAAGCTGACTAAAACAGTTTGCAAATATAAGTCACATCATACAGGACTTACCTTTCCATGTCTGGTTTATTTCACACAGAATAATGTCCTTTAGTTTCATTTGAATTATCAAATACAATAATAATATTAAATGATGGTATTTGTATTGTATTGAAGAATAATACTTGTGTATGTGTGTGTGTGTATGTGTGTGTATCATATTCTTTACTTATACATACAGGTATATTTTAGAATGTTTAATATTGCCAATCATCAGAGAAATTAAAATGAAAACTACATGGTATATCACTTCACACCTCTTAAGGTGGTTATTGATAAAAAGACAAAAGTATTGGTGAAGAGCCCTCAAACACTGTTGACAGGCATTCAAAGTACTATAGTTACTAAAAAAAAAAAAAATAATATGGAGTTTCCTCAAAAGGGTACAGATGGAACCACCATACAATCCAGCAGTCCCACTCCTGAGAATAAATCCAAAGGAAAGGAAACAGCAAGTCAAAGAGACACCTGTTCTCCCATGTTCATTGCAGAATGAGTCAAAATAGTCAAGATATGGAACTACTGAGCAGGAAATACTACTCAGGAAATAATTTTGATGAAAAATGTTTACTCTTGCCTGCTCTGGCACAAATGATAAGCAAATACATATGACAGAAAGTCATATTTTGCAAACAAAAACACAGGTACATGCTCTGATTTGATGTCTGAAACAAAAGTGTTTCCTGAAGAGTGAGGGCCTAATTAGTTCACCTGCTCAGGGGAGTTATCTTTGTAAACCTTCGTTGCAGAGTTGCAGAGGGTTGACTGGTGATGAGGTAGGAAGACAGGACTCTAATGAAGAAGTCATCAGGTTTGAAGCTACTGGGCTGAGAGAAGCCTAACAGCACTGCCAAGGGCCACCTTTAACAGGATCGTGGCTGAGAAGAACCTTGAAGATCATGTACTGGGACTAATGGGATAGTCCTAAAAGGCTGTCAAGGACTAAAACAGATGATCTTAAAATATGCATTTTTCTCTCTTCTGTACCATATGAATATATGCAGACTACTGAGGTAGCTGAAACTTCTAAGTATTTGAGATGACTGATATGTTAATCACATTGATTTAATTATTCCATATTATCTTCATAAATTATGTTTGTTCCCCATAAATATATACATTTATAATTTGTTGTGTTATAATTTTAAAAATAAATTTTAAAAATCCAGATATGCAAAAAAAAAAAAAGACATTGACATTCAACCAGAATGTGGTCAAACAGCCTGAAAGCTAACAATATGAGGTACTTAAACCAGTGTTTTCATATTCCCATTAACTACTTCTTATTAAATACCAGGGACCCAAGCGTCACATCCAACCTCCTCCTATATTTCTCTATATTAAACTCTTCTTTTTGCTTGGAGGACTCGACTCAATATTCTCATGGTAACCATCAACCCTTATGCTGATATGATAAGAGAGAAGAAGGTGCCTACCTGCATGTGGTCTCTGTTGAACACAGAAGCACACAGAGAAACATCCTAAGTCTGAGCTGAACAATAAATGCCCAGTACAAGTTATGAGAAGTTAATACTTTACCTCTTGCCTCGGAGTACATTCACAGAAAAGTTCAAATTGCTGAAACTGAGTTTCATTTCACAGGGCTAGTTATTATTATCTGCTTGAAGCTAACACTAAGGAATGGGAAATAGAACAAACTCAAGTGCTTCCTTGCTCATTTTCTGTGTTTCTATGTACACAGAGCTCATACCGTAAACTTGTCTGTCATCCCTGCTGCCATCACCCAGGCTTTATCAACTGTACCTAAAAACACTATAATTTTTAATAGAACATTTGTCCAACATAATGAAGCTTTAGAAAAGTTGGCATTCGGTTACCACTCAACCAGAAATTACATAATTACACAATTATACTGAAAAAACTGTTTAATTGATTTAATGTTAGATCAATATTCAAGTTGGAAAAAAATTAACATTTTCATTCTGTGAACATTAGGAGAAAGTAGGGTATCATACTCCAGCCAGGTAGCTCAGGCATGAACTCGTGACCATGGAGATGAGTAGGGAGAGCAGCAGCAGAAGTAAACAAGACTTTTCCCCATCTGTGTAGGGATCACATTACTAAGGTTCTGTTGACCAGAGTGTCACGGTGAGGCTCAAAAGCAAGGATATAATCTGTGCATCTTCAGTAAGACAAATGAAAAAGTTATAGAGCAAACAATATAGAGACAGGTGATGTATTTAATCCATTCAAATAATCAATTTAACACTAATTTATTAAATGTAAATAAAATTCTGTTATCTTTTCTTCTAAATTTAACTTTAGCTTATAAATCTTCACTTCCATTTAAATGATTTAACCCCATGTTTAGTCTTTTTAAATATTAATGGAATACTGTGAGGGATTTCTCTTCTCCCAAAGAAGTGATTAATTTAGTGGATTTAGTGGTGGATTTAGTGGTTTCAACTAGCTCTAGTAGTTAGTTTTACACTGCTATAATAAAACACCTGGTTAGATTTTTTTAAAAAAAAAAAAAGTTTATTTAGCTTATAGTTCTGTAGGTTTAAGGGCATGGCACTGGCATTGGCTCAGCTCTGGTAAAGATCCCAGAGCAGATGACATCACAAACATCACAATGGCAAAAGGGTGTGCAGAAGCAAGAGATCTTATTGCCAGACAAGAGAGCAATTCAAGAGTAAGGTCATACTTACAACTTGTTCCCATGAAGACTAACTCAGAGTCCCATGAGGATTTCCTTCACATCCTTTCCAAGAATGTGTTACCTTTGAAATAAGAACCTCCCATTAGTCCCCACCTCTCAAAGGTACCTGCATCTCTTACATCACTATCTCACCAGATGCCCAGACCAGGGGCAAATCTGACACTGCAGAGTCCCAACAAACCAGTCCAGTACACGTATCCCTCCCACCCCCCCCCCAAAAAAAAACCAAAAAAACCAAATGGAAAGAGTAATGATACAAGGCAGAATATATTCAATATAGTTATATTGGGAAGACAAGGAGGATCCAGTGTCCTTGGACCTGTCTTCAGGGCACTGATATAGCTGTTGGATTAAAGTGAATTGGACACAGGTGAAGAGGAATGCATAATTCAGCAAAGTTGGTCAAACTGTGGTCTGGTTGATCTTTAACTCATTTCTGGTTCTGAAATATATCTTCAGAGAAGTCTAATTGATTGTGGAGACAATTTAATTCCCGTGAAATGACTTATTCTATTTGTTGGGAGGAGCCTCAATCATGAGTCTATTTGCAAGGATTCTTTCTTCCCGAAAGATTTTCATCAATGGCTAGAGAATTCCAGATAACACTGTAGGTTCTGGAACAAAATGTTTGAAAAGCTGGCCGTTGAAAATCTGTCAATTATTATACCCTTGAATATCTTGAAAATACCTTAGCTACTCCTACCTTGGCATCTTTGGCCTTGAAGGGGGAAAATTACAAGCTTTCAATGGATGCCTCCTAAACTCATTTTCTCCCATTGTCCATATGTGAAACACTTATAAAAACCTACATTAAGAAATAAATATACCAATTATGGTGACTTTGAAGCAATAGTTGGATATTTATTGTGTTTTCAAAACTGAAATGTTGGGACTTAATACACTAAATGATTAACGTGACTACATGCAAACTTGAACAGGAATCTGACCCAGGGATTAAGGTAAAAGGGAGACAGACACCAAATGAAGGCAGACATGCCAAGTTTTCTGTCTGCTTTTAGTTGTTACAACTGTCTGGGTGCCTTGTGTTTCTCACCTCTGTGTTCTCACCTGAGAAGATTTCAAGCACGACATGAAATGTAGTAAAAATATAGCAAGGTTAGAAGGCACTCTCAAGAGGGAGGGAGGGCTCCTCTGAGAGGAGAGTGGAGAGGAAAGCAATGACTCACTTCTTTGTGTCCCAGTTTTTACTAGGGTAGAAGGGAGATTATTAGAAGTTCCTACCAAAGAGCACCTCTCTTAGCTCTGGATTCATGGACTATGTTGGTTAGCAGTGTAAGGTCAACTCCTGGTCATCTTCACCTGGCTGACAGGTCCTAATTGGAACCAGTTTTATGGAGTTTATGGATGGTGGGCTCTGGCCTTAATCTGTTTTCCTAGGTCTGGGAATCTCAGAACTTGTTGTTTGTGTAGGGTCTTAGCAATTAGGCCCTTCTGAACAAACATTTACTTCTCCTCCTCTGAATTTAGCTGTCTTCCTCCTGTTGTAAGAGGGATAGTTTGTAGGGCTGAGATCAGGCAAGTATCTTGTCAGACACTGTGGTGTCACTGAGGTAGGGCTTTTGATAGACTGATTTGCTCTTAAACCCCATGACCCATTGCTCCGACCTACCTACTACCTAACAATCTGACATCTACAGACACAAGTAAAGAGGCTGATTTATTAGGAGCAGCTTTTCGTCCTTGTTGTAGCAACCCCGAGGACCAAGCCTTCCACAAATAAACCCTGGGGAGACAAACCACATCCAAACAATGGCATTCTGCCCATGGCCTCCAAAGTTATGTGTGTCTCACAATATAAAACGCATTTATTCTATCCCTGCCATGCCAAAGTCCATTCCAGCGTCACTCAAAAGTATAAAGTCTCATCAGAGACTCAAGGCAAACACTTTCAGCTGTGAGCCCCTTTGAAATAAAAAATCAGGTTACATGCTTCCAATTGACAATGGTGGGACAGGCTCAGGGTAAACATTACTATTCCAAGAGGAAGGCATAGGCAAATGAAAAGAGATAATTTGCCCAAAGCAAGACCAAGATCCAGCAAGGCAGATATTAAAATCTGAAGTTCCAAGTCTAGCATCCTGTGTGCACTATGGCAACAGATGGGCCCCAGGGTCTCAAGAAGCTCTGCCCTTATGTCTTTCGGGTCACCATTCACATAACTCTTCTCTTGGGCTGCACATGAAGTCAGTGGCTTTCCTGGGTGTGAATTTCATATTGTTGGTGGCTGTACTTTTGGGAATTCCTTGCTACGGTTATCCTCCTACGATTCCACTGGGCACCAAACCACTGGAGTCTCTCTACAGGGGTTTCAACCCTCTGGCAAAATTTCTGTCTAGCCTCTCACGCTTTTTTCTGAAACCTTAGTGGAAGCATAACTCTTGGATTCTACATGTCTGCAAAACCAGCTCCTTACAGGTGTTCCCAAATATACCACTGGCACAAGCCACTTATGGCCTGGCCTGAGCTTCGGTTTTGGTACTATTGATGTGCTAGGTGCTAGGCCAGCGGTCTGATTTCAAGGGTTCAACTAACTAGGTCCACCACTTGCTCCTAAAAAAAAAAAAAAAAAAAAAAAAAAACAAAACAGAAAAGATAATATTGAAAAGCAGATAAGCAAATTTCAATCAATATGGCTCTGTTCAAAAGGCAAAGTGAGATCCAGCTTCTCAGACCTGTCTTTAAAGTGCTAGACAGGAATTTTAGGTTTAAATAGAGGAGACTTGAAACAGTAGGTGAGAGGAATGCATAATTAAAAAGTCTTAGTCCAATTGTTGCCTGCTCAGGATGCTGGTCTATCAGATCTGTGACCCTGAAAGGGACAATGACTGGAGATTTGTAGCTGCCACTCCAGGAATCTGAAACAGGATCCTGCAAATCTTGCCTCAGCCTTCAAGGGGAGGATACTGGCTAAGTAAACTTAGAGCTAAAAATCTTGTATTACTAGTTTTAAATGAATACTCCTTAAAAGCTTAGCATGCCTACATGCAGAGTTGAGCAGGGACCTGATCCAAACTTTAAGGTAATAAAGGAGATAGACACAAAATGAAGGCAGAGGTGTCAAGCTTTACTCTGCTTTTAGTTACCCATTGAGCATGCACAGTCACTGCTTTTAGAAAATGCAGCTTCTAAATTCCTGTTCCAGTAGTATCCTCAGAGCACTTTTTTTTTTCTTTTTTGGAAAGATGGAAACTTCAGGCAGCACTTAGCAGTGAGCTTGTGGAAAACACCCAGGTTCAGTCCCTGTGACCAATTCACACTTCTGGGCCTGTGGGTTTGTGATAGCAGGAGAAGCCTCAAAGATTTCTGAAACACCCTCTCGGCCTTTTTCTTATTGTCCTTTTGCAAAACAACTGGCTCCCTTCTCTCCATGCTAATCTCCTTAGTGAGTGGTTTCTTGGCTATACCCTTATAATTCTTTGTTGGTCTTTCCCTGTCCAGACTTCAGATTTTCCAAATCATCCTATTGTTTCCTTTTGCTATCAAGTTTCACTGTAAATCTGACTAAAAGCAGTTAGTAATACTCACAGCCTGAATTCTTTATTGTTTTGAAATCTCCTCCACCAGATAAATTAGTCCATTATTCTCAAGTTTGGCCTTCCAAAAATCTTGGGACATGAACACAATGCATTTTTTAGTTCCTTGCAGTTGTGCAACCAGGGTGACCTGTAGTCTAATTTCCATTAAAGTCCTCATTTCCATCTAAGAATAGTTCCCTAGTTTCCTTCTCTTCTGAGCCCTTACCAGAGTCATTCATCATATTCACCTTATAACGTTCTAGACATTTTCTAACCTAGTCTTCCAAAATTCTTCAACTCCTGCCCTGTACCCTGTACTAAAGCTGCTTCCATATTTTTAATTAGAGTCATAAACCCACTCTTTAGTACCAATTTTCTATGTCAGTCTGTGTTCTTGAGGCAGGCTAACCTTTTTTTTATAAATTATTTTGCTCACCATTCTGGAGGTTGAAAGTTTAGGCTGTGGTGAGAGCCTAATAAAAGGTGGGAACACATGGATAGAACATATCTCCAAACAGAAGGCAGGAAGTTGTCCAGGGGTCAGGATTGCTCTTACAATGACTTGTTCTCACAAGAACAAAGTGAGGGTCCCATGATAACGACCTTTATCCACTCTGACAGCACATGCCCAGTGACTTTAGGATCTTCTTCTACGCTCACTCTCAAAAGTACCACCTCTCACATTCCACCCTGAAGATTAAGTCGTCAGCACATGAGCCTTTGGGGACCAACCATGTCAGACCACAGCACTATTCCAATGTGTCAAAACCTCTCACAGGCAATTGAGAGACTTCTCATGTTGGCTAGTACCTGTCTCTCTATATATTGCCCTACAACAACAAACCTAAAATGAAAGTTCAGAGAAGAATGGAGTTTGTAGTCCTTGGATTGAGCTTGACTCTGTGGGTATAGTATTCTTGCTGAGGGATGATTTTCTTCTCATTCCCAGTATAAGTGACAACCATAGTTTTTTTTCCCTGAAATTAAAGGCAAAAAGGCACCAGCAAAACCATTCTTAAAGATTTGGAAAGTAATCTCTTTCCTATTCAGACATCTGCTTAGGAAACACACATGTTTATGTCTAGAACTTCAATCCTGTGAAAAATGCAGAAGCAAGGAGATTTACAGTGTCCATTAGATGTATAAGGGATAAGTGTGTTTGTTAGTGTTACATCACTGTGACAAAATATCTGAGAAAAACAAGCTTAAAGGAGAAAAGGTTTATGTGAGCTCATGGTTTCAGAGGTTTCGGTCCACAGTCACTAGGCCCCATTGCTTTCAACCTAGGGTAAGGATAAAGACCATGGACCATGGTGTGGAGTATATAGGTGAAGCAGAGCTGCTCAGATTGTGGTGTACAGGAACCTATGCTGTGGTGTAAACTAATCAATACAATCAATAAGAGTGTAAGTTATAGCTTACAGATTAGTAAAATATATAGATTATATATATAAGATTTCAGTGAGATAATTATAAACCAAGAACTGTTATAGACAGGCCTAAGACTCCATTTTGCTGCCTTCTATATATAAAAAGAAACTGTTAATGGTTCACTTCATATCATCATCTCCATCTTCATAAATTTTCTTTAGAACATTCATTAATCCCTCGCTAGGATCTGTTTTGGTGTTGTATGAAGGCTTTTCTTTCTCTTTGCATTCTCTTTCAACCTAGTCAAGTACTCCCACCGTGTGTTTTCTGCTTTCTTTCTACATAAGATGAGAACTGTATCGGTCTTAAGAAAATTTATGAAGATGATGATATGAAGCGAACCATTAATAAAGCCTGGGTGGAACCAAGAGAGAAGCAAGCCAAAGGAGATACAGAATTTTGAGACATTTAAAGTCTTTTGGGGAACTGAGATACAGAAATATGGATGTTTCCAATAAGGGAATGTTGGAGAGCTGCACATATAAATTTGACATAACTATTTACACAGTAAAGGCAGCAAATTCTCCTTTACTGGAGGATTTATTTAAATAGAATGTGCTTATTAAATACTCACTCCAAAGATGGTTTCATTGGTACCTGGTCATTCCCCCACCCGGCACCCCCAAGAAAGAGTTACACGGCATTTTCATTGAAATGTAAAAAGCAAGTCCTACCTAATAAAAATGATAAATTATGTATTTTTGTTCAGCTAGAAGTATTTGTTTGCCTGTAAGTTAGTGACATCAGTTCCCACCAATGTAATAAGAGTAAAACCTGAATTTTTGCATAAAATTCAGTTGTATTTGTCCTTGGAAATTGCTGTAGAGTGATTGCTTATTTCCAGCTTAAGCAATGCATTACCATGCACTCAATCACGTGCTTCTGTGTATATTTAAATGCATTTGTTTATGAATACAGAATTGAAATTGAAACCAAATCAAAACAAGGATAAGCATCATTGTAGGAGCAATTAGTAAGGTCTACTGTGGATCAGATAGCATATAAAGGTAATAACCATTAAGCCAAAAAGAATTTGAATATCCATCTATTTCTAGGTTCAATAAAGTCAGGGTTTTATTTGAAAAAAATAACTGTTACAAGAGCTGTTTCTGAGGAACTGAAATGAAAGCTGTTTTCTTATAATATATTGTTTTCTGTACTTTGTACCCCACAAAATGTACTCAACCTAGGATATGGTGGTCTTGGTGACCCAAGACTTTGAAGTAGATTCTCGCCCCTGCTAGCCACCTGCTCAAACTCAGGATGTGGCTGTCTAACACCTGCTCGGACCCCAGATGTGCTTAACTGAGTTGAAAGCTGATTGCTTTTTTCTAACTTCTGTACTTGCTTGCTTGCTAACTGGAAAATTCCAGTCCTGTTTAGGGCTCACGGGTCCCACCTACTATTGCTTTAACTTTGTGATTGGCTTGCTTGTATGATGCTAAGGAAAGCCCCTGCGTTGTGGTTTTTGTCTTTAAGTTCCCAGGACACAGCCTAGGAAATTGCTGTTCTCCAACAGGGCTTCAGTCTGTACAGGTGGATGACAGTCCCTGGCCAGGTAAATAAAGCTCTCTTTGATTTGAATTCGGACTTAGAGTGTTTTCTGAAGTGACTCCCCATAACAGCTAAAAGAGGTAGACAGGGCAGGAGCCAGTGTCCCAATATCCCTGTTAAGGCACCACCTCTAGTGACCTTACTGCCTTTCACTAGGCCCCACCTCCTAAAGGTTACACCCTCTCTCCAATAAGCCACAGGCTGGTAAGCACACCTTTAGTACAAGCCCTTTAAGGAGCATTTCAAATCCAAACCATAATAATGAGGGAATTTCCCCTATGCCCAAAAAGCATAGCAACATGTAGCTGGAACGAAGCAAGCAAAGGGACTCGTACATCTAAGACAGATGTGCCAAGTTTGCATAATTGCACCCTTACAGAGCTTAACAGATGATTCTGGTGGATGTTCAGATGAGCAAAATTCTACTGGAAACGTATATAATAAATGCCTTGCTTACTAAGCTTCAGACGCAAATGAGGACTCTCTTGAGAACTGGGTAAGAGACCATACCTGTTACAGTGTGACAAAGAATTTAGATCCCTCTGTCCATGCTCTAATACCCTGTGGGATACCTTATGGGAAACTTGACTTAAAAGTGATGGATTAATTTACTTTCCAGAGAGGATATCAAGATAGCAATCATTCAGGCAGTGGCATGGGTATGAACAGATGCTGTTAGTTACATTTATAGTGAAAATCAAAAGCAGAAGGGGACAGAACAGACAAATTTGAAAACTTGCTGTTTGACGCAAAAGAAGAATAAGCAAAAGTGAAGTCAAGGAGAGTGTGGCTGATAGTGCTAATCAAAAGCCTTGTGCTCTACACCATTACATTGAGAAGGACACTTCAAGAGCACATCAGAAATGAGTGAGGCCTCTGCCATCACAAGCTGAGAGATGTAAAAATGCATATTTATTCCAAAGACTTTCTAGGGAAGAATGGTTGGATTCTCAGGCTCACCTTGGGAACCACTTTAGGATTCATTTCCCCATGCTACTTGTAAGGCACTCAGAGAACACCACAGCCACAGTTCAGATAAGCTCAGCTATAAGTTATGCTGGTGGCAGACCTTGGTGTTGCCCTTGTGATGCAGGTTTTTCAGACATGCAGGAGGCAAGAGTCATGCATCATGGAGGCTTTCACCAAATTTCAAAGAAATGCCTGTGAGGCCAGACAGTGTGTTTTGAGGTTGCAGTCCCTTCAAGCAGCCCCTAGTAGTGAAAAGCATGGAGCAGTGGGAGTGAGGCCAAAGCTTCAATAGAGAGCCAAGGAGGTTAGAGATGCCAGGAGTGTGGAATGCCTGACAGAGGGAAACTGCCAGCAGTGAGCAGAGCCAGCCCAAGACAGTAGCCATGCAGGCTGAAACCAGCAAGGCCACAGGGGTGGGGTTGGCCAAGCCTTTGGGAGCCCATGTGCTACCTCAATGTGACCTGGATGCTGAATGCGGAGCAGCAGGATTTACAGTTTGTTTTGCTGGATTCCAATCCTGCATGGGCTTTTCACTTTTCTATTCTCCTGTTCTGACTTTTGGGATCGAAATTTTTACCTGTGTCTGTCACATAATACCACCCTCCCACCCCAGCCCAGCCAAGGGAATGGAGACGAATGAAACTGAAAACACAGGAAAGAGAATACAAAAAGAAAATGAAGATGGAGACAGGCCTCATGGACCAGCGATGCTTTATTCAGCACTAAAGGGCCTGAGTTTTATAAGATTTTAGCAGAGCCAGGTCATGGGAGGAGTTAGTTTCTTAAGTTGGAAACTAATTTGAGAAAACAGGTCATTGGGGGCACACCCTTGGACTATATCCTGTCCCTGGCTCCTCTCTGTGTTTCCCAGCTGCATTAGCTGAAAAGCCTTCCTCCACAAGGCCCTGCTACTATGATGTTCTTCCTCAGTGTTTTGGTAGGCTATTTTGTTGCTGTTATCAGAAGATTTGACAAGAACAATTTAAGAATAGAGAAAGTTTATTCAGAGGCTCATGGTTTCAGAGGTCTCAGTCCATAGATGGCTGGCTTTATTGCTCTGGGCCTGAGATGAAGCAGAACATCACAGGAGAAGAGTGTGGTAGAGGAAAGCAGGTCAAGACACTTCAAAAAGCAGCAGAGAGAAGGTGTGGGGGAGAGACTCTCCCCAAAGGCATGCCTCAGAGACCCACCTCCTCCAACCACACCCTGCTTGCCTACAGTTACCACCAAGTAATCTCTATTACATCGATTATGTTAAGGCTTTTATAAACCAATCCTCTCACCTTTAAACATTTTGCACTGTCTTACACATGAGCTTTTGGGAGACACCCTAGATCTAAACCACAACACTAGCCCTAGCCCAAAGCAATGGAGCCACAAATCATTGATTTAATCATCTGAGTAACAATAAACTTTTCCTCATCAAAGTTGATCTTTTCAGGTACTTTTATCAAAGCAATAACATGCTAACACACCCATGTTTCTAAATCAAAGTGTTAAATCTCCTCATTATTCTTGACCTAGTTGGAGCACTTGATGCATTGGTTACTGCCTCTTTCTTGGGAAGTTGCTCCCAAGATACCACATTTTATTAATTTTCCTCCACTATGGTCATGGCTCCTTTGCAGGCTCTTTACATTGCACTGATTCATCCTTGGTCTTCTCCATTCATACTCAATCCTCAGTGAACTTTTCTATTCACATGTCTTTTAAATGCTCTATCATAATCTATCTACCAATATAAAAACCCTTTTATATTGGTAGAAGAATCTATTTTCTAGAATTCTTCTACCAATATAAAAGGGTTTTAATAGCATGTAAACAAATGTCTACCTCATAATACCATCAAAAAAGAATGGATACGGAAACAGACAACAGACATGTAAGAGGCAGCACATAGCCATGGACCAAGTGCACACTTTGGAATCACTACTTGTACCCCCTTAACCAAGGAATCCAAGCCATTCATACCACAGTCTTATCATCTGAGAATGGGAATTACATGAGGACCTCAAGTTTAGCACTTTGAGAACATTCCCTTTTCTTCTTGTGAAGAAATTACTTACCCTTTGCTTTCTTCTCCAGACTTATATTTTGCCTTTCCCAATGCCCCTCAGAGCATATAATCCAGATAATGAATTATATTTAGTTCCTCAAAACTGTAGAGATTTTTTTTTGCCTCAAACTTTCACATAAGTTATTCCCTCTGCTTGGCACCCTCTTTTACATCCTGTACCTGATGCTATATCATTGTACTTTTCCTATTGGATTACATCTCTACTGCGTTACCATTCTCCATCCATCTCACTGTAGCCTCTATTGGGTTGTAAGCATTGTGGAAGAAGCACAAGATCCATTTTTTTGTCTTGTTATATCTGGTTTAAACTCAATGCAACAAATTGTTTAAGCCAGCATTTGTTTTTGTTTTTTGTTTGTTTGTTTGTTTGTTTTGCTGCTGTGACCAAAAGACCTAAAAAGAACAATGTGGAGGAGGAAACGTTTATTTGGCACTCACCGCTTCAGAGGTCTCAGTCAAGAGATGGCCAACTCCATTGCTGTGGGCCTACAGTGAGGCAGAATACCATGTAGAAGGGCATGGCTGAGGAAAGCAGCTCAGGAGGGAGCAACCAGGGAGAGAGAGCTGTGCTCACCAGAGACAAAATATATACCCCAAAGGCACACTCCCCATGACTCACCTCCTCCAGCCACATCTTACCTGCAGTTAGCACCCAGTTAATCCCTATCAGCAGAGTAATGTACCAATTAGGTTAAGGCTCTCATAACCCAATTATTTTACCTCCAAACTTTCTTGCACACATGAGCTTTTGGGGGACACCTTATATCTAGCCCATAATACCAAACAATAACTCATTTGAATCAACAAATGAATAAGGAGTGCAAGTTTCCATCTGAGCAACCAGAGTGGTTATTACAAATAATCAATGGCAAAGGAAGAAAATATTTATGTGAAAAGATATATATTTCTGGAACATTATAAATTTTAAATTCCTATAAGTGCAAAGGTTATGTTGTCTGACAGGAAGAGTGTAGTTCAAGAAATAGAGTAGGCTATCTGAAAACTGGGAGCAGTCTAACGTGGTAACTGAAGCTAGAGTAGTGGAAGAGATTGCCTAATAAAACCACATGAATAGAAATGGGACCTCACTGAAACAGATTGTTTTTGAGGACACTAATAACAATCCAAATGATTGCATTGTGTTAGGTACAAATGGACATTACGGTTATTCAGGATGAGTGACATCCTATAGGAAGGAATGGTGGAATCTCCTACCATCTCAATTAATCTCAACTCTTGCTCTGTTATCCTTCCAATGCTTAAGATAAACATTAGAAGCCAAGTCCTCCAATCTCTAAAAATCACTTTCTGAACTCAAAATGTTCTCAAAGCAAGTCTGTATCAGCTATTAGCACATGGCCCAGGTATGCATACCAAATTATTACGTTTCTATCTGAAGGAAGCCTGGCTTATATGTTCCTACCACCAACAAGGTGGGAGTCCACCAAGCTGGTGTTGAAATAATCAGAATTTGTACCTGTAAGAGCCAACATGAAGTGTGAGTAATAATAGAACTTCATGCCTGACTGCTTGATGTTTAGATTTTATTTATTTTTCATATTTTAACATTTGTGCTACCCTAGACTTTACTTTTTTACCTTGGCTGACTCATTCCACTTTTTGTTAAACCACATTACTTTCTTTTCTTTTTTTCTTTCCTTCCTTTTTTTTTTTTGTTGTTGTTCTAGGAATGAATTAAACCCAGAGGCATTCTATTACCAAGCTACATTTTATTTTATTTTATTTTGAGACAGAGTCTCACCATGTTGTTCGGGCTTGCCTCAAACTTGCCTTGGCCTCCCAAGTCGCTGGGATTATAGTTAGGCACAACTAAGACAGGTTTCTGTACTTTCTTCATTGATCTGTTGTTCTCTTAGACACCCTTTAATCTCTACTCCCTTGATTAATAATGATGATTCTCTCCTCTCCCCCTCCTCCCTCTCCTCCTTTATGTTCTTTTTAACATAAACTGGTTCTACCAGCATCTGATGTTTTGCTGCCTTGGGACTTGGAGCATTACTAATGGAATAATGTGTGAGTACAAAGATTAATTAATTAGGCTGCAGGTTGATGTATACCTTTGCCTATCAAAGGGAAGGAGGGAGAGAAGATGATTGTAATGAGAAGGCAACATAAAGAATGGGATTTTTTGAGCAAAGAAATACTTGAGAGAATACTTGAGATGAATTCTGAAGGAGCATAAGGACAATTTTTCAATTAAAGAATTATTTCAAAAATAATTCTTGACATCTAGACATTGAGGAAAAGCATAGAGGAGTACATTTAGAGGAGCAAGAATAAAAAGGCCCAAGCAAAGTTCAACAAAGGCACCATTCCCACCTTTTCTCACGGCCCCCACCTCACTGTTCTTTCCTTCTTCTGTTGTCTGAGTTCATCTGACAGACTTTTTTGATATCCAATTCAACCACTGTCACCTTATCATGTTTTATAGTGCTTTACTCTGATGAACATTGCTTATTATACTTTAAAAACCCTGGTTTGGGATCTTCCCATGGTTCCACACCATCAACTCTATCAATAGATTTCTCCATGTTGGTAGCTAATGGATGGTGCCCAACTATAAGGTCAGAACCTATAAATTGAATTCTTGGGCATATTTGGCATCCAGCATATTAAACAAGAAAGAGTTGAAAACTATAATCAGGAGTCAAACAAAATGAGAAATTTTCTCAAACTCAGAAGATCATATGCTAAGAATTTTTGCCCAAGCAAAAATCAATGTTAATTTCACGTGGGAAAACAAAAGAGAAAGTAATACAAGGCAGAATTAAGATTAATTTCAAGACATCCATATGATATGATGAAAGAATTTTGTGCAAAATCCAGTGAGGAACCTAGAATTAGTATCCAGAATCCAATCAAGCAAAAGTGAGACATGCTGGAAAGGAAATCCATCATAGTAGACACTTCCACACCAGCAAAGTGGCAGGACATGAGCCTGGATTCATCGTTCTGTCTGTGAATCCAGGATCCAAGTGACCAAGAGAACTGTACTCTGATTTTATTGAGTCCCAGAATTAGATCTGAGCCTTCTTCTAGATATAAAACCAGAGACAGGATTTACTCCTGGACTTCCAGGTGGTCTGAACAACTGTTTAAGGAAGGGATTTAGCCTGTGCTGGATATGATAATTAGTTATGATGGCAGTGAACCTCTTGTTTCCAACAACAGCAGAGAAAGTCCCTGGAGAATAATGAGTACCTTCATTAAATCAAAACATAATAGCTTTGCTTTCCACATGTTGGCTCCGATCAATGATCTTTTTACTTATGCTGGAACAAGCCAATTCCACCCCCTCATTTTCTTTCTCACTCTCTCTGTATGTATTTGAAAAGCCAAAAAGCTTCTAATACTTAAAGTGCTCATAGCTCAGGGCTTCTTCAGGCAATATTAGTTGAGGTATACTTGACAGGACAGTGGATCGCAGAGAAGGTATGCCCACTATGGACAAGAAACATAATTTACCCATAGCTGAATATTATTCTGTAACAATAAGGCAAGATTATTTTCTTAAGGTGAATTAATTTCCTCAGTTTTGTTTGGCCTTTATTATATTCTCAAAATACACATAATATCAAACAGATGGCTTGAACTAGTGAATAAATAGGTCATAAAAGAGTTTTGTATACTTCATTGTTCTGGTTTATGGCTAAACATAGCAATCAGGTTTTGTTGAAATGCGGATAAAATTGCTAGCTTCACTTTGTTTGAGTTCCAGGTGATCTGGAAGAAATAAAACTTCTCCAGGAGCATGTGTTCTTGGAACCCAGTTTTCATGTAATTTGTCCAAGAAATTGATTCAAACTTCTGAAGTTTTCCAAACTATAGCTTTCAAAAAAAATAGGCAAATCATATCTTTATCATTGGTCTTCGGGGGGGTGGGGAAACATGTTAATTAATTAGTTACACAGATATTGTGAATTTTAAGTGGTGAGGGAATAAATAATAGAGTGGAAAACACAGGTATAAAAATCTGTGGGGAGGCTGTGTGGATGCTACAAATACTGAGCTTAAATCAGCAAATACACATAAAGCATCTATCAGTTACGAACAGTCTTTGCAGGGGGGACAATGAACCACACTCAAGTGACCTTCAGGAGAGGATTATATCTCCTCAACTTTCCATTCTGAGATCAGATTCTGTATTAAAACTGTCAACAATGCCTTTTCTGCGTGTAACAAACGGAAAAGTGTCTTTGTTGTGATTTTTGTGAAGAACTCAGAGCCTTAATGGAGACATGGAGTCAGAGGCTATATTAAGCTATAGAAAGCCTATCAGTTAAATACCACACTTTACCCTTGAACAACATGGGTTTGAACTATGTGGATCTATATAGACAGATTTCTTTATGGAGATTCTGACCATTTGAAAAAAATTCACAGAAGAATTGTACAGACTAGAAATATAAGAGAGCTATTAAAAAGATAGGTCATAAATATGCAAAAATATAGGTAGATAACAGCACAATTCATTATTTAGCGCCATTACATGTACACAAATCCCTTACAAAATTAAAATTTATCAAAATTTATGCACGCAAACACAGACTACAATGGTGTCATTTCTAGTCAAGAGAAAGGTAAACAAACCTAATGATGCAGTATTATAACATGTCACATAAACTAACTGTGGTATGTACTGTACTACTATAATAATTTCCTAGCCACCTCTTACTGCTTCTGCAAGAGCTCAAGAATAATCCGTATCCACTTAAAATGGTATGCAATGCTCATCCTTGAGTGAGAAATTCATCTCTTCAGTAAATTGCCGATTAAAAGTAAAAACTGATCTCACAATTTTTCAAGTATTTTTTACTGTATATAATAGATATAACAAACATACATACATATATGTGTGTGTGTGTGTGTGTGTGTGTGTACACACACACATACACAACTCCTCTGTTTGGGTTATACATAAGGTTTCCAGTAAACAGCAGCCTACTAGTAGTTAATAGACCTAACTTCCACATTGTTCAAGGGTCAAATGTAAAATGAATTTAAGATACTTGGGAAGTGGGATTTCAGTGACAGCCAAGGAGTATATGTCCCTCTAAAAAAGCAGGTGCTGCTCAGCTTCAGAGCTGTCAGGCATGATTTATATCCAGACCCTTTTTTTCCCTAGAGAAACTAGAAATCTTGTTTCCAGATTCCTATAGGCTAAGATAGACAAAGTCTGATTGAACATCTCCTATTCTTATGTTCCCCAATTTTCAAACAGGTCATTAGAAATCTACCATATGCAGGCATCACACCACTGAGTAAAATAAGAAGCAATGAACCAAGAGTATTCAGATCTGCAAGGGATCTGAGTGGTTATCTGGTCAGACAGTTTCACCAGTGTGGAGCCCAACTGCAGCCCAGCATCCCAGACAGGTACACAACACAACTCTCAATAACTTCAAGAGATATGGTGTATAATGCCACCTACATTATATATACCATAGTGAATTTTAAAATATTATTTAATGCAATGCTACATCCTGGATTGAATCTTGAAACAGAAGAAAGGTATTGATGAAATTTGTAAAACCCAAATAGTCTATAGTTTCTTTAATAGTATATCATTGTCAGTTAAATCTCCAGTTTAAACAAGCATATCATGGTTGTGTAAGATGTTAACCTTAGAGGAAACTGAGTCACAGGTATATGGGACCTATGTAATACCTTTGTAACTTTTCTGCACTCTAAAGTTATTTCACAATTAAAATATAGATTTACTACAGATTTATAGCTGCAGATATCACATAAATGTAGCACCAATGAAAGTAAAAGTTATATAAAACTATACTAAGGTTAACATAGAAATTAGAAAAGAGGTTTCTTCAATAAAAGAACCTGATCCTATTTACTTACTACTAGCCAAATAATAGAAGCCATAAACCAATCATACTGGTGAATTAAACATGCCACAATATAATTATCCTACTTTGCCAACCACTAACTGAAAGCTTATTTACATTCTTTCTATTATTAGTTGTTTACTTTCTTCTTATTATTAGTTCAATGATTAATGGTGAAATACTTTTAAAATTAGGAACTATTCTAGGTCTTGGGAAATTCAAAGGTAAGCTGAATCAATATGGCACCTCCCTTATGGTGCTCCCAATGGGAACATGAACACTGAGTAACATAAATAAATTTCTGCTGACAATCAGCCCAAAAGTCAATGGCATAAGCTGTGCCTCAAAATCATGAACATAAAAATTTTGCAAGATGTTTTAAAATAAGCCTATATTTAGGTTCTAATCACCAAAAGCTGAGTGCATGTCAGTGTCAGGCTCTGGGACTTATCATCCTCTAGAACTGCCAGCCAAAAAGCTTCTTTTCTGCATGAAGTACCCAGTCTCCAGTATTCTTTTATAGACACAGAAAATGAACTTAGTGGTATAGTCTCAATTTTTCTGAACACTCATGTAACTCTCTGTTATTATGGTAGTCAGAGAATCTCCTACTATAGTTTCTAGTTTGGGTTTCTCATATGATTAAAAAAAAGAAAAATAATAATATCCTATTGGTATATAGAGCCATATTGTTATAGGTTTGGTTTTGTTGTCTTGTTTGTCACTCTTACCACTTACTTTAAATTGGTTTGTCCTATAGGTATTATAGGTATCATTATAAGCTTCTATAAATCACTTTTGGGGGAAAAAAGAGAAAAAGATGTTGTCTTGTTGTGTCGTTTTGTTTTGTTTTCTGTATGGATTTCTCAGTGCTTTTGCAACAAAATGCCACAAGAGGATAACCTAAAATAGCAAGAATTTCTTTGAGATTCTGGAAAGTAGACCTCTGAAGCCCAGGTGTTGGTGTGTCATCCTTTGTCTGGAGGTTCTAGAGTAGCAATCTTCCTTGCACTCACACAGTGAGGAATGGCCACTGGTAATCTTTTGAATTCTTAGTTTGGAGTGGCATCAATGCAATTTCTGTCTCTGTCTTCGTATGACCTTCTGCCCTCTGTGAGTCTCTATGTCCATCTCTGCCTCTCGGTGTCCAAACTTCCTCCTTATTTTTTTTTTTAATAAGGACTTCAGTTACTCTTTGCTGGATGAGGGACCATCCTAATTCAATCTGACCTCATTTAAACTTGATTATATTTGGAAATGAGGTCACATTCACAGGTCCTGGGGGTTAGAATTTGAGCATATCTTTTTGTGGGACAGACAGAACTGAACTCACATTTATCTACTCATATGGATGCATAAAAACCATCATAGCTTTTCAGCTTGCATTGCTTTCTAACCAAAAAATATTCACTTTGGTATGATTCAGCAATCATTTAACCTCACTACAAAGAATGCTCTTATTTATAATGTTTTGATATAGTATAGTGATGTGAAAATTGCAGCAGATTTGGAGGGAGAAAGATTGGGGTTTCCATCCCAATTTCCTACTTATCTAAGAACCATAAAATGCAAACCATATGTCAGTTGAGTTGAATTTGGCCTGAACCCCAATCCTGACCTCTTGCAAAAGCACAGAGCCCTCCCTGAGACATGTGCTGATTCTCAGCTGCTTACTTCCTGGGGTTTCTCTCTGACTCAGCATCCCTGTGTCAAATATGTGATTTTAGTGCAGCTCAAACCAATCTGAGCTTTTTGGAAATAAATGGTGAAATACTTTGAAATGGGCAAAATGATCCCTGGACATCCTATCTAGTCTGCTCTTCTGGATTATCTGTGCCCTTCCTGTATTTTGAGTTACTTTACAACTCTGTAAGTGGTATAAAAATGATAGAATACCAATAGTTCCTGTCCATTAAAGCACAAACGCATTTTGATGAGTGGAGGTATAATTATTCCCCCTTCCTACTGAAAGAAGCCAGTTTTACATAGACAGTGTTCATTAAATCATTTTAATAATCCCGGATGTTTTATAATTCATATAAATGTTCTGTGAATTTTCCTTTGACTAGTCTATAACATCTTGTTCTCTCATTAGTCAATGAATTATAAAATCTTGGTTACAATTTTTGCACAAGACATACCTTACCTTTTAAATTATCATTTGAAAGGCCAAGCCCAATATCTTTAATACCAAACAAAATAAATTGACCTCAAGCGTTTCAAAAGCTTAAAGGTTTTAAAACAGATGAGGGAGGGGAATACTTAGAAAGAGGTGAAGCTGAGTCTTTCTTCATGCTTTTTGATCTTACATTCTCTTCCTCCAGCATCCTTAACTTGAAAATATTCATCCACAGTCTGTATAGGATTCTACCCATATTCATGTCCTGGAGACTCAGTAACCACTCCAAAGAATCTTACCAAATCATATCCTCAACCAGAAGAGATCTCTCAGGGAAAGAACTTGTATTTATGATTGAAAGAAGTAAGCTTTCTTCTTTTCATTACAGAAAGTTGTGTAAATTTTCTGAGCCTTATTAACTCCATGAATCTAACAGAGGTATAAAAGATGTAAAAGATATATATGTAAAGGATATATATATATATATATATATATATATACATATATATATATATATATAGAGAGAGAGAGAGAGAGAGAGAGATTTAAAACAAAAGCAAACAAAGGATCTGCAAAAAATTGTAGTTGAAATGAAGCTATTTAGATCATATGTTACAGGGATATAGATGTCTAAAGGGATTCTAAAGTTTAGAGTTATGTTTTCTTAAAGATCTTGGATGCTAACCATTATTTATTAGCTGTTACTTTCTCAATCAAGAAGAAATATGTTACACATCCATTCCTACCCACCAATCACAAATTTCTTTCCAAAAGGAACTTTTCCTCCTATTCTCATATATACAAAACATGTCACTCGTCTGCCAACCAATGCTGCACAATTTCTGTTTAGTCTGAGACAGGCCAGCCCTGACCACCCTCTGTTAGTTATGCCATTATAAAAGAAAAAAATATATATCTCCTTCCAAGTCCTCATGTGAACTCAAGGCTTGATTTTTTTTTCTTCCATTAAACTACAGAAACTTCTTTAGAACAGCAGAAGTCAGGGAGTAAGAAGAACCAGGATACCACAAATGAATGACCTTAAGGTGGATTTCTATTCCTTGTCCCAATCTAATTCTGTGCAGAAATCCACTCCTCAGTCTATATTTCTAAGTTCTACCCCAGTAGATTGTATCCTGGACAATCTTTCAGAATATCAATATTCTCATCTAGAGAAGGCATACCATTATTTTTCATTCTCCTTCTTATTGCTGGGCCTCTAGTGTCATTTTTATCTAAGAATTTCATATTCCAAGAGGACCAAAATCGGGAGGTCAAGGGAAAGAGCAAAAGACAAATAATCGTGGTGAAGAAGCTTCAAAGAAAGAGTCTAAGAGGCCCTTTCTAAAACACAGAAAGAAACTTGGTTGAGGCTTGTAACACCAATGCAGCTCAGGAGTGTTACCTATGGAACATCTTTCTATCTGGGATACACTTTATGGTGAAGTTTTGTATAGAGGATCACCCAGTAATGACTTAGGATCAGCAACTATGGCTTGAGCAATTGTCATTTGATTATATGTATGTCTCTTAATGAGAATTAGCCTCTAGTGTCATGAGAAATTTTTCTGAAATAATATTAAGCCTCCAATTTTAGTTTGAAATTTTGATGTGTGTATTATAGGTTGAATTTTTTTAAGAGAGAGAGAGAGAGAGAGAGAGAGAGAGAGAGAGAGAATTTTTCAATATTTATCCTTTAGTTTTCGGCGGACACAACATCTTTGTTTGTATGTGGTGCTGAGGATCGAACCATGGCCGCATGCATACCAGGCGAGCGCGCTACCGCTTGAGCCACATCCCCAGCTCCTATAGGTTGAATTTTGACCTGCATGAAATTCCTATGTTGAAATCCTAACTCCCAGAAATTTAGAATGCATTCTTATTTAGAAATTGGGTCATTGCAGATATAATCTATTAAGATGAGATCATTTGCTTGGTGAACAATCCAATAAGATTGGTGTCCTTACTAAAAGGTGAGGTTTGGATACAGAGAAAGGGAAAATGTTACAAGAAGATGATTGACAAGGTTTGAATATTGCTTCTAAAAGTCAAGGAATACCAAAGATTGCAAGACACCAGAAACCTGGTAGCAAACTCTTTCAGCTCTCAGGAGGAACCAATTGCTAATACCTTGATCTCAGACATCAGCTTCTAAAACTATGGAACAAGTTTCTGTTGTTAAGAGCCCTGAGGTTGTTGTGCGTCTTTGCAGCAGGGCTAAGAAACAAATATACTCAGTTATTAAATTAGGCAAAGTAACTACTGTGTATATCAAATTTTTACAACTATGCATAGCCAGATCTGTAACAATGAGTTCTTCCAGTCTATCTTTTGACGAGAACAGAGAGTCCAGTCAGCATTCATTATTACTATACTTAAGTCATAAGTGTCCCATATGATCAGGGCAAACAGTGGGCCAGAATTAATGACTGTATAATCACAGTCTTATTTTGAACATTTTACAGCCGCAAATTGATGTGAGATTATAATTAGACATGATGTTACGGAATGCCCAAGTACTTTCTAAGCTGCAACTTAAAGAAAATGCAACTTAGAAAACACCATCACTATAATATTTCTCTTCAGTTTATCTACATTCTACTTCCAAGTAACAACTCTGTGGCCATTGAATGGACATGCTTGACAAGAATGTCCTGTAAGTTATCTTCATCAAATTAGCATTGCCATCTAATAGTTTACTGAGGAGGTACAATGATGTTAACTCGGTTTCCAAATATAATTGTCTAATATGTATTGAAATATCTGCAATAATGTGGCTGGATTTCTATGCTTACAATGATATTTTGTCAACCCAAAGTATTCTGTTTGGATGAGAACAGTGAAAATAAACAAGCTATGCTGCATATATTACGTAAGAGATTACACGTTCCCAGTAGCAAATTGATTGCATCTGTATCCCCAGTTAATGTCCTTTCTATGTTCATCATCTTCATCTGTCACTCCATATTCCCCTCCTTTGCTGGCTTCAGTCTTTGCTGTGAAACTTGCTTTGGACAATGGGACAAAAATAAAAGATTTTAAAAGCATGTGTGCATTTCCACTTCCTTACATGGACACTGTGACTTTCATGAAAATATACCTGAGTTGGCTCCTTAGAGGGGTGTGCATGTGAAAAGAATCATGTCCTCAGCCACTCAGAGGCTAATAAGATATACAGAACAATGTCTTAAGCCAGTTTTAAGTCAGTAAATTTTGGTGTGGTTTGTTACACAGCATTATTATGATAAGTGAGAACTGATGCACTTTGTTGGTAGACTGCATGTTTTATGAGAACAAAGATCATCTCTATTATATTCATCACTACATACTCAGAGCCTGGCAAACAAGAACCACTCTATATACCAATTTTGATTAGCTTGGAACTGAGTCGTCATTATGAACTTGAAAGAACAAGTACAAAAAGAAGTAATACTTTCCAAATGTTTGTGATTAAATATGTGACTGATTTTTTCCAGGGTAGATAAGAAAAAGCAGACCAAGGTTTAGAAGAGTGTAAATAAGTTTATTTTGAGGGAAAGAAATGTAGTATTAAGAGGAAATTTTTATGAGCAGTTAATGAAAAAGCTAGTTCTTGCAATGAATTATAGATCATAGAGATTTACATGATCTCTCTCTGACCTCCATTTGTCCATAAAATGGTTCCATTACTTCCTAGCCATAATTTTTTTGTTTGACTTTATCTACTTTATTAATTTATTCTCTGACCTTATTATTCTAATACAGCATCAGGGTGAGACTGAGAGTCCTTCTTTAGAAATTGTCTAGTTAGAATAATTAAGTGTGTGAGTGTATCCTCCATAACCAAACATGCAAAACCTATTGACCAAGAATAACCCTAAGGGAGGCTCTTAAAGGGCTGCCTCAAAGAACATGAATGGTCTCTGAAGGATCAAACCATGAGGGGCATGATTGCAACAGTAAAAACCACATCAGACTGTAGCCCATACATGAGCAATGACAATGTCTGGCCATATCAGAAACACTGTTCACAAAATGAATGGGCTAGAAAGAGACTGTGTGAGGTTCTTAGAAATCATATCAGGACCTCTAGGTTGCTCAAGCACAGGGTTGCTTTGAAAATCTAGAAGAAAAGTTGAGGTCTGAGAGGGATTTAGGATTTCTAGAACTGTCTATGTGGAGGGAGAATAGGAGTATTCTCCTATAGGGTATCTGAGTTCCCATTTGCTTGACTATTAGATATTTTAGCAATGGCCCCTTTAACCTTCCTTCCAAATTTTGTTGAAAACTCTTGAGACTACATGAGTCATCTTCCAGTGGAGATATGTTGAATATTACATAATGGAGTATCAGTCCTATTAGTGATGGGAGCTTTGGGGGAGAAGTCCTCCTTAGGTAACTGTGACAGTCATGGAATGTGTGTGTCAGACCCTCCATGGAGTGTTTTTGAGACATTTCTTATTTAATTCATACAACAATATGTGATGGGTGTTTTGACCATGGGGAAGACAAGTCAACCCTTTAGGTTACTGAGCCAGCTAGATGAAGAGCTGGTATTAGAATCCAAGTCTGTCCACTTCTCAAGTCCATACTTGCTCTTTGCATTATGTAGTCTGCATGCTGTTAGAAATAGCCCATAGACAGCTTTTACCTCCACCCATTGTTTACATTGGACTTCTGATCCAAAATAGTGACAGTTGTATATTTAATTGGCTCTTAACAAATGTCTAGGGATTCTTCTCCTCAAAAAATCAAAAGAATAAGTGAAAATAGTTTCTTTCCAATCCTTCTTGGAACTATGCATGCCCTGTTTCAATTATTTGTTTCTTCTTCCCGGATGTTGTTTATTTTTCTTTTTAATTGCATGTTTATTATCAGGCACTGACCCAATCCTCCTGTCTTCACACCTTCTATAATGGGAAAAGAATTTTGAAATACTTGCAATTTTCCCTTCCAACTCTGACCACCACTCCTAGTCCATTCAACATACCTGACAACAGTTCCAACCATCATCCTTGAAGCAGAGCATTTCTCTAAAAAACAACCAAGAAACAACAACAACATCCACATGTGTTTTTGCCCTCTTGGGTTTTAAGCACATCCAACACAGATGCTTTTCATATTCTGTGAATGAAACACTTTTCAGGAAACTTCTATCAGTCCATTAATGTCTCATTCCTGCAAAGATATCAGTTTATTCTGTTTGGGATATATATATATATATATATATATATATATATATATATATATATATATATATATATACACACACACACACACCTGAAAGGGAGACAGATATGGGAAAAGTCACTATCTGACAAAGCCAAGTGAAATTTCAGAGGTGAAGATAAATGCAAACAACCATCAAAGACAAGACTCCTCTTATTTGGGCACTGATACTGGACAACAAAGTAGCATAAAATGTAGGCAATCTCACCTAAATAGAAAACCCAATGTGTCCAAAGGTTTTATTCCTAGTGGATCCACTCTGTTCTAGATCAAGTTGTTTGATTGCTGTTTATTAGCTGAAAGGCCTTGTTGACATCACTAGGATGACTGATTCTGTACAATTTGGGTATCCAGAGTAATGTGGGTGTTGTCCAAATCTCCTTGAACACACAAAACCTGGTTAAAAAAACTTACCTCCAACTTTGCATCCTCTGTACTTTGTCATCATCTGTGTAGGGATGTGTGTTCTTCAGTGCAGTGTGATCTGGTGAGTTTAATTGTGTATGCCGAATATAGAATAAGTCCTCATTGCTTTATATGAAATTTATATATATCCTTTATTTTGAGTTTGTGGTAAGAAAAAAAATTGAATATTTGTACATTAAACATGAACATTCATCTGAAGTTGGTATTTCATAGATAATAATCTTTTCTCTACAAACCTTCATATTTATTAATCAATGCCTTCTCATCAAGCCATACTTAACTTTCTAAAAACACTCCCATTCATTTTTCACTTTATGCAAATGAAGGTTTATTCAAGTTGCCTTGCTTTCAAGAATAATCACACACACACACACACACACATACACACAAACTTATATATACATAAATGTGTATTTGTTAATATATAATTATATCTAACTTGTTTTAGTTAATTTTGCCTCGCTGTGCCCAAATGATATGACAAGGATAATTTAAAGGAGAAAAAGTTTATCTTGGTTCATGGCTTCAGAGTTTCATTTCATAGATAGATAACTCCATTATTCTGAGTCTTATTGGGGCAAAACATAAAGATGAACTTTCAGCCTCATGGAAAGTCTCAAACATGGGCAAAATGTAGACAACTTATTTGCCAAAATGTAACATGAATTGTATAATTTTTTATAGAGTTGTCCTCTGCTGAAACTCATGCAAACATTTGTTACTATCCGGAGTCTTTTCAGCTCCCACCAGATTCGCCCCTTAAGCTCCACTTATAACATTCTAAATCCTTTCCAGCTTTCATCTCTGAACTTTTCAAAATTCCTTCCCCTGCAAATCATGAGGTTAAGAAGCAACAACTAACTGCACTTCTTGGTACCAATTCTGTTTTAGTAAGCTTGTGTTTTGTTGTGACCTAAGAAGAATTTATTTAAAGGAGTAAAAGTTTATTTTAGTTCACAGTTTTAGAAGTTCATTCCATGTTTGTCTGACTCCATAACTATGGGTCAAAATGAGGCAGTACATCATGATAGAAGGGTATGGCAGAAGGTCAGAGAGAATCATGGCAGAGGAAAGTAGTTCAGGGTATGGCAATAGGAAACAGAGAGAGGGAGAGAGGGGACTGAGAGAGGGAGAGGGAGGGGGTGGGGGAAGGAGAGGGAAAAGAGAGAGAGAGAGAGAGAGAGAGAGACAGAGAGACAGAGAGTGAAAGAGAATGCTGAGCTCAACAAGGACAAAATGTAAATTCCTATCATACGCCCTACTTTCAATTCCTTCAGCCACAACTTAACTGACTGTGGTTATCATCCAGTTAATCCGTATCAATGAATTAATCCACTGATTATTTTACACCTCTCATGATCCAGTCATTTCTCTTCTGAAAATTCTTACATTGTCTTACATATGAGCTTTTGGAGGGACATCTCATATCTAAACCATAACATAATTATAGACATATAATCACATATATTTTATGTGTATATAAAATCACTCACTGTTTTTGAGTATGCAGTGAAATGCAGATGTCCATAAAATTTGACAAAAAAATGACACACTGTCCTAACATATTATTAGAACTCTCTAGACTCCAGTGGTGCCATGTTTTCCAAACCTTGCTCAAGTACTACCTCCTTCAGAAAGGCTGTTTTGAGTTTCCTAAGATTTTGGGGGGGCCCGGGGGAAGAGCCTTAGTCTTACTCAGAATCATGTGTTTTCATAGCAATTACTAAATGCTTTTTTTTAAATCATAGGCCATAGTGTATTATTATAATTTTTTTGAGAGAGAGAGGAGAGAGAGAGAGAGAGAGAGAGAGAGAGAGAATTTTTTAATATTTATCCTTTAGTTTTCGGTGGACACAACATAATTTTTTTTATATGTGGTGCTGAGGATCGAACCTGGGCCGCACGCATGCCAGGCGAGCGCGCTACCGCTTGAGCCACATCCCCAGCCCTGTATTATTATAATTGTTGGAAAATTTCTCCCCCAATAGTCTGTAACACCTTAAAAGAAGCTTCTTAATTCTCCTTCTTTCTATTCCCGATAAACAGATAAATAACAGTTTTCAAACTCATGAGGGTCTATGTTGCTTCAGCAGTTTGGTCCTAGGCCTGACCCTCTAGCTGTCCAAGGACTGTCTGTTAGGGCAGAGCAGTCCCTAGCACATTATCAGTTTCAAATAACATTTTTTGGTCACTTGGGGTTGCCAGAGAATGGAATACATTTATTTTTAACTCATTTAATCCTCCAAACAACCATTATGGATTGAAAACAAAAAATCTCAGACAACCAAAGCAATTTGACTTGGACAGTAGAGTATCAGGACCAGAGTTAAAACTAAAGCATTGAGTTATATTTTTTTCACCTAAAAGTGAACATCCTCACAGATACTCTGACTTCTATCCTGACCCTTGACTCACCAAATCCAAGTTCAAGAGATTTTTGTGAAGAAATGCTTGTTAAAGATTATAACTTGGGAAAAGTTAGGACATGAAGGGAATTTTGTCTCATCCTTTCTCCAAACCATTGCACCTAGAAGAGTGGCAGTGTGGGATCTAGTAAGCACCTTTCTATCCTAAGAGTGAAACAGACAGTGATATACAGAAGCAACAACAACAACAACAATTTCAGAGATTCATTAAAAATGTACATATGATCCTACATCTTTTATAGGACAGATTTTCCTTCTTTAATTCGTCTCTGTTATTTACATTTATCCATATTTTTATGTTTGTCCCATATTTTTGCTTTCTAATAATCTTCTTATTGATTGATGAATGGCAGCTTATATCTTTCAAGATGCCTTTTAAAAGCCAGCTCAGTTTAAGACCAACAAATGATAAGTGAAACTAGGAAACAAGTTTAGTCTACGGAGCTTTGGTCCTTTTCCTAAGTTAAGTTTGGCTCCATGGTGACTGTTGCCATTTCATATCATCTTCAAAGGTTAAACTAAGATAACAGAGGGACAAGTATCAAAATAGAAGGATTATGCCTTGACTCCTGAATTTGAGTCCATCAAAGGCAGCACTGAAAGTAAGTTACCTGCAGATTACTTTCTTCCACATCAGTAGTGACTTCCTCTTCTTCCTAAGCCATAGCCAATCATGAAGTCCTATTGCTACCACTTTCTGTATATTTTCAAAATTATCTGTGTTTTTCAATCCTTACTAGCACTTCAAACCGCCAATACCCCTTCCAGGGACTACTACAATTTCCTGTTGAGGAATTTACCTGCTTTAAATCTCACTACCCTTTCTTGCTCTATTTTGGAGCAGCCCCCAAAATGCAACCAAAATGTACATATGATCCTACATCTTTTATAGGACAGATTTGCATTCTTTAATTCATCTCTGTAATTTACATTTATCTGGAAATAAAATAGTATAAGGGTTGGAATTATTCACAAATTTGTAATAAGGAATAAAGAACATATGTACATTTTAAGTGTTGTGATTTTCCTAATCCCACACTTCTATTACTGTTAAAATGAAAGAGCCTGAATCTGTCTTGAAAGCTACTGGCCCAGCTATTACATTATGTTATTTATAAAAACTACCAGGAGTGGGGTTGGTTCAGGAGACAGGGATGAGAGAAGAAAAAAAAATTATAGGTTTAGTTTGAAAGAGTATTTGAGGAAATTTGAAATCAGAAACTGAAGGACTTTGCATAAAGGTACTATGTGAATAGGAAGGGGCAAAAGATGAGTTGAGGAACTTTGCTGCATATTATAAATGCAACTTTTACTATTGATTGGTGTTTTATATATACTATGAAACATAGTGGAGATTAAAATTGCATTTCATACTTTTAAGTGTGGAAATGACATCATTTTGAATGCCTCACCAAAAATATATATTTAAAAAAAACTAATTCATTCTTTGTCTTAATTTATAAGGCAGTTCTATCCAATAGCATAGTTTTTCCTAAGTTTCCCAGAAACATAGCACAAAGAGTTTGAATTACATTTCAATAGAACTGGCTATGGTATTACTAAAAATCCATGAGATTGTCACCTACTCACATGCTACAAGCATCTGTTGCACCAGAATTTGATTGTTGAATTTCATCAACAAGATCACAAGAGACTGCCTGAAGGTGCTCATTTATCTTCTCAACAGCCTGATAACCACAGTATCTGCAGGAGAGAGAATAGGGCCAAAAGTAATGCGGAAAAGCACACATATTTAACCATATCCATATGAGGGTCATTATCATTCCAAATCATCTCTGTTGTCAACAGATTTAGAATAAAAATATGTATATCACATTCATTATTGTCCTCTGCCTGATTGAGGGCATCAGTAATCTGAGAAAAATAAATTTCTACTACCCATTTATAGACAGACCCAGGCACACGTGAGCCATATAAAGTAAACAGATTGATGATAGGAAGTGCTACAATTTGAATGTTTGTACCCCTCCAGAGTCCTAACATGTAAAATTGAGAGGTAGAACCTTTAGGAAGTTGTTAAATCAGGAGATTAGTAGCTTTATAAAAGGGCTGGGAGGAACTATATTGCCCTTTTTGCCTTTCTGTCTTCTACTGTGAAAGGAAATGGCAACAAGTTAACATAATAGAAGCAAAGACACAGAGCTCCCCAGTGGCAAAATGCTGGAGCCTTGATCATGGACCTGCCAGCCTCCAGAACAGTAAGAAATAAATTCCTGTTCATTATAAATCACCCAGTCTAAGGTGTTTTGTTATGGCATCCTGAATAGACTAAGACACTGAGATAAAAAGATGATAGATAGATAGATAGATAGATAGATAGATAGATAGATAGATAGATAGACAGACAGACAGACAGACAGACTGACTGACTATGTTAGTCAGTTTTGTGTTACTGTGACCAAAATACAAGACAAGAACAACTTAGAGGAGGGAGAGTTTATCTTGGGCTCACAGTTTCAGAGGTTCATTGTGTGGTCAGCTGAATCCACAGCTCTGGGCCTCAGGTAAAGCAGAACATCTCATCAGAGGATATCGTGGAGGAAAGCTGCTTCGCTCATGGCAGACAGGAAGCACATAGAGAGGGAGGAGACAGTGGACAAGATACAATTCCCAAGAGCATCTCCCAGTGACCCACTTCTTCCAGCTATGTCCCACTTGCCTACAGTTACCTCCAGTACAGTAGGCCTTTCAAATTACTAATCCACGAAATGGATTAATCCACTGATTAGTTCATGGCTCTCAAAAATCTAATAATTTTATGTATTAATACTGCTTTCAGGGGACACCTCATTTCTAACGAGGATAGATAGATAGATAAATAGATACACACATACATACATAAAAAAATAATAGGTACCCATATGAAATGAAATCTAACAGCTCGGAGTCCATATTTTTTTCATTAACATGATTTTATATAATTATATGATAATAAATGTTAATGAACTAAAATTCATTAAAATTTTGAGCACTATAATTATTTTCATACAAATAAATACACAAATCAGAATATAGCCATTGTCAGACCACATAAACTGAGGTTGTCTTCGAACCATGTGACCATATACAACATTAAGTCTAGGGGAAGTTCCAATTTGAAAATCATGTCATCAGTATACCATGGTTCTGTTGACTGGTGGAGAATGAAATGATTGACAGCAGTGGCACTTAGGCCAGAACTGGGCTGACCCACAATTTGGCCATTACCAGCTCTGACCTTGGGAAATTTGATTTCCCCAAGTTCCATTTATCTAGTCAGCAATAATACAGATAATAAAAACCTACCTTCTAAGGTCTTTGAGAGAATTTAGTAATGAAACTCAAGCTCCAGGACTTGTGGAATACCTCATCCAAGGCAAGTTTCTAAACAAATGATAGTTATTATTAAAATCCTCAAAGGTCATGCATGAGGTTAAGGGGTAAAGCAAAGGAAGTCGTCAACTCTTGTCCAAGATCTGAAACGAAATCTAACAGCTCTGGGCAAGAAGCCCCTTCTGAACAAGCACCTCACTGTGTCCTCTTGGTATACTTCCCTCTCATTTTCCCACAGAGCCCAGTTAAGACTGTCTCCTACTTCTGCATTGTTTTCATGTTTCATCACAGATGCTCAACTGTAGCCACTGACATCTCACATTGCTTTTGATTTATCATTGCAAAAGCATTTGTTGCTTCTTTTCCACAGACAGTTCTTCCTCTATTATCCAGTCTCTTCCATTTATCTCCATCCTGTCCTCACTCACTCCCTTATTCTCTATATTTTCTTATTTATAATTATTACTCTTTCTTAAAGAATTTTTTTGGAGAAAATACCTATTTATTTAAAATCGATAACTTTTAAGGGAAAAATGTTCTTAATGAAGAAAATTCACATAACGTACAGTTGTACTGTCTAGAATGAAATTTTGCTAAATCTTCATTTTCAAACTGCTATAGTAAATTTGTGACTTATCCCATTTGCTGATTTTCACTTTTTATTGTTTCCACTTTTTTTTTATCTGATGTAAAATTCAAATATCCAGATTTTTAGCAACACATAAGACTAAAAAAATCCTTGGATGAATCTTCTTTCCGTATCTGAATATAATACTTACACCCATACTTTTGAAAAGATAAAGTGTACTATAAGTAGACTATAAATGGTGCTATACCCCAGCTGGCTATGGCCAACATTTGTTACATACTGATTCATAATCTCTTGCCCCTTTCTTTCTCAAGTGTGACTAAGGTAATGGATCTTGGGCACATGTAACTCAGTAGCCCTTAACCTCAACTGTAATGAGTCTCTCTTGCTTTCTGTCAGGTTACTGCTGCTACTGTGAGCAACCCCTACAGGAACCTGCAGTCACTTGAGCATACTGGCAAACCTGCAAGAGTGAGGAAGTTACTCCACAAGGTCACCTTTGACCAATGAGGGAAAGGCACAGGAGAACAGATCCTCCCATCTTCTGTATCACCAGCAGAAATTTCTGAAGCCCATTCCAGATGGTTTCTCCAATGCTTTCCCATAAGTGTAAGCTCCAGTTGCCCTCCATAGAAACCAGTCCAGTAGCAGTCTCTTGGACTGGCTTTCCTCTCTACTCTGTTTGCACTCTTCCCAATACAGGGAGAAGGCCTCACAAAAGGAATGATCATCTCAGGCTCTGCTCTTTCTTTTCTAGAATTTGTGCAAGGACATTTTGTGTCTCCTTAAAAATGGGAAGTGAGATGTTTTCAGTCATCTTCCAACATTCAGCTCCCAGTGGGAAGGTCAGGATCTGTGCCATCCAGAGAACTTAGCAACCCTGTGGGGGCTGCCTTCTAAGGAATCAAGAATGTTGTCCAGTCCCTACCTCTTGTCCCACCCACATTGATAAGTCTTTTTACACAGGTTAGAGACGGTGACTTCTAGAATAATGAAATGAATAATAAGGGAAGAAAAAATAATGAAAGGAAGCAGAAAGAGGAGGGACTGTCCCACTGAACTCTGGAAGTCTCCATATAGGCTTTATAAATTTGACACATAGGATCAAAGACAGAGACAGGAATGGGTTTATCCTGCCAGATATCAGCACATCAGAGGGGTGGGTAGGGGCAAAAACTCAGCTGGTCCAGCATGGCTGCAATAGCTGAATGCATCCAACCTATCAGAATTCAAAGTGGGTGTTCTGGGCGCTCTGCATGTTCCCATGCCCTTCATTTCTATGACTAAGGGTACTGCCACAGTCAGGTGGGCACAGCATTGGAACGCATGCCATCCAATGACCAGAGCATCTGCAAAGGTACTTCTAAAGAGAGAGAAATCTCCAGAGTCCACATCAGAATTTTACAACTGTAGTTTTTCTCTTTTCATTGTTTTCCCTTGTAGCAGGACTTCTCCAAAGCTTGCTATTCATTCTGTGGCCTATGTCTATCAAGCATAGACCCTCCATAGCATGCATTTCTTAGACTAATCTCCAGGATGGTCTCTGCCTGCTTTCTGGCATTTACTCCCCCTTTGGAGATGATTCATTTGTAAACATTCATATTTTGTTATAATTACTCTATTTCTTTGAGTTTCCTCAGATCCATTTCTTAATGCAATGTGGTATGAACATAAACAAATATCCTTGAAGCTAGAAAACAGAACAATGGTAAAACAAATAATGAAAGATATAAGCAAGGAAGCAAACTTTCAATAAAGAAAGAAAATATGACTTTTCAGCACTTTTACTCCAGGCCCTTAGTGATGTCAACAGTTCCTGGCTTCACAGGTAGATAAGTGACACGCTGATCCCATTCTACCTTCCTACATCTCTGTTCTTTTCCTCCTATCCTTATGCTGACCTGGGTTTTCTGAGTCTCACTGGCACCTTTTCCCATTCACTCTTCCCTTTGGAGCTGTACCCCAGCTTCAAAATTTCTTCTTCTTTCTTTTATTCGTTAGTAAAATGAATGATCCAATAGTATGTGTCAAGATTTGAACAACTGATTATATATTAATTAATAATATTACCTTCCTTTAATGAACAGACCACATCACAAGAATACAGTGGTAGGCATTTAAGGTCACTGGCACCTGCTTAAGAATATTAATGGGACACAGAGTCATCCAAGCATCCCTAAGGGCCCTCCCTAGTCATTGCCACTATTGTAACCAATACTCTATGGAAGGTAAAAATCAACAAAGTAATGCCCTTCTCTGCTCAATTAAGTCTTTCCAAAGAATGCTATATTCTCAATATCCAAAGTTCTAGCAGTAAATCAGACCCCCTTAATAAGATCCCAATTTAAAACCTGCATGTATGTGGTTTGTATCATACATGTCTTGATGGTTCATTAGGGACCATTTAAGTTAAGTCTGCATCTGAAATCTTTCTATATTCCATTGTACTAAGTCTTCCTCCTCCTATTTCTTTTTCATTTTATTTTTTACCTTTTGCCATCATTCTACAAAGGAAGATGGGCTCTGAATATTTCCTTATTTTGATGATCTTTGCAATGTGAAAGTAGAAGCTACTCAAAGAAAACAAGACTACATATTCTTTTAAAATGTCTTTGAAATCATTATAACATTCAGAGTAGCAGTAGAAAGAAGGAAGATTTTTTAAAGAGCAGAAAAGGAGGAGACTCCAGTAGAGAGGAAAGAAGTCAGAAGTCAGGAGGCCATGTGTGGTGGGGAAGAGTCTGACACACAGTAGCACAGCCGCAGTCAAACGAAGGATCTTCAAAGGAATGATCCACCTGTAGACTCTCTGGAGATGGTTAGCACATCATGGAAACAAATATTTGGCCAAGTCTGAAGAGATGACCTGTGTTTGAAAAGTAGGATAGAATTCTTAGCATATCACAGTGAAAACTGACAGTTGAGAAAAGCCCCCTAGAATACTAAATACAACTATAGGACTTTTCCAACTCCGTGGTAGAAGAGGCATGCTCTAGTGTTCACTGATGAAATTGTCCATCACCCTGATGACATAGATGCTCAGAACCTGATTTATATTCAAACTGTTCTCTGGCATTAAAAAGATACCCCAAAGTGCAGTGGCTGGTTTAGAAGTTTGTTTTTCTCTCCATGCAGAAGTTCCAAAGACATTATCCCAGAGTTAGCAAGATGCACTTCTCCGTGGTGCCTAAGGTCATTTTTAACATGGTCAAGCAGACTCCTCTCCATGCCCATGTTCCCAAAAGGAGAATGAGCACTAAAAGAAGTCTGAATTTTGCCTTTGAGGACCTGACCAGGTAGTTGTACATTTTACCTCTGCTCAATCCCAGTGGGCTTGAGCATATTCACTCCCATGGCCCTATAATGAAGACTAAGGATATGTAGTCTCCAGTTGAACACCACGTGCTGAGTGAATTCCACAGTGCTACTGTTGGAGGAAGAAGAATCAATGCAAAATGAGAAACTTTTGCAAACATAATTAATATGTGTGCTAGTTCTTGATATCTGAATCCAAGTGTTAAGAGTTACAACCAACATAGGCAAAGAACAGAATCATTATACACACAAGACTGTGTGGGTTTGAAGCACTATCTCTTTAAGGCATTATTCTTCATATTATTTTATAATTTTATGAGAAAGCAGCCAAGGCTGGGTTTCATAGCAGTGACCCATCATAAAAATACCAGAGAGGAAAAGCATTATAACTTTGATCTTTTGTTACCAGAGCATCATAATTGTAGGTGGTAATTGGATTCATTTTTACAAAATCATACATGCAAGAAATTTGATTTCAAGTCCCATTCTTCCTTTTTCCTCCCCTCTTCTCTTCCCCTATCTTCCCTTCTCTATGCTCTTAAATTTCCTTTCACTTAAATATATTTTATGTATATGAAATTTCCTTTGCTTTTTTTTAAAAAAAATCATTATAGCAGTCAGATTAGCAGTTGAAAGAAGGAAGAGTATTTAAAGAACAGAAAAAGAAGGAGACTCCAGTAGAGAGGTACTGGAGATTGAACCCAGGGGTGCTTAATCACTGAGCCATACCTCCAGCCCTTTTTTATATATTTTATATATTTTTATATATTTTATTACAGACAGGGTCTGAATTGCTAAGTGCCTTGCTAAGTTGCTGAGAAGGGCTTTTGAACTCTTGATCCTCCTGCCTCAGCCTCCTGAGCCACTGGGATTATAGGAGTGCACCAGTGGGCCCAGCTTCTTTTCTATCTTTATATATGAATATGACATGATTTTGTTAAATTCATTCCATTTATCTTCCCCTTTCCCTTTCTCCTTCTCATTATCCTACATCTACTCCACTGACCTTCCCTAGGACTTTATGATATCTGGTCCCCTCCTCCACTGCCTTTTCTTCCTTATTTTGCTCTTGCTTCCATATATGAGAGAAAATAATTAACCTTTGATTTTCTGCATCTGGCTCATTTCACTTAGCATGATTTTCTCCATTACTATCATGTACTGCCAAATGTCATTATTGTATACTTCTTTATCGGTGAGTAAAACTCTATTGTGTATACACACTGCATTTTCTTAATCCATTTATCTACTGAAGGGCATCTGGGTTGATTCCTTAATTTATTTATTGTGAATTGTGCTACTATAAACATTGAAGTGGCGTGTATTGCTATAGTATGCTGATTTTAGATCTTCTGGAAAAACACTGAGGAGTGGGATGGCTGGGTCACATGGAATCTCCACACGGCTTTCCAGAGTATTTGCACTAAATTTTCAGACCCATCAACAAAGCAAGAGTGTGCCTGTTCCCCCCAAATCCTTGCCAATATTTATTATTATTTACATTCTTAATAATTCTGACTAGAGTAGGAATAAATCTTAGGGTAATATTGATTTGTATTTCCCTAATTGCTAGGGATACTGAACAATTTTTCATGTTTCTTGGCAATTTGTGTTTCTCCTTTTAAGAAATGTCTGCTTAGTTCTTTTTGCCCACTAATTAACTGGGATATTTGGGTTTAGTTTTTGTTTTTTGTTTTTTGGCATCCAGTTTTTGAGGGTTTTTAAATATATTCTGAATATTAAACTCCTATCAAAGGAGTAGCTGGTAGAGATTTTCTCATATTTCATAGGCTCTTTCTTTACTCTCTCAATAATTCCCTTGGCTGTGCAGAATCCTTTTAATTTGGTGGCATTTCCACTTATTGATTCTTGTTTTTATTTCTTAAGCTTTACATGTTTTGCTAAGGAAATCATATCCTGCATCTATATGATGTTTTCTTCAAGCTATGGCAAGGTTTATGGTCTAATGTTTAAGTTGTTGATCTGTTTTGATTTGACTTTTGTGTGGGACGAAAGATAGGAATCTAAATTCATTCTTAGATAATATATGGTTATCCAGTTTTTCCAGCACCATTAATTTAAAAGGCTCTCTTTTCTCCACCATATATTTTCTGCACATTTTTCAAATATCAGTTAGCTGTTTCTATTTGTGTTTGTTTCTGTGTCTTCTGTTCTATTCCATTGATCTTCATGTCTACTTTGAGATCAACAACATGCTGCTTTTGCTATTATAGATCTTTAGGGTAATTTAAGATGAGTATTGTGATGCCTCCCATTTTACTTTTCTTGTTCAGAAAAGCTTTGGTTATTCTGGGTCTTTTATTCTTCAAAATGAATTTTATAATTGTTTTTTCTATTTCTCTGAAAAATGTCATTGGTATTTTGATGGGGATTGCACTGAATGCATATATTGCTTTTGGAAGTATGACCATATTGTCTATATTAATTCTGCCTGTCTAAGGACATAAGAGGTCTTTCCATCTTCTGAGGTCCTCTTCAATGCTCTACAGTTTTCATAATAGAGACTTTTTACTTCCCTGGTTAGATTAATTCCCAGGTATTTAATTTTCTTTGAGACTATTGTGAAGGGAGTGTTGTTTTTTTTTTTCTTATTTCTTTCAGCTGAATCACTGTTGGAGTAGAGAAAAGCTATTGATTTATGAGTATTGATCTTGTATCATACTATTTTGCTATCCTCATTCATCAGCTCTAGAAATTTGCTGGTGAAATTCTTTGGATCTTGTAGGTATAGGATCATGTCATCAGCAACCAGTGAAAGTTTGATTTCTTTTCCAAGTTGTCTCCCTTAAATTTCCTTCTCTTATCTGATTTCCCTGGGTAGAGTTCAGAGAACTAAGTTGAATAGAAGTGTTGAGAGTAGATATCTTTTTCTTGTTCCTTGTTTTAGAGTAAATGTAATCCTGATATTTATAGGGAATAGAGGTGGGGGCCATGGAGGTGTAAGAATGATTTTTAAAAAGTGCAGAGGACACTCTAAAGTAGAAAGAAGGTCAAATATGCTTTATGCTAACATGTGCAAATATTTTTGCATTTTTCTGACAAAATTATAGAGCACATCAGCATAGAGTCCTTTACCAATTTCTACACTTCCCAAAGCTCATATATCATCAGATATTTTTAAATACACTTAAGTACTGCTTGATGAAATGTGCATGTGTGCCAACGTGCAAGTGTTTACCAAGTATCCAAGCTGTTGGCTTAAAGAACTTCATGTTTTATGAAATTTAAAAAAATCCCCTGAGGGTTTCCACCATGGCATTTTTGAAAGCCCCACCCTCACAGTTTATCCTGTGTATCTCCTTGTACCTAATCATGATTTGAATCTACCTGTTTCAGACCATCTCTCTGTCTGAACCTGTTTTTAATGTCACCTACCCTTATTCTATAACCCCTGTTCTTTCTCTTTGTTATATAACTTTCCTGCCTGAAATAAGACCAGTTGCTGGCTCAAAATCTAATTCTGAGAGTAACGACTTGATTTTGAGCTAAATACAGGTATCTGCTCTCTCATCTATAAATTTAGTGTAAGTTGAGATTCTTCCACACAAAAAAATAAATTCCCAGGGCTGGGGTTGTGGCTCAGTGGTAGAGAGCTTGCCTAGCATGCATGAGGCACAGGGTTCAACCCTCGGCACCACATAAAAATGAATAAGTGAAATAAAAGTATAAAAAAAGTTGTTAAAAAATAAATGAACTCCCATTTTTAACTTGTAGTTTTCAAATACCAGTATGATCATCAGATATTTCCTTCATGCCAAAGTATAATACATTTTAAATTGCTTTTGAATTTACAGTATAAGTTTCCCACAGAACCAACATGAACTTCACAGTGAACTCTAGTCCCTACGTGACACCAACATTTTTGGCCTCCAAGCACCAGCAGCTTCTATGTCATATGGCTTCACTTTGTGAAGCAAAATAATTAAGATGGATCTCCAAAAATAAAATTATATTCTTTTGCGTCTAATTAAAATTGTAAAATTTTATTGTACAATCTTTATACACACTTAAGGATACATTATCACATTAATCTAAATGACTCCAGAACACAAAATCTGGAGTGAAATCAGAAATCAAGGTCATAATGTGATGCAAGGTCATAGAACAAAAGAAAATGGGTCACACTTGGCAAAATCATCACAAGAATTTAAGTTTTTCCAAAGAATGGATTACATTTATACTGCATCCACATACAAAATTGTCTCAACCAATTTAATGGATTCTCCTTAAAATGTAATGTGCTTTTTAATTAACTTGTTTCTTAGTTATTAATAAATCATCTGAATGTCCTTTATCTCTTAATGCAGGACTTCAGAGGACCCACCTCTCTAGTGACCTATATAATCAGGAAGTATGAGATCAGAAATGAAAAGGACAGAAGGAATATATTAATTTCCTTGGTTGCTAATCTTTGGCGCACAATGGAAAACTAGATAGCTTAGACACTGTAAGACAAAAACTATTAAAATGACGAATTGACATAAAATACAAAAACCACTTTCAATTGTCAAGTTAATGTTTGGATATTTTGTATGCATCAACAGATGTTTACCATCTAGAGTATTTTTGCAATTTTGATCATAGATAACAGATTTATATGCCTGTATACCCAGAGGTTCTTCATCATCTACATTTATATTCAATAAGAAAAATAGAGTTGGTAGCTATAGTGAGATAGAATAAAAACTGGGAGATGCATACATGTTCATCATCAAACCAAAGGAAATATATTGTCTTTTACTTTTCCAACACTCTTTCAAATTCCTCAGAAAAACAACAACAACAACAAAGTGAAAACATATTTCCCTTCCCAATTTGATATTGTAGGCTAATTTAGCCCTCCATCTCAGGTAGAGATGCAGTGAAAGTTGCCAGAAGCCAAACTACTTAATGGAAACATTGAAAATGCAGTTAAATATCCAGGGATTTTGTCTACTTGACATCAATCATCTATGCTTTTTGAAAATTTACTTTCCCATCTCAAGGACATTGTTCTTTTCTGGGTAGCATCTTTCCCCAATTGTCCAGTGGTTAAATGTCAAGTCATTTAGATACATTTCAACTCTAACATAAAAATTATGCTGAAGATAAATTCCTGGGAGTTATTAAAGTAGAATTCATTTCCCCAGTTCTTCAAATATCCAGATGTTTGGCAGGATGTAAGAGAAACATTGGAATAATGGCCTGTATTTTTCTCTAAATCATACATCCCTTATCTAATTCACTCAAAAAAAAATGTCACCAGTCAAAATCTGAGACCCACACCTTTCAAGATGTCTCTCACTCAGAGCCCAGGGTCAGAATGACTCCTTCCAATGGGAGAAGAAACACACATCCTTGACAACAGCCACATGCCAAGTACTTCCTTATCAGAATCTGATAGAATGCCAAATAACCAAAACTTCATGTTAGCAATGGAAAATACAACTAAGAAGGGTCAATGTCTGCCATTCATGTTTTTACATTAAACAATTTGATATAGTTTCAAAACTATCAGTAAATATGAATTGCTTTCATGGGTAGAATTTTAAAAGTAAAAACATAATCACACACACACACACACACACACATAAATAAATAAATAAATAAATAAATAAATAAGACCTCTGTTAGAGACTACATGAGCTATGACAACCATCAAGGGCGTTGATTTTGTTATCCATACAGGTTATGGGCAGTGGGTTTCCTGTGTTAACACTGGAAGAGAAAAACACACATGGTCTGAGGTTCTGGGAAGAAATTATTTCAGAAGTCAAATCAGAACATCCAACAACGGAGATTGGGGATCATGGGGATCAGGTTGTATCTCAAGTTCCCTTGAAAGAAAATAACCAGGAGTGAGATATCACTGCCCGTCAAACTCACTCAGCAGTAGTCAGCATTATCCTTCATCTCACATGTCATTCTGTAGCTCGGTCTTGGCTTTTAACTCATCTCCATCAAGACAGGACACTAGGAGCATCAGCTTGTGGGTCTAAAATAAGTGTTGCTGCTGTATCACTATCACGGACAGAAGGATTCTTTTGTAAGTGTCCACATCTAATGACCAGTTAGTGCAGGACTACAAAGGCCCAGCCTTCTTTCCTCAGTTCAGGTCAACCTTGAAGGGTCTCCCAAGTTCTAAAGCCCCAGATGGTACTAGCTGAGTCCACAGTGGCATTTGCATCACTTACAATTTTCTGCTTCTTGACCTGATCCTGCCCTTTTCGCTCCGTGAAAAGGTGATGAGCCTAAGAGTACCCTCTCATAAAATGTCTGTGTGTAATTTTCCATCACAGAGTCTTCCCATGAGTCTCTATAGAGGAGAATTTCTTATTAAATCTTCAGAGTCTATACATGTAATATTAAGTAGTGTGCCTGATACTTGGGGACATTTTTAAAGATTATAAACACCATTTTCCACTTTACTCCACTGACTTACCATGAGAAGTAGACAGAGGAAATACATATGCAAAACCTACCATGAATCATAGATTTGCACATAGGTATAATACAAAATTATGTTTGGGTACCAGATACAAGTTTAGCACTAGAATTATAAATGATTGTGAATCACAAATGAATTATAAATCAAAAATTGATTATAAATGAATTATAAAATGAATCATAAATTTTATAGTTTAAATTTAAGAATGACTCCCAAAAGCTCTTGTATTAGGAAATGGGCAATGTTCAGAGGTGAGAAGATTGGATTATGAGAGTTGTAACCTCATCAGTGGATTATTCTATTTGATGGATTAATAATTTGAATGGACTGCTGGTGGTAATTATAGGCATGTAGGGCCTGGTTGGAGGATGCAGGGTTCACTGGGAGCATTGCCTTGGACTCTATCTGTTGCTGGCCTCTTCCTCCCTCTCTCTCTCTCTCTGTGTGCTTCCTGCCTGGCATAAACTGAACAGCTTTCCTCTGCCATGTCCTTCTACCATTTTGCTGTCTCACCTCAGGCCCAGAATAAAGGAATTGGCCAACTGAGAACTAAACCTCTGAAACCATGAGTCAAAAATAAACTTTTCTAAGTTGTTTCTGTCAGGCATTTTGGTTGCAGTGTTGAAACATAGTGATGATTAACACAAGTGACAATTGTCACGCTTTGCCAACATAGTCTCAGCTGACACCTATCGCCAGGAAATAAATATTAATAATATCCCTTTTAACTCTCAAAAGGATCCCAATTTGAGTAACAAAATATATGCAAAGGGGTTTTCCTTATTTTACAAACAAACAAATGTGAACATTGTATGGTGTAAAGGGAGATGGAGTATTATAGAAAAATAAGTGTTGACAGTCAAATCATCATATGTACCAAGGCACACTACCTTCCTCTCTATGGACATCAGCAGCCAAACACAAGACAGAGCAGCATGAACTCAACAGCTATTCTAAAAACTGAAGATTTCCAGAAACATGCTGAGACATGGATTGGGGTCCTTTGCATGCCACCGATATTGCTTTATTATTAATTCATGTTTTACCATTTGTTCTCCAGCAGAGAAACCTACCAATTGCCTGTGACTTTAATAATAGCACTGGCAATCTTTTGTTTCCAGAGAAACTGCACCATTTGAAAGCTATTAAAGTACATCAGTATATTACAACTTGTGAAGCTGTTCTCAGAAGTTCTCGGAGACACTAAATTCTTCTATGGAATTAGCTATTGATTCTCTTGGCTTTACAAAGACTGAGCCCCTAATGAATTCTGATATTGAAACCAAAGGGAAGGAAATTTTATTTTGCTGAAGGAGAAAAAGAATCACATAAAAGAACATGACTTCACAGGTTACTATTTAATATATGAAATCAGATAGATAAAAGATGGCAATTATAAAATAAAAATCCTGCCTAACTTTAAGGTCCCCTAGAGTTTGCCAGGACAAGTTCTAATAAAAATCTTACATCCACCTAGCTCTCACAGCTCTTTAAAGAAGTAAAAAGAAAGAAAAAAAAAACACTCCACACTTTGACCCAATCCCTTTCATTTGACTTCCTGGTTATATCATAAAAGTTGTAGCAATGTATTTATCACAGGTTCTGAGCTTTCTGACAGGGCTAACTGACCTGGAAGAGAAAGAAGTGGGAAAGAGGCCAATTAGGTAACAAAGAACCCCTGTTAGCCTGCCTGATGCCCACGGACAGTGGTAATCGCTCAGAGCTGTGTTTACCACGGTGGAGCATCAGGAAGCATCATGATGGGAAGATGGGTCCCAGAGTGGGGGAAGAGAGTTTATTCTTTAAAATTCTTTAAAACAGACTCCATTCAAATGAAAAGAGAAGGAAAATCAAGATGTGTAAAGAGTTTGAAAAATGCAAGTTATCCAAGAAAATCATATCCAACAATGTTTGGCAGCCGTGAGGGAAGAGATCTTGAGATTCCTGCTGAATCTGACTCCATTAGTACCCAGAATCCAACAGGATAATTACAAAAGGTCACTCTCCCTTTTCCTCAAAAATTGAACCCAGATGATGACACTGGACCTAATGGGACAAAATCCAAGAAGAGAAACATCCCAAAGGATGAAAAGACCGTACTTTGTAATAATTACCATCAACAATAAAGAAGACACAGCCTTGAGGTATCAAGACGCCCCTAGAGAAAGGAGCCCTGATATTTCAGAGGTCAGCAAAGTGGAGGAGAAAGCCTTTGCCAAACATGATCTTCAGTTCTTGTGCCTAAATTTATATTTTCCACTATGTAGCAAGGTAGAAATTTGAGGTACTATATGGAGAAAAATTGGGCTTATAATGGCGTATTCTTTAGGAAATTTGAGACAGTGTTAGTAAGTGCTACCACCCAGGGAGACTGAGCTGTCCATTCAAGTCCACTTAGTATCAACTCAGAGGATGATGGCTCTGAATCTGTCCAAAACAGAAAGCCCAAAAACGCTCTGTGGAAGTAAGAAAAGAATCTGAAGGTTTGGCAAGGGACTTGGTTAATGATCAAGGCAAGATCCTGGTGTATGGTTAGTCATCTTTTCAGAACATTACAAAAATTTCAAACAGCTTCTGTTTTCCAAAGACTTTTTAATGTCATTTTAGATAAAGTGCACAGTTCAACAGAAATAGAACTTGACTGTGGGGCAAGAAAGTGAGGTCTGAGTCTACTGTCACTGCTCATTGTGCTAAGTACTCTGTGCGCATAAAATCACTTAATGCTATGGAGTAAGTAGCATCATCACTCTCATTTGACACATGAGATAAGAAATACAGAATTTTACCATCTGTCCAAAGCCACATAAATAACAAAGGGATATGCAGGTAGAACCCAGAAGTGTCTGATCTCCACACCATCTCTCTTGTCAAATCAGGTATAAAGAGCATGTAATGTGAAAGAGTAGCCAACTATAATTCAACTGTCTGATATTATTATTAATATCAATAATCATAGCAAATTAAAAATATAGAGAATAAAAAGAATAAAATCTCTAACATATAGTAGCACATAGGCCAGACTTTATTCATGTTATACCTTATGTGCAGTTCTTGTGACCTGTCTGATTTTTCAGCAATACTTACTAATACTGATTAACAGAATCCTAAGGAGTGTAAAGAAACAGCAGGGTGAAGGAATTTACCCCTTTCAACAGTGGCGAAGGGAATTTTGAGAAAAGGACATCAACAAAACACAGAATCTCCCATCTGTCTTTTATAAGTTCAGTCATTTGTGAGTGGCAACAAAGTAATTCAGTTGCCATGTTTAAGAACTGATGATATTAACAGAGAGAAAATATATTGTCACAGTGTAGGATGAAAGTCTTGATTCTGCTAAAGTCTTATCTTTTCTAGATTAATCAGCTTCCATTTGTGACGACTTCACAATTTTCTTCTCTGGATATTTCCAAAATGTTTTGCCCAAGTCATGACCCACATTATAGAAAAGTCTTGAATTCCAAAAGATGAGCACAAGTACTATCCTAATATTTGATTAAGTCAAGAGAGAATTACCCTAACACAATGTTTACATGAAAATAATCACCTCTGGGTGGGAAAGGAGGAACTTTCGAGGGTGATACAAATGTTCTATATCTTGATAAATATGTTGGTCATATCTATTTTTATCTTAGACTGATTATATTGAGTGGTACTTGCCTCTGAGGCAATTGTGTGCTTCCTGGATGGATGAGGGGCAGGGCCTGGGTAGAAGTGAAGTACTAGCTTTGGAATCCCCATCTGTCCTCCCACTTTGTGTCCCAAAAAGCATAATGGAATTTGGCACCAGACTCATGCAAATGGAAGAGAAACACTGAAAATGTTTGAGGTAGGGGTAACAGGGCTTCTCAGCCCTTCACACAGGCTCCTGTGATAACCCCCAATCTCATCAGCCAAGTTTCTCCCTTAAAAGGCTTCCTTTTTGCAGTCTGTCCAGTAGGACTGATTCATGATGTCCTCTGTCCACAACACCACTCACTCTTCATAACAACTATATCAACTCCATGGCCAGGAGTTATTGCCCAGTGAGCCAGATTCTCATGCTCTATAATAATTCTGGGGGAACCCAGGATGGAATGAAGCCCATCTTAACAGGGCTGTTAGCTGCAATCTGAATGTCAGTGTCAATTTTAGAGCTCCACATACTGTGGGTGGCCAGAGAGACATCCTTCTGTAACTGCTGAGTCAACTAACTGCAAGTTGTCCCATTAAAGTTATTCTCCTATAGGTCCTGAATTAGATACATTTATTATAAAAATCTACTATAAATGAGAGTAGTTGGTCTTGCCTACTAGTGACATGTTGCTAGCAGTTCTAGTAGGAATTTTGGAGTATAGGATAAGGGCTCCTAACCAGATCGAGTCAACTGGCTGTGGCTTTCTGGGTTGCATTATTGACCATATTTGCAAAGTACATACTCGTTTAGAGTAAAGGCAATCGATTCAGTGGTTTCCATGAGATAAAGGGAGAAGGGACTAACAGTGAGTCATGCTAGCAGGACCTGTGGGACTATGAAAAGAGAGAAATTGGCCATGAATGCATCTGGGTCCTAGTCCTACACCTAAAACTAACTATCACATTATCATGGGTCTTAATTAATTTTCTGAAAAAAAACAGTGATAAAATAACTAATAGTTGATCTTTTTTTTTTTTTTTTTTTTTTTTTTTTTTTTTTTTTTTAGAAAGCTTAAACAGTTTTATTTCGAATTGGCCATCCCGACAATTAGCTTATTTAAAATATCAAAAATCTTATTTGAAGGATTTGCTGTGTAGCCTCTGCTTTGTTCATTTCACAGATGAAAGTGACAGGTGATTAATCATGTTCATATCAAAGAGTTGATCAGTCAATGTGTTAATTATGCAATCTATTTATTCCTTCTTAAATAAATTATTTCTCAATAATTACTGCTAAACCCTAGTGAAAGTATTCAAAAGAAATGATATGAATTTCAAACCTGTTAACCCCATACTTGTTTTAATATACTGGTAAAGGAAGATGAATAATTTTACAGAAATCACTACTCATGATTTTTATTACTGTAATAAAACGCAAGTAATTCGTGTATTCAACACATCACAGATAGGCTGTCCCTAAGTCTTCTCCATGTAAACACCTGCTTAAAATTGTAACTTCTGAACTTTTCCATGAAAACATTTCCAGCCCTTTCTTTGTTCTTCTCCTCACCCCCCAAAAATAGTTGATCTTTAAACACCACTCCACTTCTATTTTTCCATGAGACATCAAATCTGCACCACATTTTCCCTAAGTAGACTTGTTCCTTCTTGTGTTTATTCTCATCACAGAGTACAGAGGAATGAACACAAAGGATGGGGGGGGGAGAGAGAGAGAGAGAGAGAGAGAGAGAGAGAGAGAGAGAGAGAGATAACACTAGTGACACTTATTGGATTCTCTCAATTTTATTTGGGAATCAGTATGTTTTCTCCCTTTTAATCAATTATTTCATTAGGAATTCATTGTGGATTACAAAGTAATGTTGTTATTAAGGATTCCCATCTTAGGGCTGGATATAGCTCAGTTGGTAGAGTGCTTGCCTTGCATGCAGAAGGCCCTGGGTTCCATGCCCAGCACCAAGAAAAAAAAAAAAAAGAATTCCCACCTTTCTAGTGTGTTTGTTTCCTGAATGAGCTCACCATGAATCTCTTCTCTATGATCATTTTGGATATACTTTCTAGTTTACATAGTTTTGTCTTCATTCTCTTATTCCAATCACACAATCCTAAGAAGTTAGTGGCAGTTATTTTTGCCTCATACTATAGGTAGATAAATTGAGGTTTGGGGGAATGAGGTACCTTGCTCTGAAATAGCCAGTGGTGGCTGTGGAAGTGGATAGCAGGTTTCCTCCTGGCCAGTCCAGCGCTCCTGCTGTAGGAGGGGAGGATTCCAAGTCTTCTGCTTTCAAAGTCAATGGCTCCTCTCCTGTGAACCGCAAGAGGAATTTGAAAACCTGAAACAACTAGCCTTGCGTCTAGAGGGATCAGAGGCAAAGGAGGCTCTGGGCAGGAGTGGAGGGGATTCAATTCCTGAGAGAAGGCTCAGAAGAGATGAGCCTTAGGTGTATTCAAAGCCTGAAATGTATGAGCAACTGACAAAACTAAACACGCTTCCCTTCTATTTTACCCAAGAGATCTTTTAAGAGCTTGCTGCCATTTGCTTTTGTGCTTTCACTCATGGCTCTTTTTTCTGGAATTCCACTGAAGTGTTTTACTGTTTTTGTTGTTATTGCTGTTATTTTTAGATATACATGATATTAGAGTGCATTTTGATACTTGCATGGAGTATATCTTATTCTAGTTAGGATCCCATTCCTGTGGTTGTACATGATGTGGAGTTTCACTGGTCGTGTATTCATATAAAACATAAGGAAAGTTATGTCCAATTAATTCTACTGCCTTTCCTGTACTTCTCCCCACCCCCTTCCCTTCATTCCCCTTTGCCTAATCCAATGAATTTCTATTCTCTCCCCTCCCCTTATTGTGTGTAAGCATCCATGTATCAGAACATTTGGCCTTTGGGTTTTGGGGACTGGCTTATTTCACTTAGTGTGATAGTCTCCAATTCTATCCATTTAATGCCATAATTTTCATCCAGAAAATGCTGTAATTTTATTCTTCTTTACAGCTGAATAATATTCCTCTGTGTGTGTGTGTGTGTGTGTGTGTGTGTGTGTGTGTATTCATACATTGCTGGTAGTACTACAAATTTGTGCAACCACTCTGGAAAGCAGTATGAAGATTCTTCAGAAGACTTGGAGTGGAAACACAATTTGACCCAGTTGTGACACTCCTCAGCATAGTGTATACCCAAAGGACTTAAGATCAGCACAGTACAGTGATGCAGACACTCACTTCTTTTGATTTTCCTGTAAGGCAAAGAAAGGAAACATTAGACTCTGACATGTGAAAAAACTGGCTTGACATAGCCAAGTTAGTGCTGTCACCCATTCCCAGGAAACAAACCAGCAAACACAGAAGGAAGATGTGGGGGCACTGTACTCCACTTATCATTCACTGCCACCATCTACCTCAGGCCCTATGCCCTGGGGCACAGAGGCAATCAATTCACAGAGAGCACAGTTTGGTCTTTATGACCAGAGGATAGAGAAAGGATAGTTTATATTTGGTTGATGTGAGAAGAATACTATCTCAACTCTATTTAGTGTTATCCAAACTGATGAGGGCATTTCCCTGGACAAACATTCTGTCATTCTAAAGAGTATGGCTGGGACATTTAAAAAGCTTTTAACATCTCCTGCAGATCTGTGTGTGTATGCATGTGCACATGCACATAGTGATTTTGGCAAGTTTTTTGTTTGTTTGTTTTATGGTGTCAGGGACTTGTGGATGCTAGACAAGCCCTCTACCAACTGAGCTATATCCCAGGCTCTACCTAGTTTTGATGTTATTGTTGTTTTTGTTCTAAATAAAAGGCCAAGCAGAAAGGTTAATCAATCTGAAGGGATTCAACTTTATAAATAAGTTGTCAATTATCCAATGTTGGGTTGGATAATAAAAATACCAATTATGAATAAGGATGTTAGGTCTGAACAAAAGAAAATTTTACAAACTTAAGTACTTTCAAAAAGTGGAGTCACACTTTCTGGAAAGAGAAGAAATTCTTCCAGCAAAGTACGGGAAGGCAAAGAAAAGCACGAACAGTGGAAGTGTCCAAAAGTGTTAAAATCTGTTACCATGAAACATAATGGGAGGAAGGAGATTTTTTTCACGTGTTTCTTTTCTCCCTCCCGGTGACAATGACATCAAGTCTAGATTTGATGAATTTAAACTGACTTCCACTTTTTCCTGATTATAGGTATTGTCATTTGACACCAGCTTTCATTGGCAAATCACTCTACCAACTGAGCTATATCCCCAGCCCACAAGTGATTGTTTAATGTGCTATTGAATTTACTTTAGCTCTAGTTTGAGATTGTGTTAAATATGTTTCAAACTTTTTAACTAGAAAATCCAAGTTTAGAGTCTGCATAAATACAAAAAAACAAGAAAATGTGTGTACCATCAGTAAGCCTTTTCAAATACATTATTCTTCAAAGAAGTATGGAAGTCCACAGGGAATATTTTTGTAGTTAATGAAATTGCTCAGTGGAATGAACATCTCTCAGTGTGGGAAAACTCACTATCAGAACACATAATCATAGGCTCACAGTTATCTGACAGCTCTACAGGATCCAAAAGACCAGAAAGAAAAATGCTTTTTAAAATAGCATTTTCTTAAATGGAACTTCAAGTAAATTAGGCATTATTAAATGTCTTGTTTTAGAACTTAAATGTTTTGTGCCTTTGATTACATTTTGATACAAAAGTAAGTGACTATGAAAATACTTCCTTAAACTTGCTTAAAAGGTAGTTAATACTACAGAATGAAATATTGTAAATAACATATAAAGAAAGATGTACCTGATAAGTACTGCTTTTAATGATCTGAAGAAATAAATTATAAACTAAAACATTTATAACTGGCAAAACGAACTCTTAAGACTAAAGTCAAAATAAAGATCTTTCCAGAAACAAAACAAAAATACCAGAAGGTTGTGTGTAAAATAATGGCAATGATTATTTTTAAGCATTGTGATTGCCACATTATGTTTATAAATTAGCACTTATGGTAACACACAGGTGGTCCTAGCTTTAGCACAATAGTGCAGAACCCTAAAAATGACCTTGTATGCTGAAATCTTGTAGAATAGTAGTTTAACAACCAAAGGGGAAAATTACAATTGTTTCATGATCTTTAAAATTGTTTTGTCAAAACATTAAATATTTTATTTCTGATCATTATAAATATATAGGGAAATGGAAAAAATAGTAAAGTTAGTATTCATTTGATACATAGCTGTTGAAAACATTAGAACTTTGAGAAAAAAGTGTTTAATTCTTTGTAAAAACTTACCAAGTATAGTTTGAACAGTGCTGGCCTTTCTCTAATCAGATAACCTACAATTTGTTGTAAACATTTTTTATATCTTGGTCAATTGTAATACTCATTCCTCAGTTTTTATCAACCTTCAGTACTGCATGCTTGGTGCCTTCAGTGTCATGAAATATCACTTAATGTCTTTAAAATATCAGCTATTTTGTCAGCATCATTCCTTTTGGCTATGTTTTTGCTGCGATGACATTTCCCATTTATGTCAACTAGTTTATTTTTCACAAAGCTCCTATACTGATATGTCTATCATCTTGAAGTATCAGTACTGTCAAGATGTTCACAGGAAGCTATTTCTTCCATGAACTCCATTTACATGAGATTCAGATATCTACAGCAGCATTTTCGTCTTTGTTTCTACTGCAATTTCATCTTCATTGGTCAGTTTTCTCTTTTGGATATCCATTCTTGCAAAATGCTGCCTGGGCTCATCTTTGTGAGATGAGGAGAAATAGAGCTGCGTGCTTTGCTTTCTGTAAATGAACTGAACAACAGATGTCCAATAACCCATCACTGCCAGAATCGGAACAAATGACAAGACACGATTGGTTATTGATTGAATTAGCACCTGTTATATACTTAGTCAAATCCGCAGGCTGAAGAGCTAGTAGCAGAATTTATATTTTATGCAATTACCATAAGTATAACAACTGCAATTTGAATTCTGTTGAGAGATGCATTTTACTTAATTAAACCACATTAAGTGAAATCTGTGCACATCAAAAACACACAAAGGGAGGATTGTCTACACATGACAATGTGTATTGTTCTGTAGGGTTTTGAAATTTTCTATGGTATTTGATTTTTAGGGTATTTTCTATGATGAACATTTAATATTTTGATGATAAACGAAACCATTTTCAGACCATAAAAAGTTGGGAGTATTTACTGCCAAACATCATTCAGAAAAGTATTTTTAAATAAATATTCTTTTAGCAGGAGGAAAATATCAAATGTGAAATCTGAGATGCAAGAAGAAAAGAGGGAAAAATATTGGTAAATATGTGAATGTATCTTTATAAATTACTTTCTTAAAATATGAAATGTGCAAGAATAAGTTATAATTAAAGTATTGAATGAAAATTCTTTAATTTTGAAGGATTGTCAGAAGTAAATTATTCTAATAGCTTTTTTACAGAAGAAAAATAAAGATAGTGATAGCTTTGCTAAGCATTCTGTGTATGTTAAAATGACTAGGGTAAAGCGGAACAATTTGATTTCTTTTTATTTGTTTCTCTTTATTTCCTTCTCTTGCCATACTGCTTTGGCTAAAGCTTAAGGACTATATTGAATAGGAGTGGTGAAAGTGAACTTCTTTGTTTGCTCCTGATTTTAGAGGAAATGCTTCCATTTTTCTCCATTTGGTATGATGCTGGCTTTCAGTTTGTCATATATATGATTTTTATCATAAATGGGTGTTAAATTTTGTTTAAGAATTTTGTGCATCTACAAAAATCATGTGATTTTTGTCCTTGATTCCATTTATATGATGTATTATGCCTATTGAGTTAAGTATGCTAAGTACAAACATTGATTCCTGAAACAAAACCAACGTGGTCATGATGTGCAGTCTTCTTAATGTGCTATTGAATTCAATTTGCTCAAATTTTGTTAAGGATTTTTGCACCTACCTTCATCAAGGATATTGATCTGTACTTTTCTTTCCTTGATGTGCCCTTATCTGTTTTTGGTATCAGGGTTTTCGTGGTTTTGTAGGATGAGTTTGGAAATGTTCCCTGCCTTTCTGTTACATGGAATAATTTGAAGAGTGTTGCCATTAGTTCCTCTGCAAAGGTCTAGTAGAATTCAGCTGTGAATCCATCTGATTGTAGGATTTTCTTGTTGGAAGGCTTTTTATAACTATTGCAATACCCTTGTTTGTTGTTGGTCTCTTTAGGTTTTCTATGTCTTCTTGGTTCAATTTTACAAGGTCATATGTATCTAGAAATTTATCCATTTTCTCTGATTTTTTAATTTATTGAAATGTAAGTTTTCAATGATCCTCTAGATTTCAGTGGTGTCTATTGTAATATCTCCATTTTTCATCTCTAATTTTATTGATGTGAGTCTTCTCTTTCTTTTGGTTATTTTGTCTAGAAGTTTATCAATCTTGATTGTCTTCTCAAAGAACCAACCCTTTGTTTTATTAGTTTCTTTACTGTTATTTCACTATCACTTCACCTCTGATCTTATTATCTCTTTACTTCTACTGGCTTTGGAAATGGTTTTTTCTTCCTTTTCCTAAGATCTTATGATATATACTTAGGTTATTTTGCAATAATTTTTTTATGTAGAAACTCATGGGTATAATTTTTCTGTTAAAAACTGCCTTCACTGTGCTACAGACATGTTTTAATATGTTGTATTTCTATTTTCATCTGATTCTAAGTATATTTAATTTCTCCTTTGATTTCTTTTATAATGTATTGTTCAATCTCCACGTGTTTGCGTAGTTTCTGCAGTTTTTCTTACTGTTCATCTCTAATTTTATTCCATAAAGAACTCATAAGATGCCTGGAATTCTTTCAACAATTTTTGTAATTGCTACAACCTGTTTGGTGGCATAAAAGATGTTTGTGGATGAATAGAATTAATATTGTTAAAATTCCCGTACTACCAAAAATAATCTACAAATTCAAAGTCAGTGTAATCCCCATAAAAATATCAATTATATTGTTCTCAAGACTAAAAATGAAATATTAAATTTTATAAGGAAAATCAAAGACACAGAAAAAGCCAAGCAATGTTGAGCAAAAAGAGCAAAGCTGAAGGTATCACAATACTTGACCTCAAATTATACTGCAGAGCCATAGAATGACTATGGCACAATAACAATCCACTATTCTGTATAACTATTATGCACCAATAAAAATGTAACAAACACACCTAGTGAGAGCACTAAACAAATAGAGATATAGAATATGTATATACTCAAAAATGGAAGGGGAAAAAATAGGAAGAGAGAAATAAATTAGAAACTCAATACAAAGACCTACAGAAGAAAAAAAATAAATATAAAATTTAAAAGTAGGGAAAATATTGAAATGGCACTAACAATACCTATTTCACACAGTGCATGAAAATTAAATAATATAGACCTGTAAAAGTGACAATTAGATTCCAGGCCTGTACTAGGTGTTCAGGAAATTGAGTTGAATCTGAATCAGAAGTTCAACACACACATGGAATGGAAAAAGAGTTCTTCTATTTCCAAATATCAGAGATAGAGCCAGGCAGAACATCAAGATAAGTGAACACAATTTTAGTTCTACAACATAAAAATGCACTGTTTCTTGTTTAGCAAGTAGAAACTCTGTGACACAAAGCATCTGTCCATGCAGTGTAATTATAATGAATTCACATATTTAGGGGTTCACTCTAGGTATATTGGCCACCCATGATTTCAATACTGGATTCTTAAGACAAGCAGGATCCTGGATTTAATACATAGCATTCCTCAGTGTAAAAAATAGACACTGTAAAAAATAGACAGGCTGTGCCTATCTGTCATTCCTTTGCAATCCTAAGATTTGAAACAAATAAAAACTTGGTCCTCTTTTACTGATGACTGAGGATTCTTACCTTAGAGCATAGAATTTGATTTTGGATCTGGTCACTGGTCCCATGTAAGTTAATAATCACTCAATGCAACAGATGGGCTGGAATGTGCAACAGGGATCACATCCAGGGGAAGTTAAAATGATTAGAATTGGGGAAAATAGCATCCATAAGGAAGACAAAAGAACTTTGTATGATTATCCTAGAAAAGGTTAGGGATTAGCAAAGAATATGAGATATTAAATAGAAATTCTCCATCCCACAGAAGACTGATGGTTGATATAAAACAGACGTTCAGTTTTAAGAACACATACAGCAGTTATTTATATAAGGTGCCCAGCATAGTTTTTTAATATAAAAGTAAGAAAAGAATACATTTCCAAGAAAGATTATGAAGTTTTTTTTCTGAATACTTTTAGGAAAAAGAGAAAAATAAAGGGAGCTACTTTTCCTTTAGCACCTATTTATTATATTACAAATTTTGCTCAGTGAGATTGGAACCAATATGATAGAGATAGACGATTGATAGATGGATACATAGATTGATTGATTGATTTCAAGGCAACCCTTCAAGAATAAAAATTTAACAGTTTCGTTTTAGAATGGAGTAAACAGAATCCACGAGATAAAATACTTTGCCTAAGGTTATTTACAACTACACAGTGGAAGATCCAGGACTCAAACTTAGGTCTGTCTGATGTCAGTTCCTCTGTCCTTTTCTCTGTCCAACCCGGAAGGCCCCTCGGGGCTGATTTCACTGAACACAGCCCCACCTTCAAGTAAGTGGTAGATAACTCAAGCATCAGGTTGGGTTATCTACAGGAAGCAGAAAACATGTTGTATAAGGGTAAGATATTAATTTATGTTTTGCAAGCCATATGCTGTCTGTCACAACTCTGCTGCTAGATTTGGATGAAAGCAGTCGTATACAAACTCAAATAAAAGAGAATGGCTGTGCTCCAATAAGACTTTATTTATGGGTGCTGAAATTCTAATTTCATATAATACTCAGGCTATCACAAAATGTTCTTTTGAATTTCCCCGCAATCATCTAAAAATGTGCAAATATGTCTTAGTTCATGGTACATCAAAAAAGAAAAAAGGCAGCAGATCAATTGTGGCTCATGGGACATAGTTTGCCAACCCCCTCACTAGTTAAAACCCGCAGGAGGCCATTGGCCTCTGTGGCTTTACTGCCCAATTGGTAGGGAATCAAAGCAGTCTTCCTTGGTGAGATCCCTGAGTGAAATCTGGCCTGGAGCCTGTTGGAAAACAAGCCATGTTAATGAATAATCTCTCTTTGTCTTTGACTGGAAAGGTTGTTTGCAATCAGGCATGTTCTTTGGATTAAATTTAATAGTTGGAGAGTAACCACCCTGGGCCTTGGTTCATTAGCTTCACAATCAGAGTGTGTAGGCATCAAGGATTTAACAGGCTTAAAATGGCCATGGGAGGAAAGAATGAAAATTCTGTCACTAATCCTAAATGCTTCTGAAAAACCAAAAAAACATCAAAGTAGTATAATTGAAAAAAATCACCTCTCCAAAATAAATATATCTGGAGACAAAATTCATGTAAAAGCAAAGTTGGACAAATCTGGGGATTCTGGCATAACCGGAGATTTCTTAAGGTTCAGAGGGTGAAGGATAGGCAAATCATTATCGCAACAGAGGTCTTAGGTGGTTTGCTGTCCTTTTAGTGCTAATTCATATAAAACTTGAGACTAAGGGGTTTAGGAAAACAGTCATGATAATTTTACGTTTACCAGTTTTCTAAGATCACAAAAGGTTTAGTAGGGAATTATTGCATGAATTGCTGACTTTTATTTAACCTTTATCTATTAAATAAAAGCATACACCAAGGACAGCTGGAGATTTATGGCTGCCTCAAAATCAGAATTTTGAACTCAAACTTAAGTTTCCGTTCAGTAGCTGCTACTAAGAGTGTGGGCTCCCTACCGTTTGTTCCCTCTGGACAGAGGCACCCAGTTTTATTGGCCTTACATATCTCTACCATGCATTCAAGCTAACACTTTTTTAATATCTATTGTGCTAGTATAGACATAAAAACAGATAATACATTTTATTACTAATATACAAACAACTCATTTACTTGCACTCACGTGGTGTCTAATTATTGTTTATATGAAAGATAGCTGACGTCTCAACACACAAAAAAAATGCCCTGGCTAGGTGTTTGAAAAAATATACATTGACCATTGCCCCTCTTTTTCAGAAATTCTTTTTCTTATAAATTGCTAGCCGCTATTGAGCAATTTCCTTGTGCCAATAACTCATTTCCCTATAAGAGAAGAATTAATATGGTACTTATTTTACACAAAGGCAATTGAGACTAAAGAAGGTAAGTAAATTGATCAAGTTTGTACAGAAGGGACTAAACCAAGACACAAACCCACTACTGTTTGACTCATGATGTCAGCCCTTCACCACTGAGTACCATCTCTTAGTTCACAAGCTTGCTATTTTTTTTCATCAGAGAGTTGCTAAGAGAATGATTGCTTCTATCCATAAGTGTTTTCTTAGTTCACAAGCTTGCTAATTTTTTTCGTCAGAAAGTTGCTAAAAGAATGATTATTTCTATCCATAAGTCTTTTCTTCATAAAGCTCATTCATTTCCATTCAGGGCAATTTGGGGGAAAATGGATGATTCTCAGAGACATAGACAAATCCCAAACTCAGCAGGATAAAAGCAAAGGGCCAGCCTCAGGTCCACAATTCTCTTGAAAGTCTCCTCTCATTTTTACTTTCCCCTTCCCTCCTATTAACCACTCCATCGACTCCCCTTTCTGATTTCCAGCCCTATTCTGTTTTGTCCTGACCACTCTTTTCAAATGTACCTTTTTCTCTGCCTCTTTAGATTCAAGTCTTTGTTTGAGGGAGGAGAGAGAAGCAGAAAAATCAGCCTAATGCTGCATTTAGAAATATGTCAAGACCAGGTGGAAGCAGAGTTGCAAACCACAGATTCGACAAACACACAATCCATTTTGGAAGTGATCACTATTTCATTGGGGATGAAGTGTGAAAGAGAAGGCAGTAAAAGTCTCTTCTTTTCATGGCTATGTTTTTCAGGAAATAAGCTCATTCTTCCACAGAGAATGAGATGATTAACAGGGTGGGGCCAAGATAACCAAATACGGATAAGTTAGTCACAAAAGAGCCTACAGATCCAGCCCAAGACTCAATAGATCTTTAATAAAAAAATAATAAATTTTAAAATGTGTCTTTCTTTGAGTTTGTTAAAACATCTGAATATTTTTTTGAAATATCTATCATATGGATTATATGTGATTATTCTTATACATTCTATGTGTTTCAATCAAAATTAAAAGAAAAAAATTGTCTTCCAATAATATTATAATCATTCAATATACACTAATTAAAAAACACAGAATACAATGGGCAACTCTCGGGCCTGTTCAGACTATGGATGTTTCTTTAGCAGGCACAAAATTATTTTAAAAATCTGAGTTTATAATATTTTAAAATTCACATAAAAAACCAATATAGAGCTTATGAGAAAAAAAAGTCTCTCCATTGTGATTTCTACATAGCCACAATCAACTGAAGCTGGCCCCTGCAAACTGAGGGTACATGGCCATTTAAGCTTTGTATCCATCCTGTTGGCCGATGTACAATACTTCTGAGCTCCTGAGCACTTGAGTTGACAACCCCGATGCCAAGAAGCTAAGGGCTTTCCATTAAGTTACACTCAGTATGTGGAGGAAAAAATAAGAGGTCCTTAGAATTTTAGACTACAAAGATTTTTTTTTCCTCTATCTACTTGTATTAGTTCCCTTGATAATTTCCTCCTAGATTAAAATTACTTCCATAAAGAACCATTGCTCTTAATGCAAGTGGTTCTTCATTCAGGCTTCTATGAATAGGCTGAGAACATCTTCACATACTAGTAGCAAACTAAGAAACAGGAAAACTTGAATATCTGCCCCGTATTTAGATAATCATCTCAGGGATTATTGAATAGAGTTTGGTTTACACTACTGTATTACACTGATACAGATTAACTAAACCAATTGTACAATGATTTTCAGGCTATTCATAACATTTGAAAAATAACTTCTATAAAATGAGAGGATGAATTACAGTGATTGTTCAAAAACTTTTCTAATATAAGGAAAATTTTTTCTCCTACAGAATCTCTTATAGTCTAAATGGTAAAACAAATTGCCTCAAAGCTGCTTTACTTAAATATAAGGAAGGACATCAGACCTCTGTGAAACAATTGCACAATTCCTGGGGTACAACAGATAATATTGTGAAAATAATGGAAAACAATCATTATAGTTGTAGGTCATTTTCAGCTCTGAATATCTCTAATTCACTTGGGTAGCATGCAATCCTCATAAAGACACTAATCATATGACCTTTGGAAGGTAAATGGATGTTTCTGACTCTATATATTAAATAAGAAAAATCTAACTAAAATACACTGAGAGAGGGATGTGTGTGTGTGTGTGTGTGTGTGTGTGTTGATCCATTCCTTCCCCATCAGCAACCTGGTAGGTTTAGATAAGGTTGATTTTATGTCCAATGTCATTTATTTAACAGATATTAAAAAAAAAACTTTTGGGAGGAAGAAAAGAGAAGAGATGAGAAAGAAGAAAGCTTTTCTTTTAAAGAAAAAGACTTAGAAGCAATGGAACTAATTTGAAGGAACATTTTTTTTCTTTAAGCATTCAGGGAATAATAAACTTATAATCACCAAGCACTGTCACCAAATACATCCGATTGAAGAAAGCAAAATCTATTCCTCTAACTGAAATGTTAAAGTTATGGCTGAAGGAAGAGGTGAAGGAAGAGGTTGTCTGGATTGTATATTGGCAGTTTCAATAAAGCAATATATGGAGATGTAGTTACAAATCTGAACATAGATCTTTCTTGGCTATTCCAAGCCAGCTGCCCTTACTGTCTTAGGTCTAGTTCTTTGGAGCAGAGCCCAAGTCAAGGGAGTACATGTCCAGTACTTACTAGGAAAGTACTCACTGGGGAACTGGCAAAGAAAGTAGGAAAAGCAAGATAGGGAATGGGGTGGGGGGTGTGCAGTCCAAAAAAAAAAAAGATGTTTCAGGCTAACTTCTAAATTGGGCTGCTCTAATCTTGTACCAGTAATTCACTGGTTCAGTCCATTGGCAATTGGCAGGAAGTCAGGTAGTAGGTAAATTCCTAGATGGGACTAGGAAGGTAGTTGGCCCCAATAGCTTAAGGATAATCCTCTAGAAAAAAAGCTGAAGATTCTAGTTTAGTAGCAAAACACATACAATTAAGATGATAGATACACAGATCCAGTTTAAGGGATAAGAAGGGATATGGGGAGAGCCCTAACCCTGGTCATGCTTGAAATGGCTACATTGACTGTCTTACTTAGACCATCTCCTATCCTAGCTATAACAGAGAAGGGAGAAAATAAAAAATCATATTTCTCACTCCTTCATGAAGCTAAGATTCTCCATAAGAAAAAGCTTCTATGAGATTTGGAAAATGGAAATGAAGCAGAGAAATCATTATGCAACTTTTGGCTATTATTGCTATCTAGCAAGACCACAAAAGTGTGAGTATCCCTGACCAGTGTTGTCGTATGCATTCTCCAGCACTGTATGAATTAAAAAGTGGTGCTGGAACATCAGAAAGAATAACTTACTTTTTTTTTTAGGAATAAACTTAGCTGAAGAGGTGAAATATTTGTAACTGAAAACTACATAATATTCTTGAAGAAAATTAAAGAAGACATAAATAAATGGAAAGACATCACATGTTCATGGATTGGAGCCTCCATATATCCCTAAGTGACCTACAGACTTAAGGTAATCTCTATTAAAACTCTACTGCAGTTTCATAGAAATGGAAAAAGTAGCCTAAAGTTTATATTGGAATTGCAACAGGCTCCAAATAACCAAAACAATCTGGAGAAAGAAAAAACAAAATGGAAGGCCTCACTCCTAATTTCAAAACAGATTACAAAGCTGTGCTAATCAAAGCAACATGATACAGCATAAAGACAGACATATAAACCAATAGAATAGAATACATATCACAAAAAAGCCTCACATTTATGGTTTAACAATGTTCAGCAAATTTGCCAAAGCTGTGCTAATCAAAGCAACATGATACAGGCATAATGATAGACATATAAACCAATAGAATAGAATACATATCACAAAAAAAAGCCTCACATTTATGGTTTAACAATGTTCAGCAAATTTGTCAAGGCTACCCAATGATTCAAGGGTAGTCTCTTTAACAAATGGTGTTGGGTAAACTGGATAACCACAAGCAAAAAAAATGAAGCTATACCCTTCCTTACAACACATACAAAAATTAGCTCAAAATGAGCTGAAGTATTAAATGTAAGACCAGAAACTTTAAAAATCCTAGAAGAAAACATAAGAAAAACACTTCAAGATATCAATAATTTTTTATAAGATTCCAAAAGCAGCAATAAAGAAAAAATAGATAAATGGTATATCAAGTTAAGAAGCTTCCACTCAGCAAAGGACACAGTCCACAGAGTACAGAAAAAATCTTCAGAATGGGAGAAAGTATTTGCAAACTATATATCTGATGAGTGGATAATGTCCATAATATTAATTAGAGAATTCTTATAACTCAAAAATAGTAAGAAACAATAATAATAATAATAATAATAATAATAATAATTTGACTTAAAAAATGGATAAAGGGCTTGAATAGACATTTCTTCAAAGAAGAATCCAAATGACCAACAAGTATGTGGAAAAATGCTCTACATCACTAATCATTAGGGAAATTCAAATAAATTCAAATGTTGGTGAGCATGTGAAGAAACTTGTACACTGTGGGTGAGACTGTTAAGTGGTGCAGCTGCTGTGGAAAACAACATGGAGCTACCTTGAAAATTAAAAATAGAGCAGGTGCAATAGTACATGCCTGTAATTCTAGCCACTGAGGACGCTGAGGCAGAGGACCACACGTTTGAGACAACAGAATAAGACTCTACCTCAAAAATAAATAAAATAAAATAGAACTACCATATGATCCAGTAATTCCACCATTGAGTCTATGTCCAAAAGAATTGAAAACAAGATCTCAAAGAGATGGCTGCACCCTCATGTTCACTGAGACATTGTCCACAATAGCCAAGACTTGGAAACATCCCAAATGTCCATCCATGGATTAATGGATAAAAAAATTAAAAATAAATTTAAAAAAACATGGCTTATACACACAATGGAATACTATTCAGCCTTAAAAACAAAGGAAAGTCTGTCACAGGCTACGACACAGATAAACCTGAGAGTGTTATGCTAAGTGAAAAAAAAAAGAGCCAGTTTCAAGAAGACACATTGCATGATGTCACTCACATGAGATATCTAAAGCAGTCAAACTCAGAGAAACACAGAAAGTAGAATGCTGGCTTCCAGGGGCAGTTGGGAGGGGTTGCTGTTGAATGCATAGTAAATTTCAGTTTTGCAAGGTGAAAACATTCTAGAGATTTGTTGAACAGCAATATGTTAAAACTACTGAACTGTACACATAAAAATGTCTAAGGTAGTAAACCTTAAGTCTATTTTACCATGATTTAAAAAAAATCAGGGTGATTAGATAGGCTGCTTCCTGTCTTAGGATTAAACTTCAAAGTCCATTGACCCAATTCTGGTGGCCACAGCTGAGCAGTGTGCCCTAGTTGCTATTGTAGAAGGTCTGCTCTGGAGCAGAGGTTCCCAACTTAACATGGTGCTCACAAGTCAATGGGGGATTTTACCAAAGCCAGATTCTGACTTGGCCTAGAGTATGGCCTGAGGTCAACAAGCTCCTGGGAGGTGTAATGCTGCTACCTCAGCCCACAATTCTGGTATAAAGGCTGGAGATCAGTTCTGTATGGCTCACTATGTGTCAAATTGTACTCTTGGTATTCTAAAGCTTGAGTGGCAAACAACACAAAGCAAGGTCTATGGTTCCATGAAGCTTGCATAATGTCAACAAGCCTGTCAACAAATAAGCATATCAGGCAGTGAAAAGTGCCCTTAGACAAAAGGTTGGTGGGTTCAGGGACAAAAGATGAACCAGACTTTCAATGTGAGGCATAGCTAAAACTGTCTGGGTTTTAGAGAAGGAACAAATAAGGCAATTGTGGTTCTCATCAATCTTGCAGGTAAAAACCCGAGGATTCAAAGTCAGTGGAGAAGGACAAGATCAGTATCATCTTCATGCTGAAGGTATTGGTCAGGAGAATGAGTCCTAGGAAATTTGACATAAAGATTCAGACCACCCAATGGACAGATCCCTGGGCTTTGAATTCTGGTGAAACCTTCCTAGTTACAGAGATGGCAACATGACAAATAGAGTCAATGTGAAATAAGAAAAAAAGGAGAAAGATAAGATAGAAGGGGAAAAGGAGGGTGTGAAGGAGGAGCAGTTTGACAAAGAACAGATGAGAAGAGGATTCAGAAGTAGTGGGTGGAGAAGAAACCAATTGTCTGAAAGTCATAAAGTGCCACCTACTGATCAGAGAAGGTTTTGCATTATGCATTCACAGCATCTTGAGGAGATAAGAAAATGACCCAATAAAGTAAACTGGATTTGGTGTCAGGGTCCCTATACTTCATTCCTAAGGTGTGTGATCTCAGCTAAGCCACGATTTCCATGGGTCTTGGTAGTACAATCATTGTAGTCATGCCTTCCAGAAAGAATTTCAGAGTATTGGTTGAGGTGGCAAATATGGAAACCATGACCAGAGAACCCACTAGAGAACCCACTAGAATTTACACATCATTTATCCTCAGTCATCTGCTATTCCGAGGTCATCCTTTTCCAGGACCCCACGAAAGCCTGCCCTTGAAATAGAAGGGTCAATTTTGTACTCTGAAGAACCAAAGTAGGGCTCCGATCCACCTTGTTCTCACCTTTTCCCACATAAGCTCCTGCAGCATTTTTAGTTAGGATATAGTGTAGCACTTAAATTTTTTTTGTAGTTTCAAGTGGGTTACAATGAACTTTTATTCATTGATTATATTTCATTTTTGTTTTGAAAGTACTTCGAAACTGCTTAAAAGTGCCAGGTCCTGTGGCACACACCTGTAACCCCAGGAACTTGGAAGGTGAAGGCAGAGGACCACAAGCTCAACGCAAACCCCAGCAACTTAGTGAGGCCCTAAGTAACTTAGAACCTGTCTCAAAATAAAAGATCAAAGAGGGCTGTGGATGTAGTTCAGTGGTAAAGCATCCTGAGTTCAATCCCCAACATCAAAACAAAAAACAAAACAGAGAAACTTTGCCTGGAGACCATCTATAATAAATGAAAGAATATACTTGAAATTAACATCTCCTAAGAGTAAAGAGAAATCCACAGTATGCACATTAGAGTCAGAAGTGAGAATAAAAATTAATATTTTCACAGCCCTCATACTTTTGGCTCTGAGTTCCAGGCAGCCAAACACATGGCCCACTGTTTTCCAAAACAGAAACCTGCCCCAAAAAGAGTAAAGAGCTCCCAACTAGAAGGATGGATGCTCTTACTTCTAAGATCAGAAGCGAGACTCTTGCCAGAGTGGACACTGAGAGAAGTAAAGCTCCATATCCTTAAGAGACAAGTGATGAAAGTTCTTTTTTTATAATCTTCAGAGTATCTGAGGTATCACACTGAAATTAAGACACTTAAATAAACTCTGAGACAATAGTGGAAACGGTCGTTGCTTATGTGTTAGGAGGGTTTGTCACTCTCAAATGAAACTCTCTTTAAGGTCATGGTTTTAGGCAGCATTTTCTGCTGCTGTGACCCAAAGACCTCACAAGAAGGAAAAGTTTATTTGGGGCTGACAACGTCAGATGTCTCAGTCCAAAGATGGTGGCTCAGTTGCTCTGGGCCTGAGGTGAGGCAGAGCATCAAGGCGGAGGGTGTGGAAGAGGACAGCACACAGACAGCTTTGCAGACCAGGGGCAAAATATCAACCCAAAGGCACACCTCCAGGGACCTACCTCCTCCAGCCATACCCCACCTGCCCACAGTTAGTCCCTACCAGCAGATTAATGGGATGATGAGGTTCAAGTTCTCGTAACCCAATCATTTTACCTTTATACTTACACATGAGTTTTGGGGGGACACTTTATGTCTAGCCATAACAGTCATGTAGTGGATACTTGGTGGGAGAAAGAAGTTTTTCAGTGAGGCAATTATGGGTTTAAGGACCATCCCTCCTACTAAGTCACTCTATAGCCATAAGCAAATGTTGAAGGGGGAGAGCTTTGTGCGTCTCTAAAAGGAGGAGTGAAAAGTACTTTCTAAGATGAAGCAATAGCCAGGAAGTAGAGGATATGGGGTGAGTCACATACTGTGCACTTTCATTTTTTTCTGTGTTCTCCACAATGACTAACACAAGCCCCCACAATTACCTGGCACACAACTGCACTCAGCCCTCTAAGAGAACCTTCTCCTATTCTGTTTCTGAGGCCCCGACTGACTCAAACCTAAGGCCTTTAGACGATCCTCCAAATTTGCATTGTTCAGTATCATATCCTCTGATTTTCTTGAACTCTGATGCAATGGAAACAATGCTATAAGATTTCAGGGGCAATGTGGTAGGCAGTTTTTGAAAGAGCTCCCAGTGACCCCTGCTTCCTGACATTCATGCCCTTGTGTAATGCCCTCCCCTTGAAGGTGAGCTGTACCCAGAAATTTGTTTCTACTAACTAGAATGTCACGAAGGTGAGAGAATGTCAATTCTAAGATTATAATACAAAGGACTCACTTGTATCTTTCTAATACAGTTCAGAAGTGGGTCTTTCCCTTGTTGTCTTAGATGGCTGCAGCCCCACCAATGTCTTGATTGTCCCCAGTGAGCAACACCAAAGCAGATGTCCCAGTTAAACTGTGTCCAGATCCCTGACTCACAGAAACTATGACATAATAAATGTGCATTGTTTTAAGCAGTTAAATTTGGAGTAATTTTTTAATGCAGTTAATAGATAAGTAAAATAAATCCTTTATCCCAGTGGGCACAAGGCCTGTCCTTGATCTGAACTGAATTTCATGGACTTCGAATGAGTACAAGATAATGACAGACAAAATTTAACACTAACAATGGGAAAGCACACAGTACTGCAAAGCTAATCTGTTATCTTCCATCCTCCTAAGAAAGGAAGGTGATTGGGTTTCAAGGTGATTAGAATAGCCAATCCTCCTGGGTAAGGATTGGCCTGCAGTCACAGAGACTGGCCTTATGGGATTGAAGCCTTCATTCCATTTCTGAGTGGTTTTCCGGCTGTTCACCTAAAGCTGCCTGGCAAAGTCATTATGATGCAGCTCTAGCACCTTAGACCTTAAGAAAAGAGCATTCCTATTATGCTGTCAAATGCACATAATTCTAGATAACAGTAAATCAATCCATCTATAGTACAATCTTAGAAGTGAATTTTTTTCCATTGGAAAGTCTTATACATTTTAGGAAATAAATAAATTTTTTCCTACATTTTCTCTCTTTTCTCCTCTGTGAGGCCTGGAAAAATGCACTGATATTTTTCTGATTTTTTTTTACCCTATCCTTCCCACAATTCTTTCCAACACACGCATACATGCCCCTAACACACACACATACAAATACTCGTTAATGAATTTTAGGTATGGGCAAGTAACCATTAGAAACAAAGTAGAATTAACCAAATTGGCATTGCTTATGATGAAGGAAGATGCAAACTGTACCCTTATCGGAAATTTTAAAAAGAGGTTAGTCCTTGACCCTTGTCTAAGGTGTCATAATTCTCTGTGCCATTTTGATCTCTGATCAATGGCCAGGAAACACATTTCCCAGGTCCTTCTATGGCTACACATTGTGGGGAAGGCCCTCAAGTCAGCTTTCAACACAGCAGGCAGATAAGAATGGGAAGTGACTATGTCTGAGTTGAAGCAGGTTCACTGTTCACCAGCCCAAGTCACAAATAAGATGCAAAGGGAGATGATCCTCTCTGTGCCTGAATGTGTTCTGCCCTGGATGAAGGGAATCCATTGGATCCTGAGGAGGAGCACAATCCAGGCATAAAATATTCCTTCTGCAGCTCAGCAGCCAGTCTCAATAAAAAGGCTTATAGCCCTTCCAAACAAGCTGGGAATGAATCTTATTCTTTATTAAAGTAGGGGCAAAAATAATCTCCATTTCAATTTCCAAAGTAATGGTGGATTGCACACATTTATCCTTGTTATTCTGTAACATCCCAACATACATAGTTTTAGTTGTTTAACCAAACAACTGTGTATTCTACCAGCACAGGATGAGCTGTATCCCCAATTCAGTGATGAGGGAAATCAGATAGAAGTATAGCTAGTGATATGACATGACAGCACAGTGCTAAAATTGAATCCTGTGGTCTGATGCAGCCACTCACCAGCTGTGTGATATTAGCAGGTCACTTCAACATTCTGCTTCTATAAAACTGAAGATAAATATTGTCTTGATTGTAAGTATTCCATGTAAAGGTTTGTATGAATTTTAATATGAACACAAATGCAATATACCACTTTTATAATCACCAACCAGAGCTAACAAAATGATAAATAACAGAGTCAAGATTGATCCCTGAATTTCTTGCAACTACTCCACGTGTAGTCCGTGGACCAGCAGCACCAGCAGCACCAGCATGCCCAGGAACCTTGTTAGAAATTGGAACCTCAGTCCTCAGCCCAGACCAACAATCAGTTATGTACATTTTAATAAGACTCCTGGGTGACTGATGTATACCTGAAAGTTGTGGAGTGCAGTGTTTGATCAATTTCAGATTTATCATTGTTTCCTAATAGACTTCCATGAATTGTCTCAACCAAATGACTCATGAGGTTCATTTCTGAATTATTTTTCCATCTTCTCTTTTTCTCACCCCCAAACGCAAAGGGTCAGGGCAGATATTGTTTTTCTTGACAGGGGGAGGAGGGAGTTGACAATCATTTAAGATAGGTTAATCTTGTTTTTAATTCTTATTGTTGTTTATTTCAGATTAGAATCTAATGAATATGGGAAATAACTAGCAATTCCCCAGAAACTCAGCTACCATTCAGATGTGTTTTAATTCTTTTCTTCATATACATACATAATATACATTCAAATATAATTCATAAAATCTGGTTTGCATCATTTATACTACTACTTTTGTAAGCCATTATTTCAATTATTATTATATCATGAACATTTCTACTTACTATTAAATATTTAAACGTGACATTTTTATTGCATGGTACCGTTTCATAAGTCTATGCTAAAAACATGTTTATCCTCCACAAACTCAAGATATTTTTAAAGCATTTTATGTTTTTCTAAGTTTAGCACTGTATCTTGCACATAGTAGGTGCACTTAGTTATATTCTTCAGATTGCAGGAAGAATGTCTGTGCAATTCATACATGCTTATGTTAACACGTCTTGAATGTACCTCTAATGAGTGATTACTAAATTATTCATCTACAGACTGTAATTATATGTAGATTTTATGTTTCCCAAAAGTTTAGAAATATTGTGGAAATTTCCATGGAACTTCTGACTTGGTATAAGTTTAATACAAAGTCTGATTTGAGGCAATCTCACAAGTGGCAGTGCTGTCATCCTAGCTGAGAGATTTCTAGAAATGGCTCATCAGATGAGCCTGCTAATTTCTCAGTCCCAATTTTAGCATAGTATCTTTTCCCTTGCAATATCTTGCATTTCATTTTATTTTAGAGAAACACAGTCATTGGTGCTATCCAGTGCTAAAGAAACTATTTTCAATCATAATGCTATTATATTGGTTAAAAAAAAATGAGAATGAGTACCAGAAGCCTAACTCTGATTACTGCCCATGTGTCTAGAGAAAGCTATCTCAGCATTGGCATTTTTGACATTCCAGGCAAGATGATCATTTGTTGTGGAGGCTGTCTCATGCATTGTGACTATGTAACAATATCCCTAAAATTTCTCCACTAGCTCCCAATATCTAATACCTATCTCCACCTGAATTATGATAAACAAAACATGTTTCCAGACATTGTCAAATATCCTATGGGGAACATTTTACCCCACTCGATTAACAACTACCAAGCTACTCACTCTTATTAGGATGGCTATAATTATAAATAAATAAATAACAAGTATGGAAAAGATGTAAAATACAACTCATGTATTGCTGATGGGAATATGAAATGGTAGAGCCATTGTACTAAAAAAGGTTGACATTTTGTCAAAGTTAAATTTAAAACTACCATATGACCCAGCAATTTTACTTCTGGTTATATATACAAAAAAAATGAAAGCAAGGATTCAAACAAATGTGTTAACACTGGTGTTTATAGTAACATTTATTCACAATAGCAAAGGGTGGAAACAAATCAAGTGTCCATAAACAGATGGATAAACCAACAGTTGTATGTACACATAGTGAAAAGTTATTCAATCATGAAAACAAAGGAAATTTTGATATATGCTACAACATGAATGCATCTTGAAAATATTATGCTTAATAAATTAAGCCATAGGAGAGATATTATGTGGTTCCATTTAGATTTGTAGAGGTAGAGCAGAATAGAGGTTACAAGGGGCCACAGGTAAGCCAGGAGCGGAAACTATTGCTTAATGAATATAGAGCTCCTGTTTGGGGTGATAAAAATGTTTTAGATACAGTAGTAGTGATGAGTAATGGATGGCAGCATTGTGAATGTTACTTAATGCCACTGAATTGTACACTTATAAATGGTTAAAACAACAAACATTCATATTTTAGCACAACCTTTTTTAAAAATTTGAAAAAGAACTACTAATCTAGATGATCATTTATATTTGGGAAAATTAGAAAATCATCCAGAAATATTGACTTCTTTTGATTCTTAAATGTGCACAGCATTTTGAGCTGATATGTTTGCTTGTTTTGTGATAGAAGATGAGATACAGAGAAAAAAACTCACCTAAGAAGATTATGAGGCCTGGAGTCTAGCCCTAATTCACCATATAAATGAGGCTATGTCAATTCACCTCATCTATCCTTCATTTCTTCATCTGGAAACTGTAAGATTAGCAGTAATGGCATTATAATCATTTATAACTGTCAGTTTCCATATTCTGCCATTCTAAGAGTAAGACTGTGAAAATCATCATTGAAGAATTTCTTTATGCAGAAATATCAGAAAAAGATTAGGCATTACATTGAATTTTACAAAGCACAGTGATATGAACATTGCAATCATAAAATGATAATATTCTCATTGTTTATGAAGCATGAAGACTGTTTTTTGGAGGGCAAGAAAAAACTTTGCTTCCCAACTTGGACATATAAGATTATTGAAGCATCATCCCTGTCTTTCTCCATCTCTTTTGTCATATGCCTTATTAACTACTTTTCTCTCATGCAAAATAAAGTTCAAACTGCAAAAATTGTATGATAATATTCTTATAAGTATATTTGGTTGTGGGGATGGTTAGTTATAGTACCCTCAGATAACAATAATAACTGAGATTATGATAAATATACCAATAGCTAGCCTTCTTGGGTACTTCACTGCATATAATAACCTCTCTAAACTGTATAATCATATTAGTAGATCTTATTATGATCCCCATTTTACAAGTGCAGAAACAGATCTCACAGATATTAAGTGCTGGAGCCATGATGTGAAAACTAGGTATTTCTGAATACGGAACCTGTACTCATTTGATTATTGGTTCTTTTTAGTGATGCAGGACAGTAGATCTCATTTTCATATACTTATACAAGCATGGAATATACCTTGTTCTAATTCAGACCCCAGTACCTCTTCTTCCCCTTCCCTCTCCCCACTCCTGCCCCTTCCCTTTATTGATCCTTCTGCCATTTACCCACAGTTATTTTTTAAATTAATTTCTTGTGGATGTACATGATGGTGAGATTCACTGTAATGTATTCATATATGAACATAGAAAATTATGTCAGATTCATTCCACTGTCTTACCTTCCCCATCTCTCTCCCTTCCCCTCATTCCCCTTTGAGAATCTGCACTCTTAAACATTTTTGTTTGCCATCTCAAGCCCACAGCTGTCCACCCAGCAGGAATCGAGAACATGTATCAATAGGGGAAAGAAGTATTGTGCATCTCTGCCTGCTATGAGGAAATGGAAAATAAATTGACTTCCTAGTCTCTTTATAAATTAATAAATCCATAAATTAATGATTAACTGATGCCTAAATCCCACTTTTGTTAGCTTGAAAAGATCTGTCATGAAAGGGAGCCTCACCAGTTACCCACTGCCTGGCTGTTTTTGCCAACAGAAATATTATCAAAAATTAAACACTAAAAGTAATAAAGATTACTTTAGAATAAATAAATTGCTTTCACATCTTTTTAAATTTTTTTTTTAAATTTGATTTTAGTTTTTAAATACATGACAGAGGAATGCATTACAATTTTTATTACACATATAGAGCACAATTTTTCATATCTTTGTATATAAAGTATGTTCACGCCAATTCATGTCTTTATATACGTACTTTGTTTTTTGTTTTCTGAATTACAATTTTATTACACATATATGCCACAATTTTTCATATCTCTGTTTATTGTATATAAAGTAGGTTGAGGGATAGAGGTCACTTCATCTACTATATCAAGGCTGTTAAGCCCTGGCGTGAAGATGGGGTCTCATATCTGGGCATGTGTTCTAGCCACAGAACTCCATTAAATCCCTCCCATACTGGCTTTTGCATAACAGGATAATATGTTTTATAATAGTCAGAAAGGCCTGATGACTTACAGTCTCTTGGCAATATATTCTGGCAGTAAAGTTTGCCTGAGGACTTATCAGGTTAACACATGTGTATTCCTGAATCTCTCAATTCCCGCAAAGAGGGGAAGAGATACTCTCAGGGGCACAATTGTGTGTCTGGATGTAGACTGAATTAATTTGCAGGCACTTATTCCCTGCCTGCAGATGCAAGTAAAAAAAAAAAATGAACACAGAAAATCCTATCGTGTTGGTGGGGTGCTATTGGCCCTGGCAGCCTTGATCTTTTTACATACCCCTAAAGGACTGTTTTCTTCATTTAAGGTGGAAAAAGTCGGTGCCTTTGACTTTGAAGCTAGAGATGTAAAACTCTTTTACAACTCACATACTCCATGCAGACCAAAAAATTAATTGAAAGGAAAAAAAATTGAAAGGCTTTAAATTCCTCATTGCTCTCACTCTTCCTTGGTTATGAATTACTGTCCTCAGAGTGTTTCTTCTTATTTTGCCACAGATTGTGTGTGTGTGTGTGTGTGTGTGTGTATTGGTCTGTCTGTTTTCAGAGAAGAATACAGGGACCCAAACCTGCTGTATCCCAGGTGTAGGCATTTTGTTGTCAAAATTTATAAACCCAAGTGGCCAAGTCAATCCAGTTTCAAGGACCAATCAATTTTCAAATATTTATGATGATGGGAAACTCAGTAAATCTGGATTAAGGAGTTTCTGAAGAATGACGTACAAATGTCACCTCTCCCTGGGATACTTAGGGATGCTGACCACTGACCACAGAAGTAAAGGCTAGCACTAGGCAACTTCATTCCGATTCATAACAATCCTTTAAGGAGGGAGTTAATATTTCCATTGAATAGATTAAATACAAGTTGTTGACCCCAAGTCTTAAAGATGTAATGAAAAGAATATTTTATAAGAAATAGCATGAAGGAGGAGAGAGGGGAAGAAAGAGAGAGGAAAGGAGAAAGGAATAGATGAGGGAAGTAGGAAAATAACAAGTATAGAATTCTAACCCACTCCCCCATCATTTTTCCTAACGATAACAACACAGATCGATGTGTATTTTATCTCACGTCCCTTGTTTTGACTCTGAAGTAGGTTCTATTTGATGGCAAAATTATCTAACAGGCAATAGGATTAAATGGAGGAACATGGGTCTGGGATAACACAAAAAATAAAATCTTCCCAGTGTTAATGTAAATGTCTCTTAAGCCTGTTCTGTGTTTAAAGCAGGCATTGTGGTATAGCAGAAAACATTAACCGGTAGACAACTCTCATTATTCTCTTCACTAGCAACTAGCAGTATGACTCTGAGAAAGTGGACTTGTTAGTTTAATCATGTGTAAAATGGTCATAATGATAATTATCACCTTGGGGATGGTAGGACAATTTTTATGATATTGATTAAACAGCATGCTAAATGATTGATATAATGTTTTATACAGTTCAAATCCAATGAATACATAGCAAACGAGGCTGTTATTATGAATAATTTACTCCTTTGGTTTTTCAAGAGATCCTGGAGTGCATGGGGAAAAAATTGAGCTAAGGGTAGGCAGGAGAAGTGAATTTGGAATTCTATAGTCTATCCTTGATTGCCACTTCCAAGTACAGGTCAAGTCACCAGCCTTGGATCTGTAATTTGTCTTCCATAGGTCAGCAAGAATGATGGTCCCACATGACCAAAGGAATGAGCAGTATCTTGAGAGGTTCACATTTCCACTGAGTCACATGGAGTTTTTCCTGGACTCAAAGATGTAGACCTCTCTGCTTCTGGGGAATGTCGAAGTAACTGAAAATTTACTCAATATCTTTTCAGGAGAGAAGCAAAAATTAAACTCACAATGAGATGCCACTCCATGCCCACTGGCACAACTGAAATCCACAGAGATGAGAGCAACTCATGCAACAATAATGGTTACTGAGATGTTACAACTACCGAATGGTTATTGCTTTTCTTTCGTTTGAAACTTAGAAATAACTGAAAGAAAACTTTGAGACCATACAAACATGCATCTGCTTGTAAAAATTTCTGCCTAAATTAAGCATCTAATTGATAATTTTTGTCTGAAGCACTTCTTGAAATGATTGCAACCCCATTTTCCTATGTTAACCAGTTAGCATTTGTCATTGTACCATGAGCAAAGACACCTATCCCCATCTTCCCATCCCAATCTACATATCAATTTATCATCAAGGTGCATCAATAGATTACCCTATTTTTACTGTTGATAATTCACCACTGTTGATTATTTTGCACTCAAATGGTTCCAGATTTAGCCAATAGGTATCCCTTTCAGCTGGCACCCATGTCCCTGAGATATGGTCATTTTTAAATTTTTATTGTTGTTATTATTATGTAGCATTTCCTTACATTTGACTCCTCTTTAAAATCATTGTTAGCAGTGAATCTAGCAGGATGCATTTCTTGCTTATAAACTCCTTAGTATTCAAATCCCCCCACAGATCTCTCTGTCCTTAGCCACCTGCTATATTAGCAAGTTCCCAAAGAGAGCAAAACTAGTTTCAACCCTATCCCCAGTATAAAAGGCATAATATGCACTACAGGTCCAGTTATGCACACACACATACACACACACACATATGCATGTGCACACATACACTCTGTCCTCCCTATTTTCTTATAAATTCCTTCAAGGTCATGATGTTCTCATATTGCTGTTTCCCTGGTTTCTGGCACAGGGCTTTTCATACAGCAAGTACTCAGAAGGCATCCATTGAAAGAATTGAAAGCATCATAAGAGACAGCAGTGGCCAAACAGAATTCAAAAATGCTGCAGTGCTGAACAATGAGGCATAGACGGTGATAAAAGACTAAAGCTCACCACATGGTTTTTCCAGCCCATTGTCCCATAAACGGTCTTTTGCATGTAACACTAACAGTGATTACTGTGGCCAGGGCTCAAGTTTCCTGAGTGACTCAGCCTTGTTCCCCCAACATGCTGCCAAGAGCTGATTGCCTTTTGTGCAGCTCTGTCCAATAATGACAATCACCATTTATTGGGTGCATGACATGTACTAGGCAGGGAGCTGGGTGGTGGCCCTCCTGTAGTCTGTTCCCTGCAAAATAAGAAAATCCAAAGGGTGCACTTTTATATGCTCTCAAATTATTAACACTAAAATCAAATTCCACTGGACGGTCTTTTTTCTACTTGTTTTATATGGAGGCAGTTGTCTTCCTTAGTTAGAAAACCAAAGGGAGTGTGACATCTCGTTAAACACTGTCTGCTAATGTTCAGAAGAAATATCTCCACCCTCTAATGCTCTCTGCTGTCCCACAGGATCTGAGAACCTGGAAGACGCACAACCTAGACTTCATTACCAGCAGGGATGGTGAGATACAAGGACAGAGAATCTCCAGTGTGAGATTTAGAAGGTGGAAGGAAAGGTGGACAAGAAAAAGCCATCTTCAGTTTCCAGTGCCCCCCCACAGACACACCCAGCAAACACACACACACAAACACACCCAGCAAACAAACACACACACACACACACACAAAATACCACTCCATTCCTTAAAAACAAGGCTCTTGGCTTAATTCCTCCCAAGGGCCAGACAACAAAGTGAGGTCCCAATTATTACTGAATCCAGTGTTCTATTTGAACTATCACAGCAAATTTACTGAATCAAAGCATTATTCTGGCTGGGGCACACTAACCCCTACAAAGTTGTCTCTGATCCATGACTCACTGTTTGAATTCTGAAAATTAGTCTAAATTTTATATTCCCAAGGACAAAAAACCTTGACTGAGGGAATTTGCAACATAAATGATATTACCTGCCTTACTCGTTTTTTCCAAGGCCATCCCCCCACACCCCAAATACCTTAAAAGTTCAGTAAACTAAGATGGAGAATAAGAACATTTCAGACTGAGAAAGTATCCTGAATGAATATATAGAGAACAAGGAAAAAGAAAAGAGGAAGTGTTATATAGAGTCATACAAGAGAGAAGTACATTCAAATCCTTTCAGATGGTTCTACTCTTTTGACTTACAGTTCAATTGAATATTCTCACACTATAAGAAGGACAAAAGAACATAAATATAGTTCTTGAGCTTGGATAACCTGAGATCTCACTTGAATGAAAAGACCTGCATCTAGTATGTACAAATGTGGCTGTATAACCAATGTGATCCTGCAATCTGTACACGTGGGAAAAATAAGAAATCATACCCCATTTGAATCAAATGTATGATATATGATATGTCAAGATCATTGTAATGTTTTGAGAAACTAATAATAAAAAAAAAAGACCTGCATCTAGGGTAACTGACCGTCTAATTTGTCCAGAACACAGGGGTTTCCTAAGACACAAAATTTCCAGTATGGAAACCAATAAAGTCCTTGGAAAAGTGGAAAAAGGTGGGTTATCCTATTTGCAGGTATGAAAGAAGGAAAAACCTTTTAATGCCTTGTAGGCATTACTATATTTTAGTAAAAAGTCTAGAAGAAAATTACTTTCTATTCATATAATCCTTTTCAGTATAATAGAGTATTTCCATAAATATTAATATAGTTGTCACTGTCATTCTCCACTTCAACTATATATTAAAATTGCTCAGAAAGCTTTTAAAACTCTGGATGCCTGAGAATTAGCCCATATAAATTAAATTAGGCATCATATTTTGCAAAGCTTCCACTCAATCTGATGTGCAGCTGAAGTTGGAAACCACTGAATTGGGTTCAACCCTAAAGAGTTCCATTTGTATTACAGAAGCAAAGCAGAGTATTTTAAATTGACAGAGGTCACACAGCTATTTTGTAACACAATTTGGACATAATCCCTAATTTTATACAGTGATGATAATACAATGTTGATACTTAAAATTACTTTGATTCAGGTAAAAAAAAATTAATAATAAAAATATTTCTCATTACACACTGCAGTGTGTCCCAGAGTTAGATTAAGAAGTCAAAGAAAAGCTGGGCACGGTGGTGCATGCCTGTAATCCCAGCAACTCAGGAGCCCGAGGCAGGAGCATTGAGAGTTCAAAGTCAGCCTCAGCAACTTAGTGAGGCACTTAGCAACTCAACAAGACCCTATCTCTAAATAAAATACAAAAAGGGGGCCCTGGGGATGTTGCTCAGTGCTTAAGCACTCCTGGGTTCAATCCCCAGTACCCACCTCCCCAAAAAAAGGAGTCAAAGAAAAAAAACAAAAATAACTAGGGCAATAATAACAATGCAGTTGAATATCATTGTTTGAGCAGTAGAATTTCTCATCTGGAAGAGAATTTACTGGACACAAATTAAGTTATACACTGGAGGTGAAAAGATGAAGATTCCCACCTCCCACCCTAACCCAAGAGCATCCTAAAGAATGAAGAAGGAGCTGTCGCAGTTCAGCTAATGACTAAATTTGTGTTTTACAGAGTGAGCTTTCATGAGTTCAACTCCAAGCTGACTTTCTTGTGGCAAAATTAAAAATTTTAGAAGGAGAGACAGAAACCAAAGCAGGATGAGGGTTAGGGGAAGAGCAAAGATGGTCACAGTCAGGGGAGAGGAATGTCATGAAGAAAAACAGATTGTGGAATCTGGTTCCACCCATCCATTCCCCTATATCTTCAATAACATCTTCTCTCCCTTTTAATGAGTGTGGCATTAAGGCAGTTTTGAGGGATGCAGTCCCATGCAACTAGGTGAAGGTCCTGCCTCGGCTATACGAGGAGTGTTTGAATGTCTCTAGAGTAACTTCAGAAATATACACCAGGCATCTTCTCCACGAGGTTCAGTCTGCTCTACCAGGATGAGAGACAAGGAAGGCATCTTCTCCCATGGGAAGCTACTCACAGTCGATTCCAAGAAAACACATATAATGTCTCACCGTCTGAATGACATTAAAGGCTTGAAGGGGCTGTCCCACGGTTTTTGATTAACCAAAGCTCACACCACAAAACAAAATACCCTAGCTGATACCATTTCCCTGCCCTACTTTTAGGTGCTCACATAAAGCACTAGAGAAAATTGGGATTTCAGAAAACTATACACTGAAGTAAACATGGACCCACTGAATCTGAAATGCACATATCAAATGTAGCAAGCATGTGAATTACATAGAGCAGGAGAGCAAACTTCCAACAACAGCTATGTAGTAGGACAGCCGGGGACAGCTGTGTAGTCTGTGCATTAGCCAACAGTGCAATGCAGCCAGCCTGTCCTGTGCCCTAGGACAAGCCTGTCTCTGGACAAAGAAAGGCCTATTTATTTTCATTCTTCTAATTCACTCTAAGGCCCAGTTTTTCTTCAGTAATGTCTGGGCTCTGATTTGGTGTGTTCTTAATAAATTCCATCTAAACACCTTCTTATAAACACAGAACATCCCAAAAGGGGCACATAAAAAGTGTACTTATTTGAATTCTATAAATTGTATCAGAAACCTTGAATTAAAAATCATTTGAAGGAAACTGAGACAGAGAAAGGAAACATTTTTCTAAGACTTGCAAACATCATTACCATGAAGGAAAACCTTTAAAAAGAATATTAAAAACAGTACAACAATAGAGTTACAAACAGTACAACAATAACTATTAAAACTATAAAATCAAGAGCAGATTTGAGGTCTTGGTCCTTAAGAACCACCCCAAAAGTCACACCCCTATTGTTTTTAAGGAGAAACATACAAACTGAATGTTTTTGAAATGGAACCCTGAATTAGATGCATGAATTTCAAATTTGCCCAAGAATCACTAAAGGGACTATTTATTTAGATACTCCCTTTATCTCAAGAATTCCACCAAGATCCTGAACCACTCTGATTGCAAATGTTTTGAAGTTTGACCACGGAGCAAGAAATCCTAGAATTTACTGTCCTTAGTGAAATATATCCATGATTAAAAATACACCCTCTGGTAAAACCAGATATCTACCAGAGAAGACTGCCAATCACTGGAAGTTGGCAGAGATTTCAATAGTCAAGCTTTCTTTGATATTTTGTGTAAGAGAAATTATTTATGTTTGAGAGAGAGCCCATAAATTATTTAAAAAAAAACAAGAAGGGGAATTCATAGAAACTCTCTGAAAGGAGTCAGAAATTATCCTAGAGATTGACTACGTGGAATGTCTTCTGCAACATTCACAAGAGGGGAAGGGAAAGGAAAGAGGACTCTGTAGAGGAAGGAGCTTGAGTTTCACATTGGCTTCCCACCCACATGAGATAGAGTTGGACAATAACTCTTTTGGTTTTCCCATCCATTAGGGTGGGATAAAATGTGTAACAAGTTCACCTTCTTTAAATCTGCTCTGTTTGCATCAATCACAGCACCCCAGAAGCCCTAAGTCACTGGAGCAATTGGGTGGTAGCTAGCTCAAGTATCAGAGGTGACAAAGCCATGCGCTGGCTGTCACAGCTTGTAGGTAAACAATGAACAGTTAGCAGTGATGTCAATTTATGAAGTAAATAATTTCTACCTATAGTTCTTCCGCATCTCATCATTTGAGACGTAAGCAATTTCCTAGAACTTAGAAGCATTTGCTTTAATAGTTAAAATGACTTCTAACCATAAGAATTTTCAAAACTAGGAAATCACATTTGCCAAACTGTTTACTGTAGAAAACTGTGTTTGTTCACTTGAAGATGTAAGAACTGTCGTTATAGGCTGTCTTGACACTCCAAATGGACCATCCATAAGCTTTTGACCATCACCTTTTTTCAACTGATGGACAGATAACTTTGAAATTAGGAATGGAGTTAAAAGCATTCTTTCAGTAAAAATTTGTTTTTTACAAGTAAAATTAAGCGACTCTAATAAGCAAGCATTAGAATACAACACCAAGTCTCAGTTTGCTGCAGCAGTTAGTGCTCTCTTATGGGCCATTCTAAGGATTCTGCAGCAGTGAGTGATTCCTACCAGTTACTTCAATGCAATGTCCACTCCTTCACTAGGGTGGGTTCCTGCTATGCACTGAATTGTGTCCCCTGCAAACTCATATGTTGAAGATCTAAAACCCAGTGTGGCTGGTCTGGAAATCAGGTCCTGAGGGGATGATTATGGTTAAATGGATTCATAAAGGTGAAAACCTAATCCAGTGGGACCATGCCTTTAGGAGAACAGGACATAAGTAAGATCTAAAATCTCTCTTTCTGTCTGCTATATGAGGACACAGGGAAAAGCCAGCTGTCCACAAGCCAGGATCAGGGTTGTCACCAGAATGTGCATTAACCAGCATCTGGGTCTTAGAGTCCCAACCCTCCAGAATTGTAAGGTATGATTTCTGTTGCTTAACCACCCCCCAACCCCCTCGCTTATGAGATGTGTTCAACGGCAAACTAATGCAGACCCCACCCTCTGATACTCACATCACCACATCCCCCTTTCATCACACCCATCATTATGGTGGGCAGGATCTGATCCCACCACTAGCATGTGTTGGGTAAGATTACCTTCATTTCTACTTTGTTTCCAGAGATAATGCTGACACAAGATGTCAACTATCTGTAAAGTCCCTGATGGCTGACCTCCATCAGTTCAGCTCTCTTTGAAGTTCATTTGACACACTTAGCAGCCTAACCAAACCCTTACTTCTAGAAAAGTAGAGAACATAACTGTTCTGTCCACTGCTATAGCCACACATCTTAGCACAAAGCCTGGCACATAATAGGTACCCATGAAATATTTGTGGGATGAATTACTCACTGAAACAATTGAATAAGATTGTAGCGTAGAGAAGTCAAGTCCTCCTCCTGGTAGGTCAAGGAAAGTGTCTGTGATTAGACCAATACATCAGGTCTGTTCAGCGCCACGTCTTCCTACCTGAAGTGTGCTGGTTTCAAACTGCCTCACTTTCCCAAGAAATTTGTGTCTCAGGTTTAGCACAGCCGCTTTTCAGATTGTGGTAAGAACAAATTCTTGCTCACTTGGTAACCTTTGGAGAGCAGCTGCCTCCATTCTTTCCAGCAGTGGATCTGTCCCCCCCTAAACATCCATCCCTCCGCTCAGGTTGTCTCTCAGTTGCCTTGGGATTGGGATGAGGAAGGTCCTGGAAAAATCTGTAGCTGCTTCTTGCTTCTTCTCTAGAAACCAAAGCTATTCAACTTCACGTGTGTGCTGAAGCTTTGTCCAGTCAATCTTCAAGCCTTTTCATTGTTCTGGGTATAAAGTCCATGAGGAAAAAGAAGGTTTTTACATCTAGTCTTGGTCTCAGACTAAAAAGTATCCAGGCAAATATTCAATTTAGAATTGCAATAAATATTATTAAAATTACAGGGCACACTGTAAGAAAATGGTGATGTTCCTTAGCTGGGGCAACCAGAATGACATTGAAACTAAGACTTTAAAGGAGGAGAAGGTTTCATGCCAAGACCTAGAGAAAAGGATGTAGAGGGCAGTGTCCAGGCAGTAAATTAGCCTGTGCAAAGTCCCTGGTCCAGGAAGAAGTCTCAGACATGTGAGGAACAGGTTAGAACTAAGTGGGCCAATAAAATGATATTGGAGAGATCACCTGAGACTTTGTAAAACACAACAAGAAATCTCATTTTTAATATAACTGAAAACATTTAGGGACTTTAACTGGGAGTATTTTGCAATTTAGATTTATGTTTTAAAAAAATTGCTCTGATTGCTCTTTGGAAGGTGAGTTGTTGGAATAAGAAAATAATTCTGTTACCAAACAGCAAAGTTGCCTGAGTGTCAGTGGAAACAGTGGACTTAACACGTGTTCCCATCATTTACTAGAGAATTCCTAAGCCAGGTCTGAGATCTAAATGGAAAGGGAACTGACAGGAACATAAACTCATGGGGTAGATTATGTCTATGTCAATGTGTATGTTCAAGAGCTGTTAAATAAATTAATGAATTAATTTTTTTTCTCCTTCTATAGGACAGAAAGATCCCATTTCCTCTCCATGTTCAGTTACCCCATGAGAATTGGAGCGGGGTGTAACTGTAGCTATATTTATTCCTTTGAGTTCCAGAAACAGCATAAATGAGGATTTACAATAGTTAGATGTGCCATTAATGGACACTTTGTGTATGTTCCAGGGGAACAATGAGTAGTAATGTTGGATTAAACTAAATGACTTATTCATCATAGTCACTGGAGACCCAGTCACGCATGCCTCAGGACTAATACTTTCAGTCTCTATGAGCTAGTTTTCCAGAATGTCATAATGACTACGTTTTACAGTTGAGTCAGTTGAATAGTTTCAGCAACTGTTATATCCGTACATAACCATGCAGATCCTGAGGTCCAAATTCAAGGTCAAACATCAATTAAAATATTCTACTCAGTAAGTCTTGGGAATCTCTTAAGAGTTTCTGATTTCATCTCCTTTGTCCTAGCATTAATGAGGTTCTTGAGAATCTTTAGCTTTGAATTTGCACTTATCATTGTCCTTAAGGAATCTTTTCTACAGAGTATATTCCTGGGCATGAACTTAATGTTAATTACTATGTAAATGACACCGATGTCAAGAACCTTACACTCAGCATATCTGACTTTTTTCTAGACTTAAATAGATGTTCAAACACTGTCACAACTTAACATCCTTCTTAGTGGGTTAACAACAAGCCTTGTTTATCATATTATATTAGTAAAATATTTGAGGTTGACAGAGGTCAGCATAACCAAGTTTACACATATGACCCTACCAAAATGAAAATCAGCCTCTTAATTTTTATAAATCTTTTGGCAATCAACTCCAATGATGATTATAGAGAAGCATCATAAAATCTGTTGTTTCTATAAAATTTAAAATCAAATCTTATTAATGAAGTTTAGAAAGCACAAGATTTTTTATTAGCACTCCAACATATCTATGAAATATCTTTCAAAAATTACTGTGTGAAAAGTATGAAACTTAAAAAAAGAGAGAGAGTTCAGAATAAGTTTTTTGTTGTTGTTTTTAAACTTTCTTGGGTTGACTGCCTGCTTTTTCCCCTGCCCTTTATCTTAATTTGACGAATATACTAAGATTATACTTTTCTTCAGGGTCAGCTATAGCTTTTATCTGTTAATTCCTTTATAATAAGGAAAGAAGGAAGGAAAAAAGGAAGGAAAGGAGGAAGGAGAGAAGGAAGGAATTAAGAAAAAAGGAAAAATGATGACCTTTAACAACACCACTTCTGAGTATCTTCCAAAAAGGTCATTTAAAAGTTTTTATTATTATTATTATTCTAAAAGTTAAGCTGAGGGTTCAAATTGTTAAAAATAAATGTGTAAAAAGAAGCTCTGATTTATCATTTTTTTAATCGCTTGTGATCATAGATGACAGGGAGGGGAAAAAAAGAAAAATAGACAAGAAAGAAGGAAGAGCAAAAGATGAAAGAAGAATTAATAAAAAAATATATACAAACTTTGTGGGGGAAAAGACAAAAAGAATGAAAAGAAGAAAGTGAGAAGCATCTGCAGAATGTGGCATTCTGAGACAAGCCATAAATATTTTATCCAAAAAAAGGTATATTTGATACCAAGTGTATCTAAAAATAAATAAAAGTTTTAAAAAATGGAACAAAGTGAATTTAAAGAGGCCAATGCTAGTATGAATGGTGCTGAAGAACATACTTGCCAACTTGTTAGGTTTCCAAACAGACTAAATATTCTGTATGTTCTAAGTTGGCTTTACTTCTTTTGGAAACAAAAATTGAAACTTACTAATAGAGTGTTAGATATAACCAAATCTAAACAAGAACACTCCACACTCACATTCTGGCCACATAGCCCATCATAGGAGAGGAATTTATGATCAATGAAAATTATTTCCAATTATGTGCACCTTGAAAAGACTTGTCAACAAAAGCAATTTTACTGTCTGTCCCTGGCAGTTATCCCAGGCAAACGGACAACTTTGAACCTGAACTACAGTTCTCTCTCTTAGAAAGATGAAATCAATGTTACAACTAATATTCTGTTTTAATTTTTGTAACCAAGCTATTCAAATTAATTTGAGACACTCATCAATGGATAATTAGAAAAGTGGAAACTCAGAAAGAAATTTAATATTAGAATGAGAAGAACATTTATTTTTGTAAAAAATTTGGAATGACCATATTTTCATTGCATTTGTCCCATAATGCCTTGCCAAACCTCATATTCAAAATAAACGTGCTTAAGATCAGAAAGACAGCCTGACACACTGGCACTCACCTGAGAGCCGGAGGCCTGGAGTTCAGTCCATGGTCCCTGTGGTGATCCAATATGTAGTCATGGCAATTTCCCTCATGGCAGATTTGGCATTTCCAATGAGAGGCAGGGCCAAGAGAAATCTCAGTTAGTTGTAATCATATCAATCATACATTGATTCATTTTATATCAAATTTGATATAACAGGTTTTTAAACGGGTTTATATGGCTTTTGGATGAAAATGAACATTTACTCATTGGTGTAAAAGTTATATTAACATATTTGCTCTTGCTACAAGATAATCATCACTCTGATCACAAAGGAGCTTGGTTAAAATTAGCCACAGGAGGATTCAGTTTGACTTTGACCTTGTCAGATGACTTCAATGATTAACATTTCATCATTTATGCCATTTGGACCACTTCACTACAAGCAAAAGTGAAATCTGGAAATTGGACTTGTCAGCCTTCCTTTTAAGCTTTATATATAGCTATTATTTCATGGGTGTGTAGGGCAAAAGGAGTAATCTCTTCTAATTCAAGGTAATACAAGAACCCTTTGAAATAAGGACTCCTCTGACATCTGTAAGAGACTTTCCTAGTATCTAGAAACCACCATGAAAACATTCAGAACTTCAAAGTTCCTGCATCACCACTGCCTTTCACAAGAACTGTAGGAAAATTGGCCAGGCATCATTCAAACACTTGCCCATTTTGCTTCGTGTCTGAAGAATGGCAGAATGAGAGACACCAGATAACATTAGTGTTGTAATTTTGACGAACTATCAGGGGTACCATATATCACCATAGGTTCATATTCAGCTTTGTAGCTTTCTCATTAATGCATTTAGTCTGCAAGTACTTTTTGGCTCTTTGTTACGGGCCAAGCTCTGGGCTAGGACCTGGAGATAAAATGATGGACAACAAAGAAAAGTTCCTATGTTTTCAGATGATATATTCTCAAACGGTGGAGAGAAAATAAAACTTGCAATTCTAATACTGGATGATAATAACTAAAATAAAATAAGTTTGAGAGAAATCATCAAGAATACCTATCCCAGGCAGGCATGACAGTTGAATCGGGCAATGTCAGTCCTCATTATTAGTGGATTCGGTGTTTACAAAATTGACTATCTCTAAAATTTATTTGTAACCTCAAAATTAATACTTACAGTGCTTTCCTAGTGTTCTCAGACAGGATTAGAGTGGCAAAAAATCTGACTACATCAGCTCACGTATTTCCAGGTAAGCTGGAACCAGGTAGCACTCCGCCTCCAGCTTTTGGCTCCCAGAGATGAGCAGAGGATGGAGTCAGCAGAGGGCTATGGCAGCATCCAAGAAGCTCTGTCCCAACTCCAGCATCTGTTAGTGGGGTAGCCTCCAGCAAATCACGTCACACTGCTGGAATTCATTTTGTCTTTTGTAAAATAGAGGGGAAATTATATGGAACTCTTTCCTTTCAGTTTCATGTCAGTTGAAAGTCTACAGCAAAAGGCATTTGAAAATAGAAGTAGGACTGAGAAGCCAAGTATCCCAGGAAATTTTATGATGGATGTTTGCTATCTTTGTTCATTCAAGGAGCTGGGTATGTCAATGAACTTGGTGGAGACAGGCCAAGGCTGTGTGTTCTTAAGAAGTTCCGCTTTATGAGACAAGAGACTTGGTTATAATGAAAAGTGTTTATGCTATGCCAAGGGCAGTCTTAAAAGTTCCCCTGAGTGTGACTCAACTTTAAACAGGTTTCTTCATAACTGTGTTTCGCTGACTTCCATTGTATTAGAATATATACTCTGAGAAACTTTTGATCCTCATTTCTTTCTCTCCCCTTTTTGAGATGTAAATCTTCCCCCAAAACCACCTGCCAATTTTACAACCCAAGAATGTCTTTCTCTAGAACTTGGTAGCCACCCTTTTGAAATACAATCATGGGTTGGGTTGGGGCTCAGTGGTAGAGAACTTGCCTAGCACATGTGAGGCACTGGGTTTGATTCTCAGCACCACATATAAATAAATAAAAATGCTGATTGACCACTAAAATAAAATTTAAAAAAAGAACTCTAGTGTCCCCAACTCCCCAATTCTGAGGGAGAGTAGAAGCCTGACTTCAACCAGCAGCAGTTACCAACACACGCAACCTAATTGCAATGAATGACCTCCCTACTAATGTTCCCCTGTACTTTTCTACTTGCTAATCCCAGTGCCTAAAAATCCTCCCACCTTTTGCTTCAGCTGAGTTAAATTCAATCTCTCTCCTTTTTTGCCTGTCTTGAATAAACCCTTTCTTGCCTATTCAACTTGCCCATTGAAATTTTTCTGACAATTCCTTGTTCTACAGGAAGCTTAGAGGAGGAGAACTAAATCATGGTGATTGGAGGGGAAGGAAGCATACTTTCTGGAAGAGGCTATGAAGAGGAACTTTTGAAAGAAGAGTGAATTGCACTAGCCACAGAGGGAAACAGAAAATATTCCAAATGGTAGGTGTCCCTGGCACCTTCTGGGAGGCATGGGAATGGGATGGAAAATGACTTGCTATTACTGAGGGTTATGAGAAAGATGATGTATTATTATGAACATTTCTGTGACTCTTACTTCTGTTCCACTTCCTAATTCTGGATTGAAATGTTTGTTTTAATTTAATAATTATGCTAATTTTTAAAAAGAATCTACAGTGGGAGGCAAAGCCACCAAAAATCCATGTCATTTAGTAATTGAACTCATGCTTATGAGGGTTACAATTTGCTAGGCAAACAGATACAGTTATAGGAAGCGTTGAGATCACAGGTTCTGTGGCCAGTCAACTTGGCTTCAGATCAGTGCTCTGCCTGCAGTCTGAATGTGTAACCTTGGTCTTTTGTGACTCGATTTCCTCTTTTGTACATGATTTTCTTATTTATTATGAGGTTTAAAAAAAGGGTTTATTACACGTTTGGTGTACATTAATTGCTTAGCAAACTCCACAATATTTGAAATTTATTAAAACCAAATTTAAGCCATCTTTATATCTAGCTTAGGTTCATATTAACAAAAATACTGTGACCAAAAGTGGAACTTAGGAGAAGGGATTACTTTTAAAGATTGCCTTTTCATATCTCTTTTCTGGATATTCTCACATTAGTAGGAAAATGAGAGATCCCTGTCAATGAGTACCCCCTTTTCTGCTCTCTTAGCAAACATGCTTGGTGCAAGATCTTGTGCTCACCCTAACAATTTCACCTCAACTCTCCCTGGGGTTTTTCTTCAGTTTCCATTAAAATTGGTGTGTGCCTGCTGCTTGGCTGATGAGTTAATTAAAGAAAGTCTGGAGTTCGCCTTCTGGTCACCTCATGATCCATGCAGTGTGATGGGTCTTTATCTTCTTTATTTGTTCTTCCATTCTTCAATGAAAAGAGAGGAGAGAGAGACAGAGAGAGCAAGAAGTGGGGAGAGTGTGGTATGCAGAGCACAGGTATGAGCCTGAGCAGCAAGGGCCAGCCTGGGATTGACCTTAGCCAGCTTTGCATAATGATTAAGCTCACAGGCTCCAGAGCCAGCTGCCAGGGTACAAACTCCTCCCATGTGACCCTGGGAAAAGGACATACTTCTCTGTTACTTCCTTTTCTCACCTGTAAATCATGGACAGTTTTAGTCCACATGTCACAGAGTTGTTGCAGGAAAGAAATGAGCTACTATATCACATAAACACTTGGAGGTGAACCTGATACATTAGCTGTAATCATTAATCAAGTTAGTTCTCTACCAACATCCTTCTCTTCTTCATGATAAGCTTCCCAGTTCCTTCTGACAAATTCTTCATCTGAAATTAATACCCTGAGAGCTGTGCTCTGAATGGAAATCTTTGGCCCTCTTACAAATCAAAATGAGTATCCTTTTGTCTTCAGTATCTCTCCCATAAACCTGAAGTTCCTTCTTACGCCATGGCACAATCCCATTCCTGTAAATGTTCATTGATTTTTTTTATGAGAAGCTGTATTTATTTCCCAACAAAGAAGATGGAAATCTAACCCAGAGGGTAGGGGTATGGGTTTCGGAAGACAGCACAATAAATTGTAAGGAAATACCAGTTTTAGCCAATGTTCATTGATTTACTTACACATTCTAAACGTACTGTGAACATTTAATTTTACCAATGAAACATTTTATACCAGAAAACTGCATTTAATAAATATTTTAAGACACATCAGATATTAAAATTTATAGAGTACCAAAAGACATAACAATGCAATTCTTTTAATTCTAAAAAAGGATTTTAAACAGAAATCATTTACTTGGATGACTTTTGTATATGAGTTTGCAGGATACTGTATAAAATAAAATGCATAATAATTGTTATTAGTTTATAACATAATATGGGAAAGACTAGTTTATATATTATTGTCCCACCTTTGTTTTGTAACACCAGAATTAACTGTATCTAGGTATTAATGAAGGCTTTCTCTACCAAATCTTAGTAAAACAGAAGGGTGAATTCTGCTGCCAAGAACCGAGTAACAATGGGAGCTGCTCAAACCTGGTCTGCTTCCTATTGAGCCTAAGAAGCACACTCACCACACCAGAACAGGAAGGTTGGGGAGATACACAGCCTGGTCTCCTGGGAGAGCCATCCTTAGCTAGGAAAGGCCCCACCTACAGAGTACACAGCAGCCTCTCTAGATAGATGCTCCTTCACAATTAGCAGAATGAGAAGAAATGTATGTTCTTAATTGAAATAACTCATATAGTCTCAGCTGGAACAGATGAATAAAAGATTCATAAAACCTACTGCTTCCTCCTACGTTTCTACTGAGTTGTGACTCTGGGGGAAAATCAGAAAGATAATGGGAATTGGAGAAGTTTCAAAGTGCAACAATGGGGAGGGGACTGAAAGCTGTGCCTATGAAGAAGACTTCAAAAGGAAGCCACAGACAGCACAGTGAGCCAGAGGCAGCCATTCAGTCCACACATCTGGATGTGAAGTCTACAGCCAGGCACCTGAAAATTATTAAAGATGAAAATTACATTTAAGGAGACAGGGGTGTGTGTGTGTGTGTGTGTGTGTGTGTGTGTGTGTGTGTGTGTGTGTGTGTGTCTTTTCAAAGACAGGGAAGGGAAATGGATAAAGAGATGATCATAAAATGTTCAGGACCACTGAACCATTGAATAGGGCAGTTATCTCTTTTTCAAACTCTTGAAAATAGTAGATAATATTTTTTTTTTACCAACTCGCCTCAACACAGTAACTCCCAAAAATGAAAATTTGAAGAATGAATAGCACATCTATTATTATTTTTTGACTCATTCTCTTAAAGAAAAATGAGAGTTATAAAGAGGTAAAGTGGCCTTCTAGAACATCTATTAAAAAATTACCTGAGAATCTAGAATGTTTAACCAGATCTAGGTCACAAAAGTTACTCATGAAAAACCTAAAATTTAGAATCCAAATCTGTTAACTATTAATCTATGTATTTTTAACCACAAAAGATTCTTTTCTCTTCTCTTTGTTTTTCCATTTATTTATTTATTTATTTATTTCATGATGAAGATTAAATCCAGGCTTTATATTATTTTATAAATCATTTATCAAATATTTCCTTCAAATTCTTATGTTTTAAAACCATCATGTTTTTTTCACCAACTTGCTGAAATTCTATGACAAGCCCTACACTAGGCCAGTTATTTGAGTATCATCTATGAACATAAAAACACTTTCCTCCAAAAGCTTAAAAATCTAGAGAGAAGAAAATCAATACCAAGAAAATCCTAAGTAAATCAAATATATAAGTGCCATGTCTTAAGAGAGTTCTATGGTAGATATCTACTTAAACAGAATAGTCTATGGAAGTTGCTATAATTTGAGCTCTGATCTAAAAAACAAAATGGTAATGTAGGCAATATGAAGGTGCAGGGAAAAGTTCTGGAAAGGATTCAGTGTCAAGAGAGAACTTGGCCCCAACTTATTGGAAAACTAGAAAAAGATGCAAGTGCTTAGAATCTACGGAACCAAAGCCAGCCCATGAAATGCCTCGTAGGCCAAGAGTAGGACTTGGGAGTTTATTCTATGCTTTGGGTGTCAAAGGATTTGAAGCTTGGAAGGTACCTGGTCCAATTTACTCTAAAGTAAAAGAACACTATGGTCCTATCAAGAAAATAGATTAAAGAGTGCCAGGAGTGGAACTGGGGAAGAGGCTATTGTTAGATTCTGGGCGAGACGTTGTCTTAACTATGGTGGGTATGGCAGAGAGGAAAGATATTGGACATGCTCAAGAAAGGATATTTAGGTCAAAACAAAGGATGTGGTGATGAAACAAATAATGGGTGTAAGAGAAGAAAGGGTCCAGGATGACTTCCAGGTCTTTGTCCAGGTGATGAACCTTCGATGCTCTTAACTGAGATAAAGAACACCGAGGAGTAAAATTTCAAAGGAAAATCATAGACACAGATTCAGAAGTGTTTTTTAATATTTAATTTTGACTCAAGAAAAAAATGAAAATCACACAATGATACAAGGAGAAAAGCTCTGAAATAAGGTCCAGAGTTGAGACAAATTTTGAGGACTGTTTTAAAACATATAGTCTAGAATAACTAGACTCACCATGGGAGATAGTGTAGTGAGAAAAGAAAAACATACTTTTGAGCTTAAATAAATAAGGACATTAATACTTGCTTTTTTTCAGATGTATTGACTTCTATTGCTTCTATCACAAATTGCTTGCTCATCCCTATCTTTGAGTATGAACTTTGCCATACAACCAAATAAGCCTAACACTTCTTAATTTGTACTTTATTAATTCAGAACTTATGAAAACTAGAATATTTGTGGGAAAGAAGTTTGGTTTTGTGCTACATGATGTAAACAAGAAATGTTCATCTTACTCGAGTATTTAAACCTCTTTTATAATTGTCTACAGGAATAACATAATAACATTATTTACAGAAGACATTTTTGTGCTCAATACTATGTTAAGTGTTTTGCACAAATTAGCTTTTCTTCATCATAATAATTCTATCAATAATGAAATGTATTTATCCTGAGTGTGCAGATAAAGAAATTGGCACACACAGGGATTAAGAAATCTTAAGAGCGCATAGCCAACCTGAGGACACATGATCCCACTTTGACACTGAACCAATACACTTGAATGTAAATCTAAAACCTCAAGGCATTTCACCCTCACAACTTCCCAGAGAAGTTGCAAATACATCATATAGACTTGAGAAGTTTGAGGCTCAGTGATGACGTGATTTGCCAGCGTGCTGTCAGAGCTAAAGGGAGTATTTGTTATAACGACACTGTTTATTCAGGCTCAACTGGGCAAAGACTTTGAAGACATCAGAAAATGAGTAGGGACTGGAGGCACACCAAGAAGCACAATGGGTTGTGATTAAATAAGTGAGGTTTCATTCAACCTCTTTATGATTGGAAAATTCAAAGGCCTACCCGAGTATTATAGTGGTATAAAGAAAGATTTCACATTCAAATTATCTTCCTGGTTTACAAAGTATTACTGGATTCATAAGACTTACCAGCAAGTTCAACCTCCTCAGTGGAAGGGATAAAGAAAGGAACAAATGAAATAAAGAAAAAGAAAGGCTTTGTATTTATTTGATTAAAAAAATTCATGCATATCCCTTTCTTGAAATATTAATCCAACTTTAGTTTTAATTTAATACAATTAAATGTTTCTCAAGGAAAGGTGAAAAGTGAACTGAACATTGTTAATAACTCATCAGAATGGTTGTTTGGTCTGTTGAGGTCCAAATAACCAGCTAAATCACTGGTCCAAATAACCAGCTAAACCAGGTAAATGATTCTTTAGATCCTCATAGTTTATTAGGCATTATATAGATAGGTAATCCTTACTGTTTTTGAAGTTTCAGTGTCAAATAGCATCTTTTTTTCTCTTCAGTTCTTTAAAAAATATGTTTACCTAATTCATACAAAATCAGTGGATGAAATTTTGTAACATGCTTTGAAACCACTAAAAGCAACAACAAATTGGAAATCCCCTGGTGTAGCTGCAGCCTGAATCATCTAGTTGTTTTGCTATTGTGTAGACACTGCCTTTAGGGCCAGTGATGGATGAATGATGGCGTCAGCATGATTCTTTACAAAACCCATACTTAACGTGGCAGCCAAGGTCAAAAGCCAAAACTGGCTAAAGCTCCGCACCTACTGAGCTTTGGGGAGGGCTTCAATGTGTGTGTTGGGGGGTGGGGGGCAGGTTCAACATCAATCCACTGTTTTCTGACACTTCCAGTCCAGATACATTCTCACCCTCATTACTATGTCAAGTCAAACATGCCACCCAAGTTCAGTGCCAGGATAGGAAAGGGATTTTGTTTGGTCAAGTTAATATTTACATATTAAAAAATGCTGCATAACAAATGTTGTTTAATTCAACCATTTCATTTCTTTCCAGTCCTATTTACTGAGAGGTATACTTTGGCTCAAAAGCATATTAACTTTTGTGATCTGTTTGTGGTGACCTGCTCTGAATAGACCCCATTCTTACAGAAAGTCTTCTGTTATACCAAAGTGTGTGTGGGGGGGGGCGGGGAGCCTGCTAGGTTGGGGAGAGTAATTCATAGAGAAAGATGTGCTGACAGCTTTGAATGAATAGCTTTCCTCCTCTAGAGTTCCAACTCCAGTTGGCCCCCAGGCTCAGGGAACTTACTCACTCACCAAAATCCCAGAACAGCAGTCACATCCAACCAAGTCCTGGAAATGATTAGAGAAGAGACCTCCTTCCTGAAAAAGCAGCCTTTCAACTAGCTCCATGTGGTACTTTTTTTTAAAACTAGGGGGTAGAATAGGATGAAGTTTTCAAACTTCAGTTTTTAATAAGGCCCTGATTTCTCTATCTACAATGGTCTCCTGTGTTTGGTGCATGATGAACCACACAGAGCCACCATGTTGGAATAGTTACAGGCAATTCAAGAGCAGCATGAGAGTATGGAGCCTAGAATGAACAAGGATCAGATGTTTCGAGACCGTGTTTATCATGACAACAAAGCAAAGGCATGGAGGATGTAAACGTAATTAGGGTTATTTCCTTGATGCACAACATGGTACAAAACAAAGAGCCGTGAATGGGAGAAATAAGCCCTAGATTCGAGTCCCAGATGGTTGATTAATCTAGATGACACATTAACAATGTATTGAGTTAATCTGTCTTAGTTCAGGGTAGAAAAGCAGGTAGCTCCCTGCTGAATCTTTGCAGCAGGATTTTCATTATATTTTAATTTATTTTATTGTATTATTTATTAATTTTTGTCTTGCATATCTTTTAAAATATAAATCCCAATGCTTTAGGGTACTCAAATCTTTCACATTTCTCACAGGTCCCATTTCCTTTTGAATTTGACACCGTTCTACCATACATTAGTTAAAATTCTTAATGAGATCCTATTACAAATCGGGTACCATTCTAGGCCCTGAGCGTTCTGCTACAATACATAGACAATCTTTTCTCTCATGGGGCTCACATTTCCATAGCAGGGAGAATTACAGAGAGCCATGAGCACATAATGTGTTAGACAATATAAATGTCATGGCAAAAAGCAGTGTGAATGTTGGACACAGAGGAATTTAAGATAAAGTTGTTAGGGGAAAGCTTATTGATCAGGTGACATTTGATCACTGACCCAAAAGAAGACAAGTCTATCATAGAGTCTCTGGAGGAAATCTGTTCCCAGAAAAGGAGAAACTCTGAGCCGAGTCCTAAGGAAGAGTGCTTTGGTTTGGGAGTGCCCTAGAGCAGAATGCAGCAACGGAACAAGCAGAGGGAATGATTCCAGAGGGGCACAGGTGAGGGACCCATGTCTCAGGGCTTAGAGACTTCGAGACAAACAGTGGCATTGACTCCGAGTGTGATGAGGAACTGGAGGAAGATTCTCTTCATAAAATACGAGATTTTCCTTTTTATTACTATGGTAAATATACATAAGACTTTCCATTTTAATCAATTCTCCGTGTTACTAGTCTGTGACATTAAGTACATTCCTGTGATTGTGAAACCATCACCACCATCCATCTAAGGAAACTTTACAAATTGAAATTGCAATTCCATTAAACACTAACTCCCCATCGCTCCAGCTTCCAGCTCCTGGCAATCACTATTTCTGTCCACTTGACTGGCTTCGACTACCCCAGGTACTCTGTATACATGGAATCATATACATGGGATCATACACTACTTTCCCTTTATGACCAGTGTATTTCACCAACCCTAATATCCGCAAGGTTCACCTATGTTGTAGCATGTGTTAGAACTGCTTGCTATTTAAAACTGAAATATACCTCATTGTATATATACAGCATGTGACGTCTATTCATTCATTAGTCAATGGACCCTTGAGTTGATTCCTACTTTGGCTGTTGTAAATAATTCTGCTATGAACGTAGGTATACTGTAGTATACTGGAATGCATTGGTTTTACAATTTTATAACCATTCCATACACTTTTGACAGCTCTGTATCCTGTCTTACAATTAATCTCATCCCTCCCTTCCCAGCCTGACATAGAGATGCCAAGTTAATGCACTTTCCCCACCAATAACCTCTCCTCACCTCATCCCCATCATCTAGCAGTACCCCAGGAAGAACTGTCTCATGGATTATGGTGCTGCAGATGCATTCCTATAAATGACACAGATTCCTATTTCTAGTCTCTTTGAGTCTGGGATTTTCTTTAGTAGACTTATCCCTGCCACCATGACTACTGCTGTTATTGTTAATGGGAACTGACAGACACACATTTGTAAAATATTCCGCTAATTAAGAAGTGGTTATCTGCATCTATTCCCTCAATTTGATACATGGAACAATTAAGTTAAATCTGTCCTTATTTATGCTTTATATTCATGTAGTATTAACAGGAATTTCATTGTTATATCTTATTGTAGCTTTGGTGTTGGAAACAGACTGGAAATAGGTAAATGCAGCAGTAAGAAAGTCAGAAATGTTACTATATCTCAACGAGAAATAATAGTAGATTCAATGAGGTTGGTGGTGATGAGGTGGTAAGAGTGGTCATATTATGAAGCTATTGTGAGGGTAGAATCAACAGAATTACTGGAGAACCATGTAGGGAGGGGATATAAGAGATTTCTAAACCCATTAGCCAAAGCAACTCTATACATGGAGTTGTTACTTACTGAGAACATGGAAACTGAGAAAGTGGCAATATGTTTTAAGCAAGAAAATCTGGAGGTTGTGACACATTAAGTTCAAAGTATTTGACATCCAAATGGAGGGGGTCAAGCCAGCAATTGGATACAGAAGTCTGGAATTCAGGGGAGTGGTACAAATGGAAACTAAACTTGGCAATTGTGGGTATATAAAAAGTACATGAAGTTCTGAATAAATTATCTAGAAAATGAGTATAGATAAATAATAAAAGAGGTTTGAGGACTCTCCTGGGAGACAGAGAGACATCACAAAGAACACTGAGCTCCTTAGTATTAATCCATCCACACCAAGACCTGCACACAGAATTTATAGCAGCTTTATTCATGTTTGCCAAAGCTTGGAAGCAATTAAATATGAATCAATAGGTGAACAGATAAATAAACTGTGGCACACCCAGATAATGCAATACTAATCAGAACCAAAAAGAAATGAGCTATCAAGCCATGAAGAGATATGCACATTACTGAGAGAACTGCATTCTGAATGATTCCAACTAGGTGTCATTTTGTAAAAGACAAAATAATGGAAATAGTAAAAAGATAGGCGATTTCCAGGAGGAGGAGGGATACATAGGTGAGGCACAGAGAAATGTTATGGTGGTAAGAATACTTGGCATGCTAGAGTAATGGTAGATACATGTCGTATTTACCATGTGTCCAATCATATAAAATGTACAACATCAAGAGTGAATCCTAATATCCTAACTATGTACTCTGGGTGATGATGATGTCTCAACTGAGGTTCAATCATTTTAATAAATGTGCTGTTCTCGTAGAGGATATCAATGATAGGAAAAGCTAGGCATGTGTGGATGCAAGCAGTATATGGAATATCTTTGAACTTTCTGTTGGGTTTTGCTATGAACCTAAAACTGCTCTAAAATATAAAATGCTACTGGAAAAGAGAAAGAACTGAGAAATGGCCGGTGAGGTGGGAGGCAACCTGAGAAAGAATGATGTCCCACAAGTAAAGTCAAGAAAGTGATTAGGATATCCAGCTTCTGTGACACCTGCCTGTCTCCTGCTCTATTCATCTAAATCAGAGTTTAGTCAACCTTTTCTGTGAATGTCAGAGAGTAATATTTCAAGTTTGTGGGCTACGTGGTTTCTGTTACAACTGGTCAACATTGTCATTATAAAGCAAAATCAGTCATAGTCCATATATAAATGAAAGGTCATGGTTGTATTTCAAAAAAAAATTATTTTTAAAACAAAAACTATGCTGGGCTTGGCAGTAAGTCTTTCATTTGTCAATTTTGATCTAAAATGATAGATTTTAGGCTGATTCTTAAAGTTTTTAATGATGCTCTAAAAATTTACAGGTTTGAGCTGGGAGCTGTGGCACATGCGACTCCAGTGGCTCTGGAGGCTGAGGCAGGAAAATCGCTAGTTCAAAGCCAGCCTCAGCAAAAAGCAAGGTGTTAAGCAACTCGATGAGAAACTGTCTCTAAATGAAATATAAAATAGGGATGCGGATGTGGCTCAGAGGTTGAAGACACCTGAGTTCAATCCCTGGTAACCCTCTCCCCACCAAAAAAGTTTACTTGTCTGTGTTTCTAATAAGGAAGAAAAGGGTGATTCTAGTTAGTTTACATTTGGATTTAGAATACTGTGCAAAACAGACAGACAGATACCCCCCAAACACACACACACACACACACACACACACACACACACACACACACACATTTTAACCCTTTATTCAACAAGCCTCAACCCCTCCTTTATCAATGATAGAATCAGAAAGTACCTAAACTAAATAATATTCCTGCCTGAAATCCACAGGAATGAAATTTTCATATCCTAGCATCTTATTCATAAAACAGATAATTCAACTGAAGTCCCCTCACTTTCCAAGGATTTACCATGAAAGTTACATTTATATCTTCAGAGAAATGGAAGGAAGAAAGTTGAGGGCCAGTGTCATGGAGTGATTTCTATTTTGTTGTTCTTTCTTAGGCTTTAACTTAATTTAAAATATTTTTTTCTATTGAAATGACAGATGTTTGTGAAGAACTCAGATATAAAAATAGAAACAGATATAAAAATATTCCCATTTACTCCGAATGCTTATCTAAATGCCAATGAATAGGGTGCCCTGTAAGGATGCTCAGATTCCCCCAGCTGTTCCAGGGCTTGGATGAAGGGTCTCTGTGACAACTTTGACTACAGCAGTGGTCCAAGGGCTACTCTCACCTGCATTCTCGTCTGTGTGCCCATAGTGCCTGATCCGTTTGCCTTGGGTTTGTCTTGGCCTTCTTCTTCATTCCCTTGCAATAGTAACTCAATTTCACCAGTCTTTAAATCCTAATCTAGCCCTTCTAGGTCCTCCTCCCTTGGCTCCAAATATGTCCCTGCACTGGGCCAGGACCATGCTTTCAGGGCATATCTGGAGGACAATGTGGGTCAAAGTACCAAACACAGTTCAACTCTTCCTGGTGCTCACAACACATACATCTCAGCAACTCAACAGGCTTCTATCCCCTGAGATGTCCTTCAAATGATCTCACAATTGTTGTTCCACCTCCCCATCCATCCCACTCCTGATGTGGCAATGACCAAACCTCAAATGCCCTAGTTATTTTTTCTCCCATTAACCTTCTCCTATAAACCCTACCTAAGGAGAAGACCATGCATAGCTAAGCAGGCTGCAGTAGTACATGACCCTGGTGGACAGAAACACAGAGTGAAATTCCAGAGAAGACACATCTTGGAAATAAGAACTCACACAAAGAAAACTTAATGCTCTTAAAAGGGTTTGGGGTTGCATCAGCTAACAAAAAGCAAAGAGATGTCTTTAGGCAGGTGAATCAATGGATTCCAGACAAGCACGTAATCATCACAGCCCAGCAGGGTGGAGAGAATGTTTCCCTCTTTATCATTAAGATGGAAATAATGAATGTGTCATGCTGAGGGTGGATGCTCTCTAGGAACTCCTTCACAGAGCTTAGAGACCACTGCAGAACAGTACTAAGGACCCTGGGTGCCTCCCAGTATGGCTGCCATGCTTAGGTTTGTACTTAAAGGGCTAGTCCTCAAACCCTAAGGACTTCCTACTTCTTGGACTTTGGAGGAGCATCTCCCAAGTGATATCTTGGTTAGGACAATAAGATTCAGACCTAGAGAGCCAGACAAGCATGCAAAACTCTTCTTGGACCAATTTTTATGTGGTCCTGAAGAAGCATAACTTCTTTGGGTCTCTACTTGGCCTTTATGATGAAATGGATAACGATGTCTACTTCACAGTAGTTTTGAAAGACTTGCAGGAAATATATATAAAATCACAGTCACATTAAAGGGAGATATATATCATATAAAACTAGAACTATTTACAAAAACAAAAAATACATCCAAACATATCTCTTGTTCTCAAAATGCATATTTGAGAAATATACACTTTAGAGCAAAATTCAAATAAATAAATTTTGTTCTAAAATTTTGTTCTAAAATACTAACAAATCTGGCATTTATTAGTAGTCACTAATAAAATTGTTGACATTTACTGGTAGTCACCACATTTACTAGATCCAAACAGGTTCATTCTCTGCCTAATGCAACAGAGCTATCTCCCCAGGCTGGACAAGAAGTATCTTACCAGGAATTTTTCAAATATTAGTGGAAGATTTCCCCAAGACATGATTACACCTGTGACTTGTTCTTGAGTATCAGAAACAACAGATATCTAGCAAATAAATAAAGACCTTTCATCAAGATAAGAAATTTGAGAATATACTTTTACCATTTTACTTGTTCATAGGTGATGTAAACTTCTCTCCCCTACATATATTAGATCAACCACTAACACCCAATTCCTCTTTCATCATGATTATGATTTGATTTGTTTATATTGACTCAAACTACCTGAGTAATGCATTTTTTCGTCAAGGTTGTGATACCTAAATTCTTATATTAGGCAAATCTAAATTGCGTAAAGCATGCTGGGTATTTCTGTGTACCAGCTAAGTGAATGCAGTGGAATAAGTACACTATATTATCCATTAAATCCCTTAACTTTGAAAATCTCCTCTCCTCCATAATTTTTAAAATTCTGCCAGAAATAGATTTTTTTAAATTTTTATTAATGCCTCATAATTATACATAATGGTGGGATTCACTATGGCATACCCATAAATGCACATAATTTATCATCTCACTCCCCAGTACCTTTCCTTTCCTTCCTCTCTTCCCTTTACCTGATCCACTTTATCTACTGTACTGATCTCCTTTCTATCATCACTATTATCATTTCAATTAGTGCACTGTAGCCTCAGTGAATTTTCAGTCTGAAGGTTTTCATATTGTCTCAGTACGTGTGCATAAAGAGAGACCGCTTTAGTGCTTTTGTAATCTCACTATTCAAATTAGTACAAACTATGATCCTATTGATTCTATTTGGAGAAGTTTTTTCCCCATATGCCTATTCCTGAACCATGTCAGAGAAACTAAAGGATAAAAATTGTTAGACTAAAAGGATCTGCAAGCAGGACTAAAAAGTGTGATGCCCTGAGAAACCACAAAATAAAAGGGAAGAGAACTTTTGGGGGTTTTGTGGTACCCCTACCTCATCCCCAAATATTGCCTGAGTTAGGACTCTGTAGGCATTTATTATGCGTTTACTATGTGCCAGCTACCCACTACCCATTATTCTCTTATACAATGAGGAAATAGAAAATAATACAGGTTAAGTTTCATAACCAAGATGACGTGTTATGTATAATAGAAAGATACATAAACTCAAGTCTTCTAAATCCATCTTTCTAATCACACACACACACACACACACACACACACACACACACACACACCTCAGTGGAACTTATTTCACCCATCTATCATTTATCTATCATCTAACTAATCTCCAGGAGTGAAGTGTTGGAGAAGGAAATGGAAAGAGAAAATTATAACAAAACAGTTTTGAAATCAGAATCATTTGAAGTTTTAAGTAAAGCATTGATTGAGAGGAGAGGAAGCTGGTTTGAGGTTGTTCAGTAGTGGTAATAAAATATGCAGACTGTGTTCCAGCATGAATATGTTCAGTGGTTTTTTTGGTTGGAAAAATTACCACTCAGTCTTTATGTCAGATATTCTTTGTTTTATTCATTGCTTGGCAGGTCAGTTGGCTAACCAGTTAGCTGGATGGTTGGTGAGAAACTCGGTTAAAGTAGTAGATGAATAATTGCTCCTCTAATCCCCAAGGCCATCTCAAGCTCCTTGCAATCACTACAGGAAGAGACCCAGTCTCCATCTGCCCCCCACATTCTGTGTTGCTTGCCCATAGAAGGCATCCTATTCTAATATGCATTAAGCAATCCACAATGGGCTAACCTTGGCAATACCCACCATCTGATTCTTTTCCTTATTAGAATTTTCCGTAATTTTTACCATGCCTTTGTGTGGTTGTCTTTCATTTCTTCTCTGCCTATTTAAATTTATAGCAAGTATATTAACAGCAGGTCAAGTGCGTGTACATCTCATTCACCATCGTTGCAGAATGGCCACAAGGACTTGATAGAAAAATACCACCAGGCCAACCAACCCACTACTTCTGATGAGGGAAACAAAGATGACCACACAAAGCAAGAGAAACAAAAGCCTTTAACTAGAGAAAGGAGCAATTCCCTGCCCTCCACATCACCATGAGGACACAGAATTGCCAGTGACACTGCTTGAACAGAAACAGGACATCATCAAAACAACTGCCAAACTGAACAGTACACTGTGCTCCTATTTATCAAAACCAGAAAATTTTGTTCTTTATCACCAACAACACTTATCTAACCTCCACGGAGCTTTAGGCTCCCCGTTCCCTCAACTCTGCACTGGGGCTACCAAATATTTTGCTTTCTATTGCCATGATTTGAGTCCTAATACTTTGATACTAGTTCATTTATAGCAAAGGAAAAAAAATTGAGGACAATTTTTAACAACTTATTTAAGATTACTGCTCTTCCCTCTTCCTGAGCCTCTCTTCACAGCCACTCTAAGTCAGTGTTACTAAGATGTGTGGTCTTGTTTGGAGAAATATGTGTGCCAGTCCTTTGTCCATTTAAAATAAGCCAGACTCAGGACAAATGCTACATGGTATTGCTTACACGAGGTGTATGTATAAGTCAGACTCATGGAAGCACAGGATACAATAGTAGTTTCCAGAGGTTGGGGAGGGTAGAAATGTGGGGGAGCAAAGGTTTCAGTCATACTAAGCAAATAAGTTCTGGAGATCTGTCTAATAGAGTATCTGTAGTTACAATGCAGTACTGTTCACTTCATGTCCCAAAGAGTCTTTGGGAAGCATGTACCTATTACCTTGATTTTAGAGATAGTTTCATGGGTGTTTGCATGTGTCCCAAATCATCAAATTCACATATTAAATATCTGCAGTTCTTTATATATCAGCCGTGCTTCAATAAAATTGTTAAAATATACCGTGAGTCGGGCAGACCTCTAGGGTTAAGAGGTGGAGAGAGGAGTTATACAGGCAAGTTTTCATATTCTTTGCCATTAAAGAAAGTTTATCTTCTTGAATCCTGTTTCTTGATATCCTTCTGTCAATACCATCAGTTTCCCCATTTACTAAGGCCTGGAACATGGTGGACACTTAATAAATAGTTGTGAATAAGTAGAAGCCAAAGAGATTTTTAATGCCCAGGTCTGGAAGTGGTGCCTACCACCTGTACCCACATTCCATGGGTTAGAACTCAGCTATAAACTGCAAGGGATATTTAAAATATGTCTGGTTGTATTCCCAGGAGAAAAAAGAAATTGAGTTAGTGAAAAGTTGCCTGGTCTTTCCAACAGCCCCACCCGCTGGTTCACCTCCAAAACTCCAGTTGAATGTCACTCAGCTCTATTTAAGTCATCTTGTTCCACTCGAAAAGGGGTCATGCACATCAAAATTGTCATCAGAAAAATGGAAATTCCCTAGGCATATAAGAAAAATGATATAGGTCAACCAAGTTGAGAAAACAATTCTTTTATTTCCTTGAAGAAAACTATGCAAAAATCAATGATGAAAAATTTACGGTTCCAGACGAAAGAGAAAGGTAGACAATCACAGAATGTAGTTTCAGAAATAGAAAACAAAGAAATACAATAAAAGTCACGAAACACATTCTGTTGTTCCTGTGAAGAATATGAACTGTGTCTTTACGAGCAAGATCCATGTATTGTAAAAACATAAATCTAGGAAGCAGCATGGAAATTATATTGTTTTCCTTGATTGTCTCCAATGTACGTATCTGGGTAAGCACTGGCACATTTTAAGAATGGAAAATAAGACAAACTAGGAAATCAGCTCTTACAAAAATAATTATTGCAAAAAATACCAAATGAATCAAATGGAAAAGTTAATTCCAAGGATGGGATCATGAGGCAGCCTAATTTGACTTTATATTCCCTAGGCTTTCCCAGCAAAAACAAAAGGTACAAAAGATAAAGCATCACACTTTCAGAAGGGTATTAATTTAAAATTACCTTGTGGCACGAGTCGTACTGGAGATTAAAGGATGCCAGAGATCACAAACTAAGAAGTAACCAAATAGTGTGCAGAGTGGACCGGTCCAGGGCTCTGAGGCAGTCTAGTCCTTCCTTATACCTACCTGCTGGTACTGAGTACTTTTTTTGTAATATTGAACATGATATTGGCTCACTCCAGGCTTCAGGTTTGGATTAAACAATCTGAGAAAAACCTTTCAGTCCATGATTCCAAGAAAACACATTAACCACCTTAGAGTCCTTGAGACAACTGCCTGAAATGAATGAAAGAATAATGTCATTGCTGGCTTAGGTGCCATCACCACTGTAATAAAAAGAGATTCTCATTCAAATATGTGATTACTTATTCAGATTATGCAAACAGAGAGCAAAGGGCCAAGATCAATTTTGGAATGTTATAACCTTAAGAAAATAATATGGAAGAATTTGCTATTTATCTGAATAGGAAAAGTAAAATAGGGGGAAAAAATAGAAGTTTAGAGAAGCAACCTCAACAAACAACTAAAAAGACTTCTGAGTTTGCTTCAGGAAGCTACCAATCATGTGAACTAGCCTAATGCTCATGCTCACACTGGCAAAAGGACACAGAATAGAAATAACTGGATTCCAAATCAGCAGTGCATGAGATTTACCACAGCACCCACAGCACCTGTGCAACACTTTTTTAGTTCAGTGAGAAACACCGAACTAAAGTAAAAATTGAAAAGAAAGTCAGTAGGCAGATACTCTGTTTTCTCTTAATATAATTACCAAATCTCTAAAGAAAGCTAGGAAAGAGTGGGAAGGTCTAAGTCCCTGTTTCTGCTCTTCTGCAGGGTGTGCCCTGTTTTGTTTTGTTCTTAATAATAAATCTTTATAATGTAAATCATTTAACAGATGTGCTGTTTAGTGAGGCTTAAGCAACCCTAGAGATTACTTTGGTTTCAGTTGTGTGGCTATGAAAAATTAATTATATATGTGTAATTGTAGGGAAAGGAACCTAAAGTCAAGTGGTATAGGGCATAAATTGCTTTATTGCATTTAAATTTTACAGGGATACTGAAGAAACAGAGGCTCACAGATGTTAAATAAGCAGCCTGAGAGCCATCAACATGGCTGCTGCCAAGGACTATATGTGTAATAAGAATTGTAATGCATTCCGCTGTCGTGTATTAAAAAAATAAAATCAATTAAGTAAAAAAAGGAAGGACACCCTGCTTGATGGTAAGAACCTTCTCTGTTGCAAGGAGAGCTGGCAATGCCCTTCTGGGAAATGCTTTGATTCTTCTATGGAACTCTGAGGCAGAAACCTACAAAAGAAATTCCAGCAATATTTTAAAATGCCCAGGTAATACTGTGATGCTATCAAAAGATCTTCAAGGCATGCTATCATTCATGTGGGGGATTTCTTGTTTCTTCTAAAATGGTATATAAAATCATTCTCTGCTAATCTGGTTAGAAAAAATAAAATGCCTCTTCTCCTACTTCAAAAAAATTGGGTTTTAGTAAAATAAAATGGACTCATCTAGTTACAAAGAAAAAGCTTCTATTTTTGTTTTAAGTGGTTTTGAAGGTCTTGGAAGATCCAGACTACCAGAAACTATAATATTATAAGAGTTCCTAGGATGTGAAGATGATATGTGCTGGTGCAATTTAGAGTAAAAATCTTCCCCTAGTATATTTATCATGGTTGTTCTTTTTGCAATGCATTTGGCAAAAATGAAATCTTTTATTTTGGGTCACATGTTCATAATTTTGTTCTTAATGGCTTCAGCAAAGAGTCTCTGAGCTATAAATGTGTTAAAGTTATTTGTTATGCAAACAAGAAAAAACTAGGTGGAGGATAATTAATTCTGCTGTAGGATGTCCTGGATACCCTCAAAGCCAGGTAATAAAATAGATCAAAACTGGAATTGTCAAGATTATACTTTGAGTTTTCATTTGGGAGATAACATAGGTTATACCTAGTACAAAGAAGAAGGAAATTATAGCAGAAATTCTTAGAATATGACTGACAGTTTTCTGCACCTGTGTGAAGTCTCTTTGGACACAGGAGAATTTCAATTATGTTGAAGTGTGTATACCTCTAGGATTCAGTCCTGTTTCCTTCCATCATAGATGTGTCAACTTATGCAAGTCACACTGCCACTCTGTTTCTCAATTTCCTTACATGAAAAGTTAAGCAGTTATCTTCCTTACTGTATAGTAGCTTCTCTGTTTGGACCAAAGTGAACATTAGAGTGCTTTGTAAATTCTAACACAGCAGGGAAATGTCCTTGACCAACACAATCTTTACCTGAAATGAAGTAATTTAATAACTATAATTTAAAAATTGATAAGATGTCTAAGTCTAGAGATTTTGTGGACATCATGGGGATAATAGAATAAAATCACATTGTATACTGAAAATTTTGCTGAAAGAAAATATTTTACTTGCTGTCATCACACACAGAAAGAGTAAGTATGGAAGATGAAGGGTATGTAAATTTGTTTAACTGTATTAATAATTTTGTAAACATATAGGTGTATCAAACATCATGTTTTAACATTTAAATACATATAATAAAGAAAAGAAAAACTAGACCAATTAGATGGCATCAAACTAAAAAACTTCTGTGAGCAAAGGAAATTATCAACAAAGTGAAGAGAAAACCCAAAGACTGAGAGAAATATTTGCAAATCTGATAATGGGCTAATATGCAAAATTCATTAGAAACTGCAATAACTCAATAATAATAAAACAAACAGCTCTATTAAAAATGATCAAAGTATATAAATAGAAAACTTTCAAATGAAGACATATAAATGAACCACAGAAACATGAATAATTGTTCATTAGCTCTAATCATCAGAGAAATGGATATTAAAACCATAATGAGATATCACCTTACTTTAGTGAAAATGATTATTATCAATCTAAAACAAAAAAAATGAAGGATAGCAAGTATAGGTAAGGATAAAAAGAAAGGAAACCTAGTACACTGTTGGTAGGAATGTATGTTAGTACAGCCATTTTTGAAAACAGTATGGAGGTTTCTCAAAAAGCTAAAAGTAGAATTACTATATGAGCTGACAATCCCATGGCTGGATATGTATCCAAAGGAATCAAAATCCATATGCTGAAAATATATCAGCACTACTATGTCCATTGCAGTATTATTCACAATAACTAAAATATGGGAATAACCTAAGGGTCCACCAATGGGTGAATGCATTAAGAAGATGTGGAATGCATCCATATATTCAGCCTTAAAAGAAGGAAATCTTGTCATTCATAGCAACGTGGATGAATCTAAAGGACAGTATGCTAAGTGAAATAAGAATCTAAAGTAGTTGAATTCATGGAAGCAGAGTAGAATGGCAGCTACCAGGGGCTGGGGAGCACCATGGGAGGAGGAATGGGGAAAAGGGGAGTCAGCCAAGGGTACAAAGTTTTAGTGAGACAGAGAGAGTAGGTTCTAGTGATCTATTTTACAGTGGGTAACTGTGGGCATGTAGTGTACATTTCAAAATTGCTGAAATGGTAGATTTGAAATGTTCTCACTAGAGACAGATATGTTAATTAGACAGATGTGTCAATTCCACAAGGTAAGAATGTATAATAAAATCTCATGCATAGGCAAAATTATTGCTGTTACATAAAAAGGAATAATTTTTAAGTCAAAAATCAAAATATTTCATGTAAAATTTATATTTTAGTCTTCTTTCAAAAAATCACACATTTCACCAGCCCTAGCTCTATACCTCTGCATGGCACAGTCATCTGGACATGTGTATGAGCCTCTGCCTTGGAACAAGACTCTCTTGAGTCTCCTAAGCCCCTGGAGTTTCATGTTGTTAACACTTGGGCCTTTTTATGCATCACAGAGGCTGCAAGGGAGGATGAAGTCTACCTGTGTTCCTACTTCTAAGAAAAAATTCAATAACTTGCAGGGGAAGATTTGCTGTTAAAAGCAATAGTCAGTAAATGTTAAGGTAAGATGGTTGTATTTATCATATTGTTCTTGATAAATGTTCTGGACTCTTCGCTTTGCTGAAGAGGTTCTTACTGGCCTTTAATAAAACAATCTGCAACCCAAATCTCTCTGCCGCCCATGATTCCATTTGACTTAGTCCATTGTGAATATCCACTATTTACCTAAAATTCCATTGACTGGATTAAATTTTGATTCTGGGATCATTAAGAAATTGTAGATGATCCTTAAGAAATGAAAGAGTAAGATGTGTCACTAAAAAGCTTGCTTTCAAGAATGTAGTTACTCAGGCTACCTAACAATATTAGGAGACAGATGACTTTGCCAATAAGTATTGCAACAACTTTCCTCAATTTAACAGCAATCATCTTTAGGGAGAAAATGTCAAGATCTGAAAAACATACACTATGTAGTTCAAAAATTATTTTAAATTTCTATTTAAAAATGCTTAAAGTAACCATTAAGTTTTAATCAGTAAGAAATTTTAGCTTCAGAATCTTAAAAATCTGACATTGTAACACCCTAAGTATAACTTTCCTTCCAGTTGCAAATAATGCTTTTACCTTGCACACAGACATTAATTATTCCATGCAAAAGCCAAGTTCTTCTCACTACTTCAATAGCCAGAGGTTAGTTAGACACATACAAGAGAAATGCCAATCAAAAATGGAGTTGCCACTAATTAAAACAAAAAACAACAACAACAAAAAGAAAAAATATATGAAGTTGCCATTTGGAAGTATTTCAGACTCAGAACAAAAAGGAGTTATCCACTTCTTTTCTAGTGGATAGAACCATGGCTACCCCAAGGAAACACAGACTGTGTATAGGATGAAGAAGGAGGTAAGAGACCGAGATGAAGGATGCATTGCCTTGGGGTTACTGCTATAAATTCATTTTGTAGGAAGTATGGCAGTTCTCATAATGTGGGGATTATGGATGTGCCTTAGAAGCACTTAGAAAATAATGAGCTTCTCCCCATAAACATTCTCAATATGGGCATTTAAGAACTCTCAAAATCCATCCATGGATTTTAGGAGGTACAGGGAACTCAAGTGAAAGCCCACAGTGAGGAATTTGAATATGGTTGATCTCATTTGCAGTTCAAATAAGAACATCTGTTCCACAATTCTTAGTAAGAACATCTTAGTTCTTAGTAAGAACATCTGTTCCACCATTGTATTAATAGATAATTAGCAAGATAGACCTTTGTTACATCAAAACATTATTTTAGATGCCATAAATATGTACAATTTTACTTGTAAATAAAGAAAAACAAATAGATATCAAATAATAATGTACCATGAGCAACCAGGAGAGCAAAAAGTATTCACTATCTTAAAACATATTTAAATTTATCACATTTATAGGCTTAAAGAGATAAATTATCTTATCACCTTGGTTACTGATATTTGATAAAATTGGACAAGCAATGCTATATATATGAACTGAAAAAGAATTCTTAGAACCTAGGAATAGAAATATTCTTCCTGATGCTAAAGAATATATTTCTTATATATATAATTTGTAGTTGGACACAATACCTTTATTTTATGTATTTATTTTTATGTGGTGCTGAGGAACGAACCCAGCACCTTGCACATTCTAGGTGAGTGTTCTACTGCTGAGCCCCAGCCTCTAAAGAATCTATTTTATACCAACAAGCAACATAATACTTACTAATCATATGATAGGAAGAACAAAATTTCCCCACCATAACCACTAGCATTGACTCTTATATGTATTTACTGGGGAGTCAATATAAACAAAAGAGAGAAAACTATTTATATAATTACCAACTGAAAGACTAGAAATGCAGTGCAAGTTGGAACCAAAGCACTGATTTCACTGTAGTGATCATTATTACCTTTCAAAATGACAAAACTGAGGCCCAGAAAGAGTAAGTAGATTGCCTACGTTTATTAACTAATAAGTAGCAAAGCTTTGGTTGTAGCATGACAAGAGCCAACACTAATGTATGAGCCCACTGTTGTGACTCAACTCAAAATACACCAATACGGTCTCAGCACTGTTTATGGGCAGTAAGCATTCCCTTCTCTTTACTTTCTAAAATCACTCACTCTCCACATTGGCATTTGATGTTATTTCCATGTACATTCAAGCTCCACATTCTTCAACTGGTACCTGCACTCTACCTGGAATTTCAGCTCTGAATTAGGGGAGATAAAGGAAAAGAATTTTTGGATAAACGCCCTTAACACATGTCTTGCCCTCTTTGGGCTTTGGTTTTCCTGCTCAGTAACCTGGACTACCAAATTATCACTCTGTCATAATCATCCACAGATCTCACTACTCTCTTCTACTGACCACATCCTGGTGGTAAAAATAACAAAGTACATTGCATACATTTTAACTTTGAAATATTTTGTTCTCAACATAGTTAATTAAAACACTAATGGTAATTTAGCAGATTAATTTGTCAGGTTGACATTAAATTGTTTTCTCAACTGTGTTAAGTGACAAGAATCAGTTCCACATGTTTATCATATAGACTATGATTTATGATTTCTGAAATAAACATAATATTTCTACTGGAGCTGGGTGTAGTGGTGCATGCCTGAAATCCCAGTGGCATGGGAGGCTACAGGAGGATCACGAGTTCAAAGCCAGCCTCAGCAAAAACAAGGTGCTAAGCAACTCAATGAGACCCTGTCTCTAAATAAAATACATAATAGAGCTGGGAATGTGGCTCAGTGGTTGAGTGCTCCTGAGTTCAATCCCCGGTACCCACCAGCACCACCCCACAAAACAAACAAACAAGATATATAGATATAGATAGAGATATGGATATAGATATAATGACTATATCAAGGTATAAGTAAAATCCTAGAATATACTCTTCTGCTACTTCAAAGTTAATTATTTCCAGTTGTGGAAAACAAAGCAAATAGCCACATGCAACCATACATATGCACTAAACTGACATAACTTTACAATTTTATTTTAACAATCGATCCTGTACACTGTCATCTAAGCAACACCAAATGCTGACAGCCAAAACTTCATTGTCTTGCTGTGTGAACATATTTTAGATAAGCTTAATTGCAAAGGAAATTTCGTCATTCTGACTGTGAGAAAAGGCAGAAATGTACCCAAATTTCCCCCATGTATTAGAATGTGGTCTATTTTCATAGGCAAAACAACTCCTAGACCTTCCCATAGCCCACCATATGTTCTGCAAGACTTTTATTCATCTTGGCATCACTGCTACCAACAACTCCAGCAATGGATGACTAGTCTACCAAGAAATGAAGCAAGAGGCCCTGTGAAATCCCGTGGTTAGCCCAAAGAAGTAGAATATTCCCAGGCTCTCTTCTGCATGCCCTTTTTTGTTGGATTTTTCAGAGTTTTTCCCAGGATGAGGACAGAGAACTCTATCATGATTTCTTTTTTCATTCTATTTTGTTATATATGAGAGCAGAATGCATTACAATTCATATTATACATTTAGAGCACAATTTTTCATATCTCTGGTTGTATTCAAAGTATAGTCACACCATTCGTATCTTCATACATGTATTTAGGGTAATGATTGAATGTCATCCACTATCTTTTCTAACCTATGCTCCCTTCCTTTCCCTCCAACCCCTTTGCCCTGTCTAGAGTTCATCTAATCTTCCCATGCTCCTCCTTTAACTCCATTATTAATCAGCCTCCTTATATCAGAGAAAACATTTCACATTTGTTTTTTGGGGGATTGGCTAACTTCACTCAGCATTATATTCTCCAACTCTATCCATTTACCTGCAAATGTCAGATTTTATTCTCTTTTAATGATGAATAATATTCCACATAATGTGTTTATATACTACATTTTCTTTATCCGTTTATCTTTGGAAGGGTATCTAGGTTGGTTCCACAGTTTAGCTATTGTGAATTGTGCTGCTATAAACATTGATGTGGCTGTGTCCCTGTAGTATGCTGTTTTTAAGTCCTTTGGGTATAGACGAAGGAGTATCATATTTTCTAAAGAGAGACACTTGAATAATTTGGCTACTAGTGCATGCAACAATTAAAATGGGATGATGGGTTGGTACTATTAAAAATGATAAAACATTAGAATAAATACTTAAAAATGACAGAGTCAAATATATTTGATTTTGCTTTGGGAGGAAGATTTGGAGTAAGTACCATTTTTGAAAATAGTACACAGATATTACTTTATTGTAAAGGTTGTGTCTTTAGCATAATACTAGCAAATTAATACAAGCAAAAAGACTGAGAGGTAGGATATTTTTATCATTGGGTTTGTTTCTAAGCATACACCATAAGTCTCTTTGACTCAAGAGTTTCAGTTATTCTGATATTAAAACTAAAGGCAACCAGGCACGGTGGCACATGCCTGTAATCCCAGCAGCTTGGAAAGCTGAGGCAGGAGGATCGTTAATTCAAAGCCAGCCTCAGCAACTTGGCAAAGCACTTAGCAACTCAGGGAGATCCTGTCTCTAAATAAAATATGTAAAAGGACTGAGGATGTAGCCCAGTGCTAAAGCACCCCGTTCAATCCTCAGTACCAAAAAAAAAAAAAAAAAATACAAAAAAAAAAAAAACCTAAAGGCAGATGCTTTCACCTCAGATGCTGTAAACAAATAGTAGATTGTCTACAAATGTTTGTTAAATGGATGGTGAAAAACTGAACATGGTCTTTCTGTACAAGTTATACCCATGTAATTCCTCAACTTCAGATTGCAGTCAAGGGACAAGATGCTGGTAAGCATGCTCCTTAACAGCACAAACCCCTGTGAAGATTTTCAAAACCTTAGCACATTATGAAAAATGGGGTGCAGAGTTGGAACTTTGAAGTATCCCATGGACATTTGCTGCCCCCAAATACTTGAGAGGACCCCGGCAGGTCCCAGTGCCTCCATGTCCTCTAATGCCCTGCTCCTGCCCTTTTTGTGGAAATACTTCTGGACTTGTCAACTCCACCTCTGTGCAATGTCACTCATCCTTGTAGCCTATGAGAGACATGAGGAAAGCAACCCCTTATATCAAAATCTGCCCTGAGATGATATTTCATTCATTTTAATTTTTGTCTGCCTTTAACTTTCCACCTAACCCTGAGTTTCAGTCCTCTTCTCTCATTCCCTAATCAGCCTCCATCTCTTGGGATTCCTTCTCATCCCACTCTGTTACATTCTGTCTGATCTCAACCACAGATTCTGTAACCAATGAATTGCATAAGCCTGGCATTTACATAGTATACTCACAAAATCAATATTTTACCCTTCACTCAATTTTCCCACTTGTATCCTTAGAAGAAAATTCAGGCAACTCCATGATTTTTCTAGCATCTCATAGGTAATGGAAAACTCTACAATCTTGCTAATTGAAATAATAGTAATAATCACATACCATTTTAACTCAGTTATTTAAATGCCCTGCCCAATGTGTTAATCAACACTTCACCTTTCCCTCCAGAGGGTAACTTCTGCACCTTACCCTTTCCTCCAGGCAAGGCCAGACTCCCCTGTAGAAAGTGTTGTGGTTTCTTCCCTCTTTCCTTTGATGGTATTCTGGCTCTGAGCTCAACTTCTAATCAAATTTTCTGGACCTTTCTGTTCTTGCATAAAGGAAAGGAAAATGGAAAGGGCAAGGCAAATTCCAACGTGGATGGCACTGTTGACCTCTGTCTCCAGAGTCTTTATAACTTGCACATGTTTAAAGATGACAGACTCCCGTGGTGGTTTCAAGAGCTCATGGATTCTACCTTTTTGAGTTTTTTCAACTCCAAATCTCTTGTCTCGGGCAATGATTCTGTTTCTCTAACTGGTCGCCTACTTGGCCCTGATTTCCTGACACTCCTCACTTAGCATACATCTTTTTTAGCATCTAGGCAGTGGTCCTAGATGAAAGCTCAGCAGGTACCAGGACAGTTCTGTCTCTCAGTAGGAATGGCCTATTTCTGACCTAGAGGACCCACGGACACATTCTTTGCCTTTTGCAATACAACCCACTTTCCATGAGCAGCAACCCTCCACTTGCCATCAAAGCAGTTTGCCGCCTGGTACTAGTTCTCTAAGAGGGAGCTGAGCATGCTAGACACTTATTAGCAATTCTCCTAGAATGAGCAACAACTGTGGAAAGAAGGCAGGGCTGGGAGAGAGAAGTAAAAGTGTAAGACAGGCTTGGTGGTCACTTTGGCTGACACCTTGGGGACCTCAAGCAATAGTGGCCCATAAAGAGTTAGTACACTGAGCCAAGACAACCAAGTCTTTCTTCTCCTTCTTTAGTTACCCTTTGGACATCGGCGCAATGGGAAGGGAAAGACCTTGTATATGGCTGCTTTCTAATCTATCCCTAGAGGAGCTGGAAGTCCAACAGTAGACTTCTACTTCCTTCCACAAATGCAAACCTGGACAGCACATCCCCATGACCCCATCAACCCACCTCTGTCGCCCTCCACATATTCCAGGCAGCAGTGAGACATCAGCCCATAGATTCATCCCTAAGCTCTAGGATCACATAGTAAGCTCCCTGAGAAGTCCATCAAGGCAAGGACCAATATTCTCTCCCACAGAGCTCCCTGCAAGGGGTCATCTTCAAAACTCTGTAAGTTCATGCTCTTTATCCTTGCTTGTTTTGGGTGAATATTTCTTAGAGCTTCAGAATTTATTTTTGAGGGGTTTTTTTGTTGGTGATTAAACACCTGAATCTTCTGGAATTTTACTTTGCAATTTCATGTCTACCAGATTTTGCTGCTACAGTGGAAATATCTTGGTTCAGTATCCTTTATTTATATGAAGGTCATGTTAAATTTTTCATTATGAAAAAACACATGATGAATGCAAAAGTTGGGAAGCAAAGGGGAGCAGAAGAAATGGGTGGAGATAATTTTTTAAAATAGGACATGAAGTAGTAAAGGTACTACTAGTAAAGTAGTACTACTAGTAAAGTAAAACTACAAAGGTTTTTGGTGTCATTTCATAATCAAATGTGTTATCTTGCCCTGATAAATGTTAAAAAATAGAAAAAGGAGAGAAATAGCCATGCACATACATTCCACTTACTCTCTTAGAATTAAATAAGAAACTCAAATCTTCAATTTATGTTTAGAACACAGGAAAAAAGGAAGTCAACAAAATACCAGATGAATCATGTATCCTCCAGACAACTCAAAAATGTCCACATAAAAAAAGACGGACTTAAACAACAACAAAAAAAAAGTGATATAAAAGTTTCTGTACTCAGATAACAAATTTAGGATTTATCTAGAGTATGTTCTACAGATTTTATCTTGGAAATAGAGATTGATCCCAAAAAAGTGGTGTGGGAAGGCCTAGTGTTTCATAATAATGCATCATCATACTGTAGCCTGGAATTTCACCCTGGTGGCTCATTTCCTTTGTGTTCAGGCAGAGTTATCTGATAGAAAGCAAAACTCCTCATACAAGTAAGACATTACATCAGACATTTGCATCAAATATGCAACAGACTATTATCTGTGTAATGGAAAGAACAGTGGAATAAAATTTACCAAATATACCATATGCATATATAAATAAACCAGAGTGAATTTCACCTCTATGTATATTTATAAAGCAATCATTTTTTAAACTATAAATAAATAGAAGGAATGCCAGAATAATCAAGGAAAGGGAGTTGGGAGAGATGGAAAGAAAAAATACTGGAGTCTGAATTGGAGCAAATTATATTCCATGCCTAGATAATCATGTCAGAATGAACCCCAATATTATTTTTTACGTTTATTAGTATCTTGCAGTTGTATATGATAGTTGGTGAACTTCAATATTATTTACAACTATAACACACTAATAAAATAAACATGTTTGTTTAAGGAAAGGTTATAGTTTAGATGGCATCCTATATAGAGAGTGATTGCTTTAAATGCTAAGCTCTGCTGAGAATAGAAGCCTAGGAAATAAAGAGTGGGAAAACACAAGGCACAAATCATAATGATAAAAGTGGATCCTAAATATTCCAAAGTGATCTGTGCACTATGGCTGTTAAATGTATCTCTAGCCCTAACATCTCCACTGTGCTCTGAATTCATACATCTAATAACAGCAAATTGACAATTTCACTTCAGTGCCTAATAAAGATCTCAAACTGAACAGGAATAAACTATTTATTATTTATAAAGTTTTTATTTATTTGTTTATCCTTCCTCTTAAATAGTTCCTCCCTTATTCTTCTGTCCTCCTTAAATAGCACTGCCAGGTAGGTACTTGCTAAATTACTCAAGCCAAAAGATAGTACATTCTTCCAGGTTCCTCCTCTTCCTTAGTTACAAATTATATCATGTTGTTTTACTCCACCTCCAAAATATATCTGATATCCATAAATGATGATTAGATCAATCTAATGAATTCATTATGGTCTAGCTAGCCCTGGGCCTAAGAGACAATCAATCATGGACAACTAAATCTTCATAAATGTCTAAATATCTTGATTTTCTGCTGATTGACCTGAATATGTAGCAGCAGAAATATGCAAACTTAGATTGTCAAGTCCTCAGAGACAACATCTGTGTAAGTCTTACTTCTCTTAGTCAATTGTCAGCAGAGCACGGTTCAGACCTTGAATATTGACTAAGGCTTACTGGGTTTCCACCATGTGTGTGCCTGTACGTGTTCCATGTACATGTTCCAGTGCTGCAGAGGGAGGTAAACAAGAATGACACATCCCCTGCCACCATGTTCCTTACTTGCACATATTATTTGTTTTCCATCATATAACAATTGGAAAAAAAGTAACACAGTAATAAAAGAAAATAAATTAACATAATTATTTGTTTACTTGAGCCTTTACAACTACCTAAAAGAAGTAATTGGGAAAAAATAAGACTCAGAAAGAGTTGTTTATTTTTCTTTCATGTGTATCTGCTATGTTCCAGGTACTGTCCTTGGTGCTAAATTCAGAAATAAAGTATCTTTCTACCTTCTAGATGTCCATAGTCAACTAGGAGAGCACATATACATAAATAAGTATTTTACAGGTTAAAAGAAGATAATTACTTAACCAGGGTTTTCTGAAGTAAGAAAATATCTCTTCTTCTTTGAATATGAAGAAACTGTTATGAATGGCAGTAGCTGTAAAGCACTGAATTCCTGCCAATAAACGGAAATGGGTTATGCTGAGAACCTAATAAGCATTTTTATTAATATTAATGGTTTGCACTCATTGAATGCTTACATACGAAGAAAATGAGTCTCAAAGAAGTAATCTACCTCCACTAAACTTACACAACCTATACACAGATACCAGGATTACAATAAAACCTCAAGCATGTTCCCGTAGTAGGTTCTTTTGAGATGGACTTCAAAGGAGCAATGTATTTTAGACATTCTGAGAAAGGAAGTCATTTCAGGTCTAGGGAATAGTAAAACTCTAGACATGAGTGAATGACTGTAACCCAAAAGAATGGGAGCTAGAGCTATAGTAATCAGTGTTGAAAATCATAACCATATGTAGCCACACACGAGTCATACCTCTGCTCCAAAGAAAAGAGAAGTACACATGTGATTTTAGATAGATTTAGGTGGACATTATAATTTTTAACTGCAATTTAAAACTCTTGTCCAGTTTTCCCAAGGACAAGGCTGAGAAGCAATAACATGAAGAAGAGTAAATGCCCTGATGAATAAATAATTAATCAGAAAACTATCGGTAACAAATTTGATGAGGAAATGCAATGGTGGCTCCACTCATCCAAAGAGTCTTGAAAGAAAAATTATATTCTCACAAGGCATAGCAAAAAAAAAAAAACCCGACAGAATTTCACCCAGATTTTTAAATAGTTCATAACCACAGTATCAAAGCTGAAGGGTATGTTGTTGAATCATCTACCACTCTTCTTAGAAAAAAAAAGTAAAAATGTTAGAATAGGCTTGGTGCATCAAGAAGAAAACCCACAAATGATGGAAAGGAATTCAGATGGGCCACTATGGCTAAGACTGACTCATTGAACATACAAGAAATCCGGACATGCACAAAACCTCATTACCTTAAAAGAAAAAAAGATTTCTACATGGTGGGAATGGAGCATTCTGCAATCAACTCCTCATATTTTTAGAATTTCTGCATCATAACATTTTTTGAATTGGGTGAAAGTCATTTTCTTAGGTAATCTAGTCAATCAGTTTGGCCAAAAGCCTGATGATTATTCTTCTTTTCAAAAAGAGACCATCACTGTGTTTTCTGAGAAATTCGTTCCCAACATCTCAGAAACTTAACACAGATTAAAGAAAAAACACAGTTCAATTATTAATGTAAATGATATAATTCTTAATTTCCTCAAATAGGAGTTTACATCCTATCCAAAAGTGACCAGAGAAAGTTCTTTCATCTATATACCTCATTGTCTTTGCCAAGGGAAGAGGACCAACTCACCTGATTGGCAAGCCTGGCAGACAAATGGGAATAAGTCCAGTCCCTCTCTATTTTGGAAACTACCTGTTCAGTTCTATCTTTCACTCCAGAAATTTAGTATTTATGCCTAATGATTCACTTTGTAGGGCTTTTATTTTTGTGAATACTCTATTAAATCTTCTGTACCTAGGAGGGTGATTTCAGTTCTTTGCAGAACTGAACTTTTCTCATTGGGCTAACCCAGTGTCTAGAAATAGGCAGTACTAATGTTCAAAAGAGAACCCATGCACCACTGGGCCCACTGTCTTGAGGAGCTCAGGGAGTAGTCTACAATATATACTATTTCTCAAATTTCTCTACATTGAGTGGGGTCAACCAGACAGAAGCTATAAGGCTTCTTTTCATTTTGGACATAAATTTCCATGTGTTTTTGCTATCTCATTGTATTGCTTAACCAAGTCATTAAACCTAGATCATTTTCAAGGATGAGAAATTGGGCTTCACCTCTTGATATGAGAAGCAGCACATGAATACATAAACAGAGGTACTGATGGCAACATATTTTTATACCATCGACAACAAAACTTTTAGCATCAACTATTCATATAGTGTTATAAAAAACAGTGTACAGAAACTAATTAGGGAATCTTTTAATCCACCACTATTGAATCATATTTACCATATTTACTTTATCTGTTTTCCCAAAATCTGTTATTTTCCTTCCATCATTTGCTTCTTGTTTCACAAGTGTTATTATTTAACCTAACCAATAGATTGTAAGACACTAAAGAGCTAAAAAAAAATTTTTGTCTTGTGGTGTTTTATATCCTTAGCACCTGGCAACTCTCTGGAATTAATAATCCTGCAAAAATGCACTTGTTGGTGATTAAGTTGCAAGTTGAAGCAACAATTAAAATGTTCTTCTGTTATATAAAAATCTATGAATCATAGTTCAATTACATTGACTTATTTATATGCATCATCACAATTATCCCCTACAACAATAACCTGAAGCTCCTAATTCCTTTGCCACAAATGAAAAATCTAGCATTGGATGTTATGGAAGCATTAATGGAATCTGGGCTTGTCCTAAACTTAGGAATCATCATTACTGCCGTCTCTTCTTCCCCAACTTCTACTTGATTTAACTCCCTAATGTTGGTCAAATGCATTCCTTCAGGACTCGATATTATAAATTCTTATAAAACATAACTCAAAATAAGACTAAGAAGATGATTTCCTTGAACAGTACCTTTCCATGGAGTGACACTGCCAACTTTTTCAGCAACATTACAGAAGGTACTATAATAAGGAAATTGTTTCTTAAGGCTCCCTTCCACATTGGAGAATAAATATGTTTCTCTTTAGAATGTTTATATATACATGATTGCATCCTCACTGTCCTCCTTTGGTGTTTTATAGAAGAAGTTCAGTGGGGACTGGGGAGACATGCCATTTTCAAAGATGAACTGTTAGAGCTCACCATCCCCTCTCTTCTCAGCTTCTTGGCACTAGATGATCAATACTGACTTTTCCATGGCTTTGCAACAGTGGCTCCCATTCAGCAGCAATAACTATTCTTAACCCCTGCTAATTGGTTCCTGCAGGAGGTTTTCACCATTCTCAGCTTCTTTCTTGTCAGCCATAACCAGTCCAGAGGTTGGAATGGTTGGTGGGAGTCCTTGGAAGCAGAAAATATAAACTAATCCTACTAGATGATTTTCCTGGCACACACACAAAAAAGATGGCTTCTCTTCAGCACCAAAATATTTTTTGCAACCAAAACACTTTTTCTGCCATTTTATGATTTGCTAAACATCTAGTGATAGAATTCTGGAAGTCCTTTCATTATTTGTTATCCACTCTCTTCTTTGGTACAGAAGATACCAAATTCCTCTCCTCTTTTTTTTATTCTAGATATTTCTACATCCACTTAGATCCCCAAGGTTGATTTTTTCTCCTTGAAGTTCATCCAATGCTGGAAGAGAAAGATTGGGAGAGAGATAATGAATAGATGATAGATTAAATGATAGATAGATAGATAGACAGATAGATAGACAGACAGACAGGCATATGGATTCTTCTCTACATATTTTTCCCTAGGTCATCAAGGGTCCTAAGCCTTCTGCTTGTGACATTAAACTGAGCATATCACAGTGTCAGCTACCTAGAGGATCTGAACTGACACAGATTATAAGAGGTTTTGAGACCTATCGTGAACCCCTCAGGACTTTCACATACACAGGAAAAAATCTTAGGAGTGTGAAGAACCTTGATGTCATCCAGCTTGACCACCTCATTTATTCATCATCTTTTCTACAGCATTGATGGCAACAATCTGAGCACTTCTAAAGACTACAAGTTTCAAATTTGGTAAGACAGTCCACTCTGCCTCCACAGAGCTTCTCTCTATATTCAACTACCTCTTTGTTACTTCTCTCTAGTTTCATCACTCGGAGAATATACATAATAAGCTTATACCTTTTTTACATAGTAACCCTTCTAACACTGAAGGGAAGATACCTGCTGCTCCTCTGTATCCTCTGTTACCTATTTGATAAGTTGTGCAGAGTCATGGTCATGTTGCTTTCCCTTCTTTAGACACACTCCAACTTCTCTACCTGAAAGTATATCACTCAGAGTTGCAAATAACCACTTGTCTACTGTGAAAAATCCACTCCAAGTCGAAGCACTAAAAGGGCAGATATCAAATTCCTACTCTATCACATAGTTGATTTTTGATGCATTTAATTGAATGAAGAAGAGTGGAAGATGTGAATGTTTGTATCAGAATCCCTAATTATTATGAATAATCATGGTGCCTGCATTCCGCCCACCATGGAGGGCTCTAGTCTCCAATTCTAACAGAAGAAGTTGTAAAGGACACAGAGCAAGACCTCCTGGTCTAGCCAAGATGAAGCCTCCAAGTTGTTCCTTAACATAGACTGTTGTCAGCAGACTTCGACTATCTCCTGGGTGGCTGCAGGGTACAGTCATCTGAAGCAATTCCTATCCTCTTCAAAGAGAGAAAAAGAATAAATGCAAGATGTTGGGGACCATTGATCATGAATGAGCTCAATCGCTAAAAATGCCTCTCAATAAATATCCTAAAAATCCAACCAGTTTAGAGAATCCTCATTTCTCTGAGTGTAGACTTAGTAAAATGTGATTGGGAAGGGGAAAAAATGGCCTTTAATTTTTCTGAAGTTTTATGGAAATTTCATTTATATTTTTACTTGGGAGTATAATAATTAGCACATCTTGTTCAATGGGTCATTTTTATATAATTCAAACTGAAATAGTTGGTGTATTATATGATACTGTGATGAGCTTCAGAAGATAAAAGACGACATAATTTAAAGTGGGAAAGTGAATAAGGAGTCTGTTTTCTATGAGATGCAATGGGTTATTGAAGTTTTTTAGTGAATATTCTTTATGATGCATCTTAGAACCTTCAGCAGGAAAAAGCTTGACTTACTGATGGCAATGGTGGACCAGGGGTATATATATATGAGGAAATGGCCCCCATGGAAGACAAGACTCTAACTGCACAATTCCTGGAGGAAAGCAGACCAACTCCTGTCTTTGGCTCTAAATGAGCCCTAGATCAGCAGCAATCCAGGGCCTGATAACACTGTCTGAATCCAGCACTGCCATCTACCTCTGTACCACTTATGAACTGGGCTTTCCTCAATTCAGTAGAGGAAAAGAATTAGAGGTCTCATAATATCATCCACTTTAAGCTACGTCCTTCAACACAGCTTACCACAACCATAAATTTGGAGATCTTTGCATACTGCTTGGCCAAATAAAAACAATATTTTGGACACTAATGTTGTAAGTCTTTGTGTATGTACCCGATTAGCCAAAACCTGGAAGGAAAGAGCTAAAGAAAACTCTAAATGACTTAATTTCATTAATAAAGTAATTGATTTCATCCATGGCAATATGCATTCTCCAACTATTTTGGAAATAAAAACTTCAGTATAAGGTTTGTTACAGTTTGGATCTGGACTGTCTCCCAAAGGCTCAAGTGTTGAAGGCTTGGTCCCCAATGCGGCATTGTTCAGAAGTGGGGCTTTGGGGGAGTGATTGGATCATGCGAGTTCTGATCAATGGGTTAATCCAATGATTGCTTCACCGCTGAATGAACTATTGGGAGGTAGTGAAAACAGTGGGAGATGGCATGGCTAGAGGAAGTAGGTCACTGAGGGCATGATTTGAAAGGGTGTATCTTGGCACCTACCTCTTCATTATTTGTTTTTTGTCTTGTTTTTGCTTCCCAGCCATCAGGAGGTGAGCAGCTCTGCTCCACCACAGACTCCCCACCATGTTGTTTTGCCTCACCAAAAGCCCAAAACAATGGGGCCAAGTGACCATGGACTGAAACCTCTGAAACTGTGAGTCAAAGTAAATATTTCTTCCTTTACACTGATTTTCTCAGGTACTTTGTCACAGCATTGGAAAGTGACTAACACAATATTATTCCACCTGTGACCTATAATTCTACAAGAGAGTAATGTGTTTTGTGTTTTAAAATGAAATTCAAGATGGTCACCATGAGGCAAACTAATAACTCTAGCAACATGGGAGACTGAGGCAAGTTTGCAACTCATCTCAGCAACTTAGCAAAATCTGTCTGAAAATTAAAAAAAAATAAATAAAAAGTAAAAGTTTGGGAATACAGATCAGTGGTAGAATGCCCCTGGGCTCAATCTCCAGTACTGCAAAATTAATAACAGTAATAAAATAAAATTCATGATTAAACATGTTTGGGAAATAAGAGTTAACAAAGATAAGCAATGGGTTTTTGTGGATATTTGTTTTAATTGTTGCTGCTTTTGACATCTAAAATACACCATTACTATCAAAGATAGTGATGCAGTTTAAAGACGTCCCATAATTATTTTACTATGGAGCTTGTTTCTTTTCTTTCTTTCTTTTTTTGTTTTTAGTACCAGGGAGTGAACTCAGGGGCACTCACCCACTGAACCACATCCCCATCCCTACTTTGTATTTTATTTAGAAACAGGGTGCCACTGAGTTGCTTAGCCTCTTGCCAATGCTGAGGCTGGCTTTGGGAGTTTGTTTCTTTCTGGCTGAGAATATTGGGGAGAGACTCCCTCACAGAACTCGACTTTGGGAAATACTGATTTAGTGTAACTCTACAGAGCAAGCACCATTTCTTCTTTCAAAAAGACTCACTAGGAACCTATTATGTGCTTAGCACTGTCAGAGACAATGGAGAAACATAAATAAGACAATCAGTCTGAGGGAGAGCTCAGACCCAGAGAAGCAAAAATCAACTAGGGGTTTGAGAAATCAGTCCTGAGGCTCTGACCTAAAGCAAAGGAGAAGAAAGGGAGCTGTATAGGAGAAATTCAAGAGAATTGAAAGAAGTCTCTAGAATGTGCATTACATACGAGACAATCTATTAGATGCATGATATATTACATATTCAAAATATACTCATCAAAATGCAAATTTCCTCTAAGCAGAATTCTCTTAGTACAAGCAAAGCCCTGGTTGCAATCCCTAGAACCAAAAATTAAAAAATAAAAACAGAATTCTTTAGAAGTGGCCACAGACTTTTGGAAAGAGGAAGTATAAGAAGGAAATAAAAAAATATGTGATGGAATAGTTTCAGTCAGATCTAGAACCATAGATGGAGGAGTTCACCAAACGCCACAAAGAGGGGAATTTACTGTCGTGTGGAAGGAACACTCAATGGGGAAAGATTTAAAAATTAAAGATGAAAGCACTCTGAACCAAGAACAAGAATATTTGAGGCAACTAAGTGCTAAAAAGCTATATCTACATTATAAAAAAAAATGGTTTTAGAAAATCATCTTTCATGGACGTAACAGAAACTGTAGAAGTCTTTCACAGGCAGAAAGCATTTCATTGAATCCTCTATAGACCTGAGGGTTCCATCTCCAGGGCATTTGCTCGAATGAGTGTGTAAAATAGCCATTAGGATACAAATCACTAGAGGAGTAAAAATATATTGTGGAGCTTAGTCAAGGCAGAAAACTGGGAAAGACTGAACATGAAATAACTGTAGATAAAAAGAAAGGAAGCTCTCTGCAGTTAGTGTAATGTCAATTTCAAAACAAGGGCCCAGTCCAGCATAAATGTCACCATGGGCAAGGACAGGACAACCTAAGACACAATCATAGACACATAACCAAGGGGGTGGAAGGGAAGGAGACCCAGACTAGTCTAAGCCCAAAGTACCCAGCCAAGGACTTCACGGAAGGCTAAACAAAGGTTTCGCTGAGCCACACCAAAACTTTCTCTCAAGGATTACAATAAGACACATGTACAGCCTTTTGAAAGCAGATGTGAAGTTTTAAAGTATATGCACTTCAGAATGATCCAAAACAGACTCACCCAACTGATTGCAACTGCCCAGGGCAATCCTGCTGCCAAATGGCAATGCCCATTCAGAAAGGGCTTCAGATTTGCCCATCTCTCCTTTCACCAGTGAGTGTTTTATGTTTAAGGCCTGAATGTTTCCCCTTAGTCTTCAAGAAACCAACCAAACCCTGTCTTTGATAAATTAACTCATGACAGTTTTCCAATGTCTATTTTTATGAAAGAAGATGAGCAGAATAAATTGATCCACATGCTTGGCTGTCTTCTCAACTCCTTTTGCAATCAAGATTATGTATACCATACAGTACCACTCCTTTTAGGTAGCTAGACTCTTCACTGCTCAAAACCCTTTTTTGAAAGAAAGAGAGAGAGAGAGAGAGAGAGAGAGAGAGAGAGAGAGAGAGAGAGAGAGAGAGGGGGGGGGGGGGAGGGAGGGGAAGGAAAAGAAAAAGATAGAAAGAAAAGAAAAAGTGTCCAAATTCTGTAATCTATAGCATCATAGCACCAATCTGTACAAGGCTTAAGGCTCCCCCACTCCTACAACCATCCTGATTCTGTCCTAGCCTCCCCTACTACCGAAGGACAGTACTGACTGCAAGCCAGGTCAGGCTGTAACACCTGGCCACACTCACAAATTCCTCCAGGTGGAGGAAAGCAGAAGACTCCCCTCACTGCCCTGGTTCTACACCTCTCTCCTGCACCCGTCCTCAATCTGCACTCTGCCTTGCCTTCTACCTCTCAGCTGCTAATCTTAACTGTTCATCCTACTTATTTTCCTCTTTGTCTCTAATTTCCTTAGATGCAATGTGAAGCCTTATTTTCTCAGGGAAGGTCTCATTTCACCCAGGTTCGACTGCCTCCGATCACACATGGCAGACATTATCTGAAGCATCAGCTTGCCCAACACCCCACGGAGAATCTCTTGGACCCAAAAGGGGCTCTTCCATAGGGGGACAATTGGGAACCTTTGTTTTCATAAACAATAAATATTTCCATGTATGCTTGGTCATACTCAGTAAATCTTGCCATTGTTTTTACCTAGTTTTGAACTTGAAAATACATTCATTTATTCCAGGGGTTCTCAAACTCAGATGCCTTCTGGATCCAGGGAAACATCCTAACTGTGAGAAGTGGCAGGATGTGACACCAGAGATTGCTGGGATGGAGCCACTGAGCAGCATGGACCTCGCTCTTGCCACCCACGGTCTGCACAGGCAACGGAAGCTGGGTTCCCATGTGTGGAGCGGGCTCACTGAGAATACAGCAAAAAATGACACTGCGCAGAAAATAATTTTAAAGAGCTGGGGCAGGACGGCTCTTAGACCTTAAAGGTGGAGGTTCCATGCTGGAAAGAAAGTACCAGAGCCCAAGTTTGCTTTATTTATATGAGGAAGCTTTAAAGGCTTTCTACAGAATGTTCTTAGCCAATTAAGGTAGGAAGTGGGCTGTCCAGTTCCCAATGGGTCATGCCCAGATCCGTTTTCCTAGTGCAGACAGAGGTCATGTGCATTGCACATTCTATTAAGTGGGAGGAGCCAAAAAATAGCTGGCAGTTTCAGACCAGAATCTCCTTGGCTCCAAGGCTGAGTGAAGATACCCAAATAGCTCAGGGGTGGCTCCCCACACCTTGCCTAGGGGAATTCTAATTCAAGCATTTTTTTTAACATTGTTTTATACTGGGCCAAACAAAACAGGTCTTCAAGCTAGATTTGGTCCATGGATGATGAGATTAGAATCCCTGAAATGCAGTTAATGAAAGATACTTGAATCAGGTGGTGCTAACTAACCATTCAGACTAAAGTAGAGCTTCTCAACCTTGACCACACACAATCATCTAGACACCGAAAAATACTGATGCTCGGGTACCAGCCCTAGAGATTACAATGTCATTGCTCACATATAACCTGGGCATCAGAGACTTTTAGAGATTCCTAAATGATTCTAATGCATATCCAAATAAGTCCGAATTCTTCTAGAAATCTATTTTGAAACAACTTTCTATGCTGCTAATAGCATAGGAAACATCACCTAATCAAGTTTTGCTTCCAAGGTAGGTCCACTTTTTTATTAAAGAATTTAACACACTTGGAAAAAATCCAGTTAGTTGGGAAATAAACATTGCCCTAAGTAGTTTTAAAGGAGTAAGTGGCATTATTAAATTCTTAGTATAATAGCCTATTTCTAACTCAGAGTTTTCCCAGCAATAGAACAGAATGTTTCAAGCACATTGTGTTCCCCCTCACTGAGTGTCCAAAAGAAGTGGTACTATTTCAGTAAGAACAATTCATCTCTAAGGGACTGAGCAACAAGGAATATCTTAACAATAAAAGAAACCATGTTTTCTTTGGAAGACAAGTGGGCATACATACCAAGAGGTTCATTTCCGTCCAATCCCATTGATTTACTCAACAGATGTCGTAAGTATCCCCTCGCTGCCTTGTGGAGAACATGGCGAAACTGAAATACTTCAGTAACCAAAGGTGAAGGAAATCCTGTTCCTCATGTAGTTGTGGGACAGGAGGCCAGATGAAGTCAGTTTTTATGGGTTCCCATTTTTTGGCTTTCTGGGGTTTTTTGTTTGTTTTGTTTTATTTTGTTTTGTTTTGTTTACTGATGAACCACATTCTTTGCAAAAAGTAACAAAAACATGGTTTGCAACAATGTCTTCCAGAGTCAGGATTTTAGATTCTTAAAAATTCCTGCCTTGAGATTCCTGGACACTTTGTCTATGATTCTTGTAGCTCCTTATCATCAGTTAATCTCAGCCAGAAGCACAGAGTTGACAGAGTTCCATGAACTTGCGACTCTCCTCCAATGATACCCCCAATAAGAAATGGAATGTAAAAAAAAATAAATAATCATTTTTTTGTTGCTTATAATGGGAGAAATCACTACTCTATCTGATTCCACCCAATGCAATGATCATTGCAGCACTTGTTGTATAAAATAATATGAAAAAAATGTCCCCAGGCTCTGTGAGATACCCTATAAATAAGGAATGTGTAGTTAAATTAGGAAAGGTATGCCACTTATTTCCCTTTTGTAGATTCACAATGCTCACTAGAATAGTAAATGTTTTCAGGAAATTAATACACACACACACACACACACACACACACACACACACAATTCCAACAACTTAAGTGTTCATTAACTGATGACTGGATAAGGAAATTGTGACACATCCATACCATGGAAGACTACTCAGTCACAAAAAAAGAATGAAGTCCTGTCTGTCATCTACAATGACATGGATGGAAATGGAGATCATAGGTTAAGTGAACTAAAACAGACACAGATAGACAAGTGCCAAATGATCTCACACATGTGAAATCTAAAAAAGTTGATCTCATAGAAGTTGAGTGTAGAACAATAATTATTAGAGGCTGGGAGGGCGGTAAGGGGAGGACTAGGGACAGGTGGACCATGGGCACTCAGTTACAGTCAGAGAGGAGAAGGAAGTTCTGGGGTATGACAGAGATAGCTTTATTTTTCAAAAAAGCTAAAAGAAAGGATTTTGAAAATTTTTATCATAAAAATGATAAATGAGAAACTAGATGTGTTTGGCCTTATTTAGACATTATATAGTACATTAATATGTACAATTTTATGTATCAAAAATAAATTTAGTGAAATAAACATGGTTTTGAAAGAAGAATATCAGACTTCTTTCTTTCTTTTTATTTTGTCAAGCAGTATATTCCATGGAATTTGTTTGAGGAGTATGTTTTTGAAAACATTTTTGTTTAGTGAAGTACTTTGCACTTAGCTTCAGGAAGTCAAGACTCTTATCCTTTACTGGACATTAACCACTGTGTGACAGTGAGCATACCACTTAAGTTCTCTGTTTTGAGTTTGCAAATTTCTAAGTACCAAACTTTATCTGCCATTCAATATTATTTCAGAGCCATAACTCTTATCTACAATTTTAAAATAAGAAAGCTTCTGAAAATTAAAAGGTTTTCCTAATGACTTAGTGCCTCAATCTAACCTGAACTGATGTAAGTAAGCTAATGTTTTCATTTCTTCCATTTACCACCTCCATTCTCCTTTGGGTCTGCAAAACCATTCAAGTGTTGGATTTCAGAGCACCCAGACTCCACTCTAGCTGTTACATAAATAAATTTGTGCTTCGTGGTACTCTTTTAAAATCTGAACAATTCTGAGTTACAAAGATTCCTGTCCCTCAGGGTTTAAGGTAGGAGACTGGATCCAGAGAACTCCTCCGTCGTGTATTAGTCATTGTTGTAAGGACTTAAAAAATGCTAATTCCTCCTTTCTCATCACCATATATTTTCAGATTTGGGAAAGGAAACATGGAACAGAACTCTATCTTTCTGTGAGCAACATAGGTTGTCAGCAATGGACCCTGTTTCCTAATTCAAACATCCCACCCTGTAGCCTGACTCTCTAACCACTCTGCTAGTCCATAAGAATTAATGGTTTTTATCTATAAAGTGGTATTGCCATCAACTACCTTGCAGGGAAAACTTACAGCCAATTCTCTGTGGACTTTGCAAAGGAGACTCCATTTTGGATCATCAGTAACTTTGATAAAACATTTAATGAACCATGCATGGAACTGTAGGGTGCAATACAGCTGGCCAAAAGAAGATCCTACATGGATTGGTTATTCCTTTTAATCTGAAGCATTCCCACTCTCCTGTATAATTTCAGCACCAATATAAAAATGGTGCTATACCCCCAGGCACATTACAAATTACCTAGAAAGCACAATGCAACATGCCATTTAAAATTTAAATGAAGCATAATAATCCCCAGTCAAGGCAGTTTAGCATCAGGAGCTGTGATGTTTGGGAGCTGATACATAATGAAGGCATCAAAGGTCCTTTGACCAGAAGCTGCTCTCACAGGCACCTCATGAGAAACACCTAAGACCACGCATACAAACTGCCTGGCCACACCGGCCAGCAGCTGGACGAGCCACCAGGGAAGTGGAAAGCCAATAAACTAAATAAGCTTGATTTATTTTTATATCTCCCCAGGGCTCTGTATATTTTAGGGTTCGAATGCACTTTGCCTTCCAGGTGCATTTGGTTTTCATCTTTGAATCTAATCTTTGAATCCAGTACAGTCTTACCTTCTTCCTTCTTTCCATGCTACCTTTACCCCCAGTCTGTTTAGCATTAACCCTCCTGACCCCAGGCTGATTGTCTTCAATTAAGCTCAAGGATTTCCTCTTCCTGGACCAAAGTCAGGTTACGGAGCAAGAATAATAAAAGTCTGAGTGGGCCCTTACTATCATAGCCAGAGCCTCAATGTCAGCTTTCAGAAAACAACCTGACTTCAGCTACCCCATCCCACCGGGACAGCAGTTCTGCAGCCCACCCATTTCAGAGAACTGCTGTCTGTGCCAGCCACTGTTTTCTCTAGGAATCTGGTTTCTCATGAAATGAATTGGGCACAGAGAACCAAGAAAGAAAAAAAATAACAAGTTTAATCAAAATATGACATGAATTAGTTTGGAAAAAAACAAATCTACTGTGATTAATCATGCTACAAGGTCATTTAATGTGTTTGGAAGAAATTCAGAGCAAGTGAATTCACTTGCTTTCAACAAATATTTACTCTAAAAAATAATTAATGCACAGCTCATAAGCCAGGAATGTTTCTTTAGAGGTTCAGTAATATTAACCTTAAAAGATATACAACACAAATATATATATATATATATATATATATATATATATATAGCATACGGAAATAATTGTAATTAGAATCACTTGTCATTAAAAATAGAATCTTATCTATAGTTTTGGTTTTAAAAACATTATGATTAAGCATCTGTGTCTTACCAAAGGCAATGAAAAACTAGGCAGCAATATTTTAAGTGATGTGCATTTGGATTTTGTGTCTAATACTCCTAACTATCCCATCAGTAAAAAAAAATCCCCAGAATACACCTGGGAAATTGATAAATAATACGGAATAGTTTCTACTCCAAAATTAAATTCTATCCCTACAGGATCTCCTATAATTGCAACTCTTTCTCCTCCCCCATCCCCAGAACCAAATCATGGGAAGCCTGATGTGGGGGAGGTGAGAAGAGAAAGGAATGACTGGGGACAGCCCTGAGCATGAGACCAGCAGATTCAATATAGTCAGCTTTGCCCTTGAACAGCTTATACATAATTTTTTCTCCATTCTTTTCATTCATCCCAACAACTTGGCCCAACCACCATGCTCATCCTCTTACTCATTGCTTCCCATTTCGTACCACTCAGTCTTAACACCACACAAATCAATTTTAAGTATAACCAGCTTTTGCTTGTTGACAGATAAACACAATGGATTACAATGGATTCTGCCCATTCTATACAGTCAGAAGAATAGTGGGTCCCCCAAACTTCAGCACCCCAGACCATTGCACCTCTCCACTAATGGTGCCAACACTCTTGCCTGGGGAATCCCTGCAAGTAATATCTGTCTGTCTGCTCACCTGCTAGTTAACCTCCTCTGTTTTGGCACTGCTTCATCAATGTTTTTCCTCCACTGTTGGACAAAAGCCTGATTTTGAATTTATTAGACTGATAAAGGTGACCTGGGCCACCTTTCTGGAACCAGCTTTCAGTCTCTACCTTCATGATAGGAGACACACTCTGCCCTCATGCCAGCTCCACCTTCAGCCTTACCAGCAGGCGGGTGTTTCCTCACCCGGGCCCTGCCCCTGCAGCAAAGGACAGAACCTGATCATAACTACTGAATCTGTGCAAGACCTTCCCTGCGCTGGACTGAACATCTCAGTGCCCTGCAGAGATGCTGGCATCATAGTGTCACTGACATCTAGCCACCTGTCAGGAGAACATTTTTACCAACTCATTTGCCCCCACTTCTGCCATAGGCATTCCATCTTAACACTTATCGTCACCGCCATATTCCCCTGACTTCTAGCCCACATATTCATATGGTTTAGTGACCACACTGATAATGACTTGGCTTAAATTTTACTCAAGAGTTGAAAAATATGCAAAAGTTGAATTTCTTTTTTTTTTTTTTTATTGATTGTTCAAAACATTACAGAGCTCAAGACATATCATCTTTCATACATTTGACTCAATTGGGTTTTGTACTCCCCAAATACATAATACAGACTCACTTCTGTTACATACTCACATTTTTACATAATGGCTTATTAGTGACTGTTGTATTCTGCTACCTTTCCTATCCCCTACTATCCCCCCTCCCCTCCCCTCCCCTCCCATCTTCCCTCTCTACCTCCTCTGCTGTTGTTCAATTCTTTCCCCTTTTTTTTTCCCCCCACCCCCTTGCCCCTCATAACCTCTTATATTTTTGTGTATCACTGAAGGTCTCCTACCATTTCCATATGTTTTCCCTTCTCTCTTGCTTTCTCTCCCCCCATTCGTCTTAGTTTACTGTTAGTCTTTTCCTCATGCTCTTCCTTCCTGTTCTATTCTTAGTGGCTCTCTTTATATCAAAGAAGACATTTGACATTTGTTTTTTAGGGCTTGGCTAGCTTCACTTAGCATAATCTGCTCTAATGCCATCCATTTCCCTGCAAATTCTATGATTTTGTCGTTTCTTAGTGCTGCATAATACTCCATTGTGTATAGCTGCCACAATTTTTTTATCCACTCATCTATTGAAGGGCATCTAGGTTGGTTCCACAGTCTAGCTATTGTGAATTGTGCTGCTATAATCATTGATGTGGCCGTATCCGTATAGTGTGCTCTTTTAAGGTCCTCAGGGAATAGTCCAAGAAGGGCAATAGCTGGGTCAAATGGTGGATCCATTCCCAGCTTTCCCAGGAATCTCCATACTGCTTTCCAGATTGGCCTCACCATTTTGCAGTCCCACCAGCAGTGAACAAGTGTGCCCTTTTCCCCACATCCTCGCCAACACTTATTGTTGTTTGACTTCATAATGGCTGCCAATCTTACAGGAGTGAAATGGTATCTTAGGGTGGTTTTGATTTGCATTTCTCTGATTGCTAGAGATGGTGAGCATTTTCTCATGTGCTTGTGGATTGATTGTATGTCCTCCTCTGAGAAGTGTCTGTTCAGGTCCTTGGCCCATTTGTTGATTGGATTATTTGTTATCTTATTGTTTAATTTTTTGAGTTCTTTGTACATTCTGGATATTAGGGCTCTATCTGAAGTGTGAGGAGTAAAAATTTGTTCCCAGGATGTAGGCTCTCTATTTACCTCTTTTACTGTTTCTCTTGCTGAGAAAAAACTTTTTAGTTTAAGTAGGTCCCATTTATTTATTCTTGTCATTAACTCTTGGGCTACGGGCGTTCTATTAAGGAATTTGGAGCCCGACCCCACAATATGTAGATCGTAGCCAACTTTTCCTTCTATCAGACGCAGTGTCTCTGTTTTTATATCTAGCTCCTTGATCCATTTTGAGTTAACTTTTGTGGCTGGCGAGAGAAAGGGATTCAATTTCATTTTGTTGCATATGGATTTCCAATTTTCCCAGCACCATTTGTTGAAGATGCTATCCTTCCTCCATTGCATGTTTTTAGCCCCTTTATCAAATATAAGATAGTTGTAACTTTGTGGATTAGTCTCTGTGTCCTCTATTCTGTACCATTGGTCCACCTGCCTGTTTTGGTACCAGTACCATGCTGTTTTTGTTACTATTGCTTTGTAGTACAGTTTGAGCTCTGGTATCGCTATACCTCCAGATTCACACTTCCTGCTTAGAATTGCTTTTGCTATTCTGGGTCTTTTGTTTTTCCATATGAATTTCATGATTGCTTTATCTATTTCTACAAGAAATGTCTTTGGGATTCTGATTGGCATCGCATTAAACCTGTAGAGAACTTTGGGTAATATCGCCATTTTGATGATGTTAGTTCTGCCTATCCATGAACAGGGTACATTTTTCCATCTTCTGAGATCTTCTTCTATCTCTCTCTTTAAGGTTCTGTAGTTTTCATTGTATAAATCTTTCACCTCTTTTGTTAGGTTGATTCCCAAGTATCTTATTTTCTTTGAGGATATTGTGAATGGAGTGGTTTTCCTTATTTCCATTTCAGAGGTTTTGTTGCTGATATACAGGAATGCCTTTGATTTGTGCGTGTTGATTTTATATCCTGCCACTTTGCTGAATTCATTTATTAACTCTAGTAGCTTCTTTGTAGATCCTTTTGGGTCTGTTAAGTAGATTATCATGTCATCTGCAAATAGCGATAATTTAATTTCTTCTTTTCCTATTTTTATGCCTTTAATTTCTTTTGTCTGTCTAATTGCTCTGGCTAGTACTTCGAGAACTAAATTGAATAGAAGTGGTGATAGAGGACATCCCTGTCTTGTTCCAGATTTTAGAGGGAATGCCTTCAGTTTTTCTCCGTTTAGGATGATGCTAGCCTGAGGTTTAGCATATATAGCTTTTACAATGTTGAGGTAAGTTCCTGATATCCCTAGTTTTTCTAATGTTTTGAACATAAAGGGATGTTGTATTTTGTCAAATGCTTTTTCTGCATCTATCGAGATGATCATATGGTTCTTGTCTTTAAGCCTATTGATGTGGTGAATAGCATGTATTGATTTCCGTATATTGAACCAGCCTTGCATCCCAGGGATGAATCCTACTTGATCATGGTGCACAAGTTTTCTGATATGTTTTTGTATTCGATTCGCCAGAATTTTATTGAGAATTTTTGCATCCAAGTTCATTAGAGATATTGGTCTGTAGTTTTCTTTCTTTGAAGTGTCTTTGTCTGGTTTTGGGATCAGGGTGATGTTGGCCTCATAGAATGAATTTGGAAGAGCTCCTTCTTTTTCTATTTCTTGAAATAGTTTGAAAAGTATTGGTATTAGTTCTTCTTTGAAGGTTTTGTAGAACTCCGCTGTATACCCATCAGGTCCAGGGCTTTTCTTGGTTGGTAGTCTTTTGATGGCTTCTTCTATTTCTTCCTTTGTTATTGGTCTGTTTAAACTGTGTGTGTCTTCCTGTCTCAATCTGGGCAAATCATATGCCTTAAGAAATTTATCGATATCCTCGCTATCTTCTATTTTATTAGAATATAGGGTTTCAAAATACTTTCTAATTATCTTCTGTATTTCTGTAGTGTCGGTTGTGATATTGCCTTTTTCATCCCGTATATTAGTAATTTGAGTTCTCTCTCTTCTTCTTTTTGTTAGCATAGCTAAGGGCTTGTCTATCTTATTTATTTTTTCAAAGAACCAACTTTTAGTTTTATCAATTTTTTCAATGGTTTTTTTTGTTTCAATTTCGTTTATTTCTGCTCTAATTTTAATTATTTCTTGTCTTCTACTACAATTGCTGTTGTTTTGTTCTTCCTTTTCTAGGTTTTTGAGGTGTAGTGTGAGTTCATTTATTTGTTGGTTTTTTCTTTTTTTGATGAAAGAACTCCAGGATATGAATTTCCCTCTTAAAACTGCTTTCATTGTGTCCCATAGATTCCGGTATGTTGTGTCTGTATTATCATTTGACTCTAAGAATTTTTTTATCTCTTCCTTTATGTCTTCTGTAACCCATTGATCATTCAATAACATATTGTTCATTTTCCATGTGGTGTAGGATTTCTCCTTCCTTTTTTTATCATTGATTTCCAATTTCATTCCATTATGGTCAGATATGGTGCATGGTATTATCTCCACACTTTTATATTTACTAAGATTTGCCTTATGGCATAATATATGGTCTATTTTTGAGTAGGATCCATGTGCTGCTGAGAAGAACGTGTATCCACTTGATGATGATTGGTATATTCTATATATGTCAGTTAGGTCTAGGTTATTGATTGTGCTGTTGAGTTCTATAGTTTCTTTATTCAGTTTTTGTCTAGAGGATCTGTCTAATGGCGAGAGCGGTGTGTTGAAGTCACCCGTAATTATTGTGTTATGGTCTATTTGACTCTTGAACTTGAGGAGCGTTTGTTTTATGTAGATTGCAGCTCCATTGTTTGGTGCATACAAATTGATAATTGTTATGTCTTGTTGGTGGATGGTCCCTTTTAACAGTATATAGTGTCCTTCTTTATCCTTCTTAATTAACTTAGGTTTGAAGTTGATTTTATTTGATATGAGTATGGCCACTCCTGCTTGCTTCCGAGGGCCATGTGAGTGGTATGATTTTTCCCAACCTTTTACCTTCAGCCTGTGTATGTCTTTTCCTATCATATGAGTCTCCTGAAGGCAGCATATTGTTGGATTTGTTTTTTTGATCCAGGTTGCTAGCCTATGTCTCTTGATTGGTGAGTTTAGGCCATTAACATTTAAAGTCACAATTGAGATATGATTTGTACTTCCAGTCATGCTTCTTTATTTATTTATTTTAGTTTGGCTAGTTTTACTTTTTTTGGTTATTTTCCTCCTCCTTTACTGGGATACCTCTTGTTGTTAGTTTTGGGCACTATTTTTCAATTCCTCTTCTTGTAGTATATTGCTCAGAATGCTTTGCAGTGCTGGTTTTCTTGCTGCAAATTCTTTTAGCTTTTGTTTATCGTGAAAGATTTTAATTTCGTTGTCAAATCTGAAGCTCAATTTTGCTGGATACAGTATTCTTGGTTGAAATCCATTATTTTTCAGCGTTTGAAATACATTGTTCCAGGATCTTCTCGCTTTCAAAGTCTGTGCTGAGAAATCAGTCGTTAACCTAATTGGTTTACCCCTGAATGTAATCTGTCTCTTTTCTCTGGTAGCTTTTAATATTCTCTCCTTGTCCTGTATGTTGGCTATCTTCATAATTATGTGTCTTGGAGTTGGTCTATTATAGTTTTGAATGTTTGGGGTCCTGTAGGCTTCCAGGATTTGGCAATCCATTCCATCTTTCATCTCTGGGAAGTTTTCTACAATTATTTCATTTAATATGCTGTCCATTCCTTTGGTTTGAATCTCTGTGCCTTCTTCTATCCCGATGACTCTCAAATTTGGTTTTTTAATGACATCCCATATCTCTTGAATAGATTGCTCATGGGATTTAAGCATCTTTTCTGTGTTGACTATACTCTTTTCAAGTTGATAAACCTTGTCTTCATTATCTGATGTTCTGACTTCTACTTGATCAAGTCTATTTGTAATATTCTCGTTTGAGTTTTTAATTTGGTTTATAGTTTCCTGCAATTCTAGGATTATAGTTTGATTCTTTTTTAAGATCTCTATCTCCTGGTAGAGCTCGTTCTTTGCCATTTGAATTTGTTTGTTTAATTCATTTTCAAAATATATTTTTATTGCTTGGAGTTGCTGTCTCATGTCTTCTCTAATATTCCTTTCCATTTGAGTTAGGAATGCCTTGAGTTCTTTCCCTATCCCTGCTTCTGATGTTTCTATGTCCTCTTGTAGAATTAAGTTGTCTTGCATTGTTTGTACTCCTTTTTTCCCTTGTTTTCTCATGTTGTCCCCGTTGCTTTCCAGCTCTATTTGATTGTCGTGTTTCTGTTCTCTTCTATAGATTTGTTTTGGTTCTGTTTTACTCTGATGCCTCTCCTTAGTGTTGTTAAACTATGCCTGCTGACGTGGATTCCACTGTGAAGGAAGATCCGACGTCCCAGCTCCAGTGACGACACTACTTTGCTATGACTGGCCCCAGTTCCTTGCCTGGGTGTCCTGATGAGGTGGTGTGACTGCACTGTCTCTGTTTGATTTCAGCTCCCAGTCGCGGCAGGCAGGCGGTCTCTAGCCGCCCAGTATCACAGGCCGCGGGCGGGTGATCGGTCACCTGTGGCCGGGTGTTCTCCTACCACCCAGCTATGCGGGCAGTGGGTGAACTGTCGCCGGCGGGCCTGCAATTTCCAGCTGCCCAGTCTTGAGGGCCTTGCCTCTAGCTTCCTGGTTTCTCCTGCTAGCCTTCTGTAGCCGCAGGGCAGGCCGCATGAATCAGTGGGCCTGGATCTCCGGGGTCCCACAGTTGGCAATTGGGATCCCAGGCACTCTGTCCTTTGGATTTTCCTGCTTGCCCCACCCCCAGCTCTAGCCAGACAGGTTTCCTTTTGGCTGCAGATGGGTGGGGGGGTTGCAGGTCAGGTGCCTCTAGTTCCCCCCTAGTCTTTATGCAGGCTCACTCTGATTCTCCCTCCCCCGGCAAGCCTAGGAGAGAGTTTATGCGAGTTCCCGATGTATGGGGGATGGGCTGAGTGCCACACACCTGTTTTGTTGTTGAGATCTGTCGGAGAATGGGTGGATATATCAGCTGCTCAAGATGCTGACTGCTGATTCCCTTGGTGGAGTGTCCGCTGCGGGGGATGGGACTGTACCGCTTCCTTCCCCGTCTAAACTCCCGTACTCAGCCCGGGGGGTCAGTGCGGGCTTGGCTGGTGGGATTCCACCTGGTCGCAGCCGAGCCTCTCCCTGCTTGCTAATTAATGGCTTCCCTGGGGCGCCACGCCTTCTGTAGCCGCAGGGCAGGCCGCAGGAATCAGTGGGCCTGGATCTCCGGGGTCCCACAGTTGGCAATTGGGATCCCAGGCACTCTGTCCTTTGGATTTTCCTCCAAAAGTTGAATTTCTTTCGAAAATATAAATGCAAACTATAAACTTAAAGTTGATAGACTGCCTTACACATCCAACCTGTCTCAGTGAAGAGATCATTTTAATTTTTTCAAGGTTCAGGGTAAGAAGTTCAGTCCAGAACAAGGCATGTCTCACACACCTTAAACATTCAGGTACCTTGAAGGCTTTTTAATCTTTCCACTTAAATTTTTTCTCTCTTTGTTTATCTAAAAGATTTCCAAAAGTCAATTGATTAAGAAATATTAACAGATGGATGATAAAATTAATAGACTATCTGTAAAGGCAAACCATTGGGGACCTAGGCGCATTTCCTTCTCACCTCAGTAATGTGGAGACTTGCACAAGGTACGCTGCTTCCTCGCCCCACACCTGGTAGGTTCAGTGTGAGTTCCCATGGTCCAAGGCTGCGTGTCAAACCCTCCTGGGGTCCATCATACTAACCCACCTCCCTACCAACACTCCCTTAGTCACAGTTTATTGGTTCATGGGTGGGCACCAATTCCAAAGTAGACCAATCACAGCCAAGAACTTCAACTTGAAGAAAGAATCATTCCTTCCTTATGGTGGAGGCTCCAAGATGAAAACTCGAAACTTTGAGGTGGGGAAAGTTGGTAAGGGAGAAAGACTGGCATGCAGAAGTCAATAGAGACAAGAGACAGAGAGGCCCAGGAGCATGGAAGGCCTGTCCCTGTCATCCTGGCTGTTGAACACTACTTTGATTCTATGAGCTTTTAAATTCTTTATTTTGCCCTAAGCCAGTCTATATAACTGGTGATTATATCAGCCATCTGTGTAACTGGAAATGTAGGTGTTTTTATACATATAATTTTTTTTTTTTTACAATGCTACAAACGTGGGCTTTTCTTTTTTTTCAGAGAGCCAATTGTTGAACATTTGCTGGATTAAACTTTCAGACTTAACAGAGTGGTACCAGATAAACATTTTCAAATAACTAAAATGTTCCAAACAAAATAAACTAAGGGATTAGTGGACATTTCCACAATTAAGCAGAGAGAAAGGAAATAAAGCAATCTAAGAAGTTTGTCTAAATACAAACTTTATTGGCACATGAGACTGACTATGATTTAATAGAGAAGAAGCTATATTTCTTCATAGAATTACACTGCCAAAAGATTAAAAGTAACTACTATTTGAGACTTAAAAAACCAACACAGGAACTCCAACTGTTTAAATACAGATAGTGGCCTACAGTTACGGACAGCCCCTAAGTAGGACATAGTTGCCAATGTCCTCTTCAGAAGAAGCCAAGAGAATGAGGGATAAGAAGGAACTCCCAGAGTGTGGCTGTAAAGTTTGGAGAGAACAACTGAGTTGGGAAACAGTTCTTCCCCCATCCCCTAAGGTTAATCTAGGAAGATTCCCTGCCTCCAAGTCAAGAGGCCTTTGCAGTGTCCACTCAGAGGGATTTCAAACTTGCTTAAGAAGAGTGACTACTGTATATCCCACTCTCCCCTTCTATGGATGGAAGTGTGCTACTAGTTATAAAGTTCCTGTTCTACCTTTCCTACCAACTGTGCGAAGAGGGGATCAAAATAGAGGAGCAGAATAAATTGCATTTTTAGCTCAAAGGTCTCTGAGTCAAGAGGTGCCACATTCAACCTGATACAGAAGCCACTACACTCCATATCCAACGAAGAACCATCTAACATCACCAGAGGTTCTGCCTTTCAAGTCAGGTGCCAGGAACAAATAGAATTTTTGAACTGATTCCCATGGAGAGGCAATAAGGAAATTTTGCGTGTAGGAAAGAGAGTAAAAGAATCCATTCTGACCAGAAGCTGTGCACCAAATATCTCCACTGCCTCTCTCAGGCATGCGGTCTGATTGCACTTCCCTAACTCACAGAAGATCAGTATGGTTACATGATATAGCCAGAGAAATGTGAGCACCAGTGGTATGGGTGACTTCAAGAACACTGAGCAATTTATTTCTTCTTGCTTCCCTCTGCTACAGTAACCAGAAATGTTCCAAACAGGGACCATTCTCCATCAGCTGGGTCCTAGAAATAAGATAATGTGGAGAAAAACTTCCAGACAACCCAGAAAAACATGTGGCATGAGCAAGAAATACCGTGGTTTAGGCCACTGAGGTATTGATACAGCCTGGTCCATCCTAACTAGTACAACCACAAATCCATATTTTCTGGCAAACCATCCTCACAGATAGATGAAGCTGTGTTACATTTGATCACTGAAATAGATGCCAGAGAATTCCCTATCACACACCAAGGTAATGCTACAGAAGGCAGGAAGAGTTGCTAAAGGCCACAAAATAGCTTAAAGAAACTGCCAAGCAACAAATCACTGGTGTGACTGAGTTACATGTCCGTCCTGACTGCCATTATCTTGTCAGATATCAGACTGTCAAATTTTCCCTGTGACTTTGGACAGAAACTGCTCAACTCCTGGCTAAAAGCATGAGATTTAACTGAAGAAAAAATAATGAAAGAAGAAAGTAACAACATCAAAATTGAAGCAAGACTCTGTCTCTAGGTAATATTAAAAATTTTAGAAAAGTAATAATAATCAGTCCAGTGTGTTCATTCCAAAGGCATAACATCTTAGACTGATACATCTGAATTTTTACAACAACTTTTTAAAAGTGATTAAATGCTTTGAAAGTAGACATTTTCTAAACTAAAACATCATGTATTATAGGAGGTTAAAAAGAAAAGCCCATATAGACCATCCAGTGCTATAGTTTCAATCTGAAATGTTCTCTAAGGCACTATGAGCTTAGGGTTAGGGTTAGGGTTAGGCTTGGTCCCCAGTTACAGCAATATTGGGAGGTGGGGGAACGTTTAAGAGGTGAGGCACAGTGGGAGGAAGTTAGGTCATTGGAGGTGTGTCCTTGAAGGAGATATTAGGATCCTGGCCCCTTCTTCTGTGTCCTTCATTCTCTGACAATCATGACTTGTGAGCTTCCTCAGCTGTGTACTCTCACACAATGTGCTACCTCGCCAAGTAAACCTTCACTCTTTTCTAAGTTGATTTGTACAAAGCTGACTAATGCATCCATGGTGCCCTGTGTGACCAGATGCATAGTGTCTCTCTCTTTCTCTCTCTCTCTCTCTCTCTCTCTCTCTCTCTCTCTCTCTCTCTCTCTCTCTCTCTCTCTCTCCCATGAGACATTTGCTTTGAGAAATAATTCAAGCTCTGACAGTTTTACACGTTGCACACTCGGTCACCTGTGTAAAGTGTGAGCTGACGTAGCATGTCCAGAGAGGACATAAAATTAGTTTTCAATGACAAATTCATTGACTCACACAGCCTGAATGTTTTTGCCATCACTATAAGTTTCTCTGACCCCCCTCTTCTCTGAAACTCTAAAACACTAAGAGTTTTAAAACACAAGAATCCATAGGGTTTGACAATTATTACATGTCATGTCGCCTCTGGGAAACTCCATCACACCCCTGTGGTAGAATGTAAGTGAAAGAGGCAAAGGACGTCTTGACATTACTTTAAAAATAGTTTTGATGTCAGAGACCCCCAGTAGAATGTTAGGGTCCCTCCTCAGGTCCCCAGAAAACAGTTTGAGAACCTCTAGAGCAGAACATACCATAAAGTGGTACCATTTGAAGAGGCAGAGAGCAGGCATATCTGCCCCAGCTCCCGTTCATGATTGTTTGAGGGTGAACTAACTCCCAGAAATTTCCAGGCTGCCTCCAGTCCCAGGGTTGAATCTGTTCATTCTACACCAGAGAGAAAGCTCCCAGCCAGAAAGCCATGAAGTCTCTGGAATACCCAGGGAGGGGGGTGCCTAAGGAATGCCTGCAGTGCCCAACAGCATCTGCCATGTCTATAAACCCACTTTTTGAACAAACTTCCTCCACAATATTTAATTTAATGCCCTCTAAAGCTGAAGCACCATTGCTCTGGGCTCTAGAAGAGCTCACTTCAATCCCATTCAATCAGTATTCCCTCTTGTTCTCATCTTTCTAGTCTAAACAGTGGTGGTTACACATTTATATCAGAGCACTCAATGTCACTTTTAGAAAAGCATCAATCTTTCAGTGTGTGATTGCTAAAAGTCCACGCTTTATTAAATGTAGTGATTCTCAAATGCATTCCTTATGAGGCTTCGATTTCTACCGATATTCTCTTAAAAAAAAAAAAAAAAAAAAAAAAACACCACTGTCTGTCTTTTACAATTCCAGGACTGACTGCTGTATTCATTTACTCCCAAAATTCAACCTTCTTTTTTGCTTCAATATTTAGTAATACCCATGTCTCTAAGTCTCTGTTATAATAGGAAAGAAATGTATAGCCTTTAGTATTTTGGTACAAATAGTACCTTCTAGATTGGGTCCAGGAGGAAAACAGGTCTTCGTTATAGAGAAATATTATTGTCCTCCTCTAAGATGCTACTGCATATCTCAGAGAAAGAAATTGAAAGAAGTGCCCAAATCTTTGAACTTAGTTCACAGAAATAGTGAAGGAGACAAGGTTCTTTTTCCAGGAACAGGAGGATACCTGGGCTCACTGCCTGTGCTGGCTGACCCAGAGCACATGAGCAAGGTGGCTCATGCAGGAGGTTGGGTAGTGTTGTGCGGCAGCCTCTCCCACCTCTTGCAAGAGCAGAGTGTGCACATCTTTTTCCAACTCTGCATCAGTGATGGCTCACAGATAACTTGAAACACCTATGGAGGGAGTATCAGGAGTATTTACACCATGACAATTGGCAACACTAAAATACAGTGTTTTTTTCCAATTAGGAAGCATTTACCAGCACACCCCAGGTAAGGAGTTCCAAGCACTGAGGAGGCTCTGCGAGCCTGAGGAGCTGCCTTCTTCTTGTCCAGGTATATTTTCCTGGCTTAGGCATATTTTTAGTTATCTGGGATAAGCACAGCTCCTGGGATTCTGAGATATTAGAAAGATCTAGTCACAAATCCTTCAGCAATGCATTCCTACCACCCTATTCCTAGGCTCGGTGGTTCCTAAACATATACAGACCTTTCACAGCTTCCCCCACAGAAGAGCACCCATCCTCAAGAGCTGTCCTCACTGCAAGGCAATATAAAAAGCCTAATATAAAACCAAAATATCACCCTATTTCTCGTATTTCCATTCCACTAGGTGAAGGGAGGTTCCCTTCCTGAAGAATCCATCCTATTTTTCCTAGAATAGGAGGAGCATCTGGAGTTTCCAGGGTCCTCTGCATGGACACAGGGAAGAGCCAGGCCACTCAGCTTATTGGCTTATTCTGATGAATGAACATGCAGCTCACATCCCATCTAAAGTCCCTTTATTTCTCTGTCACACAACCCTAGCATTGCTCTGAATTTTTTAAGTGGTCAAAGGAAGAAAGACGAGAACTTAGAAACCTGATATGAATTATCAGAAAAGTTAAGACAGCATCCCCTTTTTCCTGTTGTCACCAGACCTGAGAGTTGTCAAATTCATAGAGATACCATTAGCAGACACACAGAAGGTCATTAAGCAGGGAGATGGGCACCTCTGGAACGGGGTAAGAGAGAGTAAGGGCCCAGAATGAACTGCAATTCCATTCCATGGAAGATTTCTCCTTCTCACAGAAAAATCACCAGGGCCTGTGGACTGTTCTGCTAGTTACTTCCTTTTGTTGTATCTAGACAGAAGGAAAGTCAAAGGATTCTGAAAAACACTTTGACTTTAATTTTTTATCAAACCATGAGTGGTGGTGTGTTTGCACAGTTCTGCGATCAGGAATGGCTGACCTCTGTTGTTCTTGCTGTCAGAGGTATAGACCGCAAATGTAACTGTTTAACCCCCAAAAGAGTGGCTATAACAGCTTTTGGAATCTTTCTACTGGCCTGAATCATTGACACAGCCTCTGTCTCCCTCTATAGGCCACGTCTCTCACACTTAGGTACTGATCAATAAGTGGAAATCTATACAAAAATGGCTAAAAACAGAATGAAGCTGTTGAATTCATCTACTGCAGGTGAATGTGTATTCCTGTAAATACAGGCCTTGACTAAGGGAAGTCTACAGTACCCCTTCCATACAAAGCTATAACTCAAAAAAGAAAGCAGCTTTTTCACTGACAGGTAAAATCAGAATGATCAAAGAGAGTATCACTTGATTCAGAAAGCAAAGGAAGGAAACATAAGAAATACCCAAGAGCAGTCAGACCTGGATGGCTCCATAGATGTACGTGCTCAGACCTCCCCCCAACACACACACACACACACACACACACACACACACACACACACAGAGAGAGAGAGAGACAGAGAGAAACTCCTCACAATCTGGGCATGAATGATGTCTCAATAAAATTCTCAGCTCTTTGATCACACTCCTCTTGGCTCGATACATTAAGAGATGAACTGATTTTAGTCCACACCACTGTGTTGTTACTGGGGATGGAATCCAGAACCTCACACTTGCTAGGGAAGACAAAAGTTCTATCACTGAGCTAATATTTCAGCCTTGGCCTTGAACTTGCGATCCTCCTGCCTCAGCCTCTCAAGTAGCTGAGATTACAGGCACGTGCTGCTACCTGGCTGACCATAATAAAACTCAGTGCACCTGCTTCTTCCCCACCTCAGCTCTTATAGATGGGCAGCACATTACAGAACCTTCTGACAGGTGCAACCAGAAACCAAATAAATCTACCCCTGCAGATGCGTGTGTGTGCTATGTCCTTGCCTCATGGAGAGAAATGTCTGCCTGAGATTGTAGGCACTAAGTCTGAGAAATATCCCCACCAAGTTCTGTGACCTGGAGCTGAAAAAATCCCAGACAGAACAAAAAGGAACCAAGCCCCCAGAAGATTTGCCCTAAATGCTCAAGTGTGTGAGCCTACAGGCATCTATGACTTGATGTTAAAAAATCAGAGAAAAAAAGGTTGTGATGAAGATAAATAAACGCCACTCTCCAAGCTCTTCTTGTCCAGACCACATCATTCTTTCCATTATTTCTGCAAATCCCCTCTTGACTGCACAGAAGATATTTACAAAGTCAGCCCAGACTGCTCCTTTCAAGAATGTCAAGAATCATTATTTCAGACAGCTTTTTCCGCTGCTGTGACTAAAAGATCTGACCAGAACAATTTTAAAGGAGGAATAGTTTATTTGAGGGCTCACGGTTTCAGAGGTCTTAGTCCATAGAAGGCCGGCTCCATTCTTCCAGCTCAAGGTGAGGCTGAACATCATGGTGGAAGACTGTGGCAGAGGGAAGCAGCTTACATTGTGATCTGGAAGCAGAGAAAAACTCCACGCACCAGATACAAATATATTTCCCAAAGCCACTCCCTAATGCCCACCTCCTCCAGCCGTACTCTACCACTTCACTGACACTCAGTGAATACCATCAGGGATTAATTTACTGATTAGGTTGAGGCTATAACCCAATTGTTTCTCTTCTAAAGCTTCTTCCATTGTCTCACACTTGAGCTGTTGGGGGACGCCTCACATCCAAACCATAACAATCATCATCACAAGATTCTTACTGAACATGGACTGGAGAACCAAGCAATGGCCCTGGCATTCGGCCTGCCTGCAATTGTTTTATATAATCTTTGCAGTAGCATTGAATTACTCCCATTTTGCCTACCAGGAAAATAAGACATGAAGAGTTTTAAGAGATTTACCCAAAGACTTGAAGAATGTAAGATAAAGAGCTGAACACCACTGGGCTTCCCCTGAAGCAGGACCTCTTTGCTTTTCATGCTATCTCTTCATAGCTTCTCCAGGGTGTCACATAGCCCACTTCCTCTCAGCCACCGCCAACGTGATCCCTCCACTGACTGAAGTAACCACCTCCTAGAAGGTCCTCCTGCTTCCTTGATTCTTCTTCTAAAGATGATTATCACAGACGCCCAGATTCTCTTAAAATATGAATATCACAACCCTCCTCTCTTCAAACATTCTGTTGCCTACCACTAAAAAAAAAAAAAAAATTCAAAGCTTAGAAATAAGACAAGAGGATGACTGTGCATTCTCTCAACATCATGAGGCATTATTTAACAGGATTACCTGTTTGTCTAATGACCCAGGAGAATTTATCTTTTCTATTTGTCTTTACTATTTGCTTTATGGCTACAGCCCAGGTTCTATGAAGGTTCATATTAACTTACAGATTTCTGTGTAACAGAATAGTTAACCCCAAAGCACGTGGTTGTATTGTTCTATAGGATATTAACCAGTGTGTATGTATTCACAAATTTTCTTCGGTGTCTTTTAAAATTCCTGACAATCTAAATCTTCACTCTTCCAGTTTTCTTTTGGATCAGCTTTACCATCTGCTGTTTACCTCATTGATGAATGAGCTATATTATATAAAACACATATAAAAACATATATGAACATATATGCATGCTCACATTATCTTTGCACAAGAGTCATCTCCCTAAGTTTTGGAAAATTGAACTCAATGGTTTGGGATGTCTTAAACATCCAAGTGGACTACCTGGTGAAACTAGTGAAACTACTGAACCATTGTTTAAAAAAAAAAAGAAAGAAAGAAAAGAAAAGAAAAAGAAAAAAAAAACCTGATAGACACTTTACGCTTGGACACCTGTTTTCCTCAAAATGATTCCCAAGAAGCACTATAAATTTATATTTATTGATTCTTTTTTTTAATTGGACACTGTGTTTTTGTTTTTGTTTCTGCAACAGGTTTGGTTCTGCTTCATGATTGCCCACTCTCCTTCATATGAACTATTGTGTATTGCAAAATATGCAATACTTGTGCTTTCTGGGCTACAAGTTAATGTGATTAATTCTTAGAATAATAATAAAATTTTGGCTAGCATTCTTTGAAGGCTTATTATGTACCAGGTACAAATCTAAGCACTTTACATCTATTAATTATTTAATCCTCAAAACTCTATGAATAAGTATTAGGATTCCCATTTCACTGATGGAGAACAGGTACATGTAAATAATTTTTGTTTGTTTATGAAGCAATTTTCATATTCATTTTTTTACTATGATCAGTAGTCTATTAAATTGGAACTGTAGCATTCCTTATTTGAATTTTACAGATATTAAGTGGTTTGTCCAAGGTCCCAAGTTTTCTGCTTCCAAATCCAGTGTTTTTGCTTCAGTACTACCCCCTCGATATAAAAGAGGCAAATGAAAACAGACATCACAAAAAATATTAAAAGTTAAATGCAAAGATTTTGAACAGTATACTCAAAAGAGAAATTATCACAATAAATCACTAACTCAAAACAATAGCCAATGCCAAGTTCTCTCTTCATGTCTGCAACATTTAAAATAAATAAATACAGCATACACATTAAAACCAGGATATTGAACATGGTCTCTTTATATTACCTTGTATGGCAAAAAAAATGTTTTCTAAACTATTATATATTAGTAGCATCAGCAGTACTTTGGGTAACCTCAGAAGTGAACCAAGAAAAATGCTATTTTTTATATATTTTGTCAGGCTACCACCATTGTTCCTCAGAAAATATGGTTCTCACAAGAGAAAGCTCAAAAGGGGCTTCAGTTAAACTATCTTTTTTCAAGATTTAAAAATTAATGTTCACAGATCTCTTGCCAACTTCCCAAGAAGAAGAAACTAAAATAAACTGAACATTAGATTCAAATTATATGTCAGTCTGAACAGGGTGAATGTAATAACCCAAGAAAATATAATCTGAATTATACCAAGAAAATCTAGAGATTCACTAAGAATTTCTATTCTACTTGTCTTCCTGATGGTGATGAAAAGACTTCCGTTAAGGGCAAAGCTAAAGGAGATTTCCGAGTCTTGATACTAAAAATCATTTCTATTGATCAAGAATGGGGTTGAGACTCACTAAATCCAGGAACTCCAATGGTTATGAACATCTGGGTCTATCCAACTCCTCTGTTTTCTTACAGAAAATGCCAGGGAATGGTGAACGGCCAATATTTTCATAGTATCTCTACTTTAATTTCTTCTACTCTCTCAAACCATGCTTCTGCCATTTCTGGAATATTTTTTGCCTATGATATTAAAAGCTCCTGTCTCAGATTTTTCCTCAATTTAAAACCCCATTATTCTGCTGTCAGTCATTCAAAAAAAAATATAGTATTGATGCACTGAGCACCCATTATAGATTCAGGATATTCAAAAGAATAATTTATTGTATATGCATATACTCACACACATATATGGATTTGTCACAGATGTTAATTCATGTTCTTTATAGAAGTTTTCTCTGATCTTTTTACAAGGCAACCACCCCCCTCTGTCCTCCTTATGAGGTAACTTTGCACTTCTCATGCTTAGTATTTATCAAACTCTGCAGCTGTCAGTTTTGAAGACCTAATCCCTTCCCTGGTGGACAAAGTGGAAATATTGAGATGTGTATGAAAGAAATCAAAGTGTAATCAAGACCAGTAGCAAGAATTCTCTGGGGGCAAGAGGAAGATAGGATTTACACTGTTTGTAGGTAACTTTAGTTCATTTCAAGAATGAGATTTGTATTTAAATGAACCTGAGTTCGAATTCTGTTCTGCCTCCTACAAATACTGGGGTGTTTTAAAAGTTAAACTTTTCTTCTAAGCCTCAATTTCCTGATTTGTCAAACTGAGGTAATAATGCTTGCTGCACAGTGCTGAAATCCAGGTAATTTGATAATGCATGTTGAGAGCAAAGTGTTTGGCACATAATAAATATATAATAAATATGTAATCAATGGTAGCTGTATTTATGATTATTAATCTGTTTACCAATCACTTATTCATCCATTCAAGAAATAATTAAACCTATGCTATCATATTCACTCAATTCTAAAACAATCCTTTTTCACATTTCAACATTTCTGAAATTGTAATGACCTTTACAATAAATATCCACAATAGATTTTTTTCTTCTGAAGTGATGTAAGTTAATTTGGTCAGGCAACCTACAGTGACAATAACCTAGGAATAGCCACTGTACTAGAAACAAAGATTGACCAAATCAAGTAAGAAAGCCTTGCCTTCCAGAAATTGACAGACTCTGATGACTGGTGGAAGGGCCACATAACTTCAGTCTATGCCTTCAAAACACTGAGCTGCTATTACCTACCACTGTATCTTTCAATTTCTCCAAATTTGGGGAATCATTGACCATTTTGAGAAATTGATTAAAGTTGTGGGCTTTATTTCAAGGATAAAAGTACACACATTCATAAATTTGTAGACTACAAAGATAAACCAAAAGAATCTATTCAACCTAGGTAAGAACTCATGTGTTCCCTCTACAAAAAAATTCCCAGTTATTCTGCTGGTCATTTTTATGATTCTATAATTTCTCCAGTTTAAATAGAAGTATATCCTGAAGATGAATAGTGGAATTCAGAGCTAAGAATCATTGGCTCAGAGAGTCAACAGTTTAAGCTGGGCTAGTAGCCAAAAAAATCAAATTAAAGACGAGAGAAAAGCAGGTTTCCATCATCCTTAGGAACAAACCACCTTTCTTAATCATTTGGTGCAAGCGAGGCAGTCACAGTATCGGTATTTGATTTACTCTCCCACTAAGATGACCCATTTTTGTAGTCCAGAGCTCATTATTCCAAATCTAGACTTGTGGTTTGGCTGCATCTCAAGGCTGTTAACCATAAATGTCAATGTAAACACACATTTTCTCAAAGGATGATAAAAATCAAAACAATCTATTTTCAGGAAACCAATGTGCAAATGTGCCATTATACTATGGTTTTTTCCACAATTTATAAAACTTTAGTCAACGTGTTTGTCAAAATTTTCCTAGTGGGACGCTGATATGAGCCACCGGGATCTCTTTATTTAACAAAGGCAATTCATCAGGCTGCACAGGAGAGCCTGCGCTGACTCTATTTAAATGAAGTCTTGGACTGTCCAGGGAGATCTTTTAGCACTCTGCAATCCAAAGAGAAAAGGCCCCAAGGTCCAGGGCAATTGCAGAACCAGAGTCTTAAAGCAAAAAATACTCACTTGTGACATGGTAGTTACAAGAATAGAGATGAGCTAAGCCAGAAATGAAATGTGGGCTCTAATCATTATACACTATCAGGAAGAAGAAAAAATCCATGAAGCACAGAAGTAGAAACAGAAGTTAGATATAGCATCGAAATTTAGAACTCAGGAGGGGATTTAGGAGTTCTGAACATAAACAGTGGGCACAGAGAGTGGATAAAAAGGATGATAGGATCCTACCTTGAGAGATGATCTCAGACGTCTATTTAGCTTTTGTAGCTTGTGTAAATGACTTGTAAGAAAGCACGTGGCTTAATAACCTGAAAATGGCACCATAAAGATACTTTTCTCCTAAAATGCATAACTTTTTAAAATAGTTATAATATGATTTTTAAGGCTATAGGAAAATTCAGGTTGCATCAAATTCTGAACCAGTTGGCAGAATCCAGTCCAACTCAGTTATATTTTTGGCACTATGCCTATCTAGAGATTACACAAAACCAGAAACTCATGGTTGTACAAAGGGCCACATTCCTCCATTCCTGACTTCTTTGTCCATAAATATATATATGTGTGTATATATATATATATATATATATATATATATGGAATTATATAATTCCATGATTGCACATATATATACATTCACATATGTATAATTCATACAATTATTTCATTACATTCTGTAACTGCATTGATTCAAAGATAAATATTAATCAAGTTGTATTATATTCATTTTTCTCCTGGGCTTAAAAGAAATTCAAGTATTCCTGGGCCCTAGACACCTCAATCATAAAGGTAGTCAACTGACCCTCATTACAAACACGCTTTCACTTCTTTATGCAGCCAGTCCCTGGGACTCACAACACACTGTAGGGTTCCAGATTCAAGGGGAAAGAGCTTTGAAGATAGATCACAAGGTAGAGTGTCACCTCCACCTGCCAAAAAAAAAAGGGGAAATTCAGAATATCATCTTTTGATGCAAAAATTCTCAACCTGTGATTAGAAACCTGCGTAGTTTAAAGACAACAAAGAACATGTCTAGAAAGTAAATGTGCGTAAGATGTCTCCATAGTTCTCAACCAGAGGAAGAATCACCCCGCTGGGGTATTTGGATATGTAGGATCTGGTTGTTACAATAACTGGGAAGAAAGTACTGCCGATATGTAGGAGTGATGACCAGGGTTTTAAAATGCTCTACAAAGGGCAGAGTGTCCCTTGCAATGAAAATTGGTCTGGGGCTGAGGTTCTAGCTGAGTGAAAAGGCACTCACCAGGCAAGTGTGAGGCACTGGGTTCACTCCTCAGCACCACATAAAAGTAAATAAATAAAAATAAAGTTATTGTGTCCATCTACAACTAAGAAATAAAAATAAATAAATAAAAATGGTCTGACATAAAATACCTCAGCAACTTCATGAAGAAACCAATCAGGTGATGTGGGAGAATAGATAGAATGAGAGAATACTGTCTGCCTCAGTTAGTTACTGAACAAATTAGGAAATAAAATGTTTTATTGGAAGGTGGCTAATCATTAAAAGTAATGTTGCTACTTTACCTCTCTGTACAGTCCTTCATCTGTAAGTGAGCAAAGCAGTAATTAGTTCTCAGGGCCAGGATTTAGCTGAGTTAATATATTTAAAGCATTTTGAATATTACCTGGCACATAGAAATCCCTGAAGATTTTTATTTATTATTTCTAAGGCAAAAATATAACTAAAAAAAATTCCTTTGGAAATAAGTTAATTTTATCTTTGTTTTGGAACAGAAGGCAACATGTATTGGACTTCATAATGAAGCTTTCCCCTGTACTTCAGAGGGTTTTTTTTTTCCTATACTATAGCCCCCTGACTCCACCCATCCAAAGTGAAATGGTCAATTTGAATCGCCAATTTGATTGGATTAACAGATGCTGAGGGTTTGAAAGGTTTATAGGTGTGTGATGAGGGTGTGTCTAGGAATGATTGACATGTGGGATAGCCAACTGAAATGGAGACCATCCCTAAGCGTGGGCAGCACCATCCAATAGAATGATGGCTTGGATGGAATAAAAGTTTAAGAACAAGGAAGCAGCAGCAGATGCAAGCTCCATTCTTCTTGAATGGGTTCTTGATTGCTATTGCAATTGTTTGAGGATATCAGACTCTGGCTTCCTCATTTTCCAAAGCAGACTCTGCTAGTGATTCTCCAGAAGCCTTTGGTTCCTACTAGGGTAGAGCTGTTGATCCCTCTTGTTCGGCTCAGCTAACTGGTTCTTCCGGCTCTCCAGCCTGCAGACAGCCATTGTGGACTATCCAGCTTCTGGTTATGCAAACCAAGCTAATGAGTACCCTTTTATAATTATACGTCGATTCTGTTGATTGGGAGAACCCTGACTAATACACCAAGAAATGTTCAGGTGGCATCTTTTCCAGTAGACCCCAGTTCTTCTACAAACAGTGATTGCACAACTCAGAGGTTGAGAAAGAACCAGGTGCCTCTGCCGAGAGCTGTGTCCCCAATTCATCAGACCTGTTCTTCTCAGCTGTTCTCTAAAGCTGAAACTCATGGGTAATGATCAGTGGCCTTCGCCAAGTTTTTAAGTCTACAACTTCTTGTTCTAAGCTGTTAGAAGAGCCTTTAGAATCAGCTCTGATGCCACGACATATGGTCTTCAAGTTTTCCAGAGTTCTTTGTCAAGGGTGACTCCAGAAAGGAGTTTGCAGGGGTCTCAGCTCATCAGCGCCATGGGGCCTCATGGTCCCCCATGCTGGGGTCTGATGGCTCAGCATCTCTGGCACAATGCACACTTGATGTAACTCTTCAGCTTCAGCTTCCCACAAGCTCAGAAATCTGAGATGATTTTCAGAACCCAGAGCAAGAATGAGTTTGCAAGTTTGCATAAATAATTATATGTTGATTATGTTGTGATTTGCAGCCCCAGAGAGAATGGAGTTGGTTGTCAGATAACCAGGAAAAATGTACCACTCAACAAAATGTACTAGTCAATAATATAAACCTAGTTTTCAACTCCAAAAGCCAAACTGCATGATGAAGAAGGTCTTCTGAATCTACAACAGGTTCTACCTACACCTAAAGAAAATAATAATTTCCTGCCTCTCCAGAGAAAAAATACTCCCATATTATCCATGAAGATTAAGTGTGATGCTGTACTTTAATTATTTAGCAAGTGCCTAGTACAAAGAAAATCCTCAAAAATAGTGTCTAGTAATATAATATTATTTAATCAGCATCACAATCGTTAATTGCTGTATTGCATTAACTTTCAACCAAATAATTGGGAGCTTGCTGTTCTTTAGCAAATATTTATTAATAACCTACAATGTGTTACTCACTGTTCTAAAGGATTATACACAATGCAGGCATACAAGGTATCTCCTCTAATGATGTTTATAATCTGCTCAGTTTATGTGATGTAAGTGTGTATGTGTGTTTGTGTGTGTGTTGGTCTGGCTGGGTTCCTAATACGGATCTTTGGGATTTTGTGAGAAACAGGAGTGGCTTTTGTTGTCCACACTAAGCTCCTTTGACCATATATAGTTTTTGCAAAGGATATGACTCATGGGGGTAGAGGAGGAGAACAGGAGCTAGATGGCTTTAGAATGGGACCTGTCACCATTAAAACCAAATACATGAGTAGAAGGGTTGGAATTTTCAGCCTCAAACATCCAATCTCCAAGAAGTGAGAGGATAGTGGTTGAGTTCATTCATCAAAAGCCAGTGATTTGATCAATCATTCCAATGCAGTGAATCTTTGATAAGAAACCTAAAGATACCAAGGATGTTTCTGAGTTCATGAGCACATTAACATCTCAGAGAAAATAACCTGGGAAGGTGGTACACCCAGAATTCTGCACCCCACATACACCCACTGCCAGCAAGTCTTGCCCTATGCGTCTCTTCCATTTGCCTGTTCCTGAATTGCTTCTTTCACAGAAAACCAGTAATCCTAAGGGAAGTGCTTTTCTGCATTCTGTAAGAGACTCTTGTGAATTATAGAACCTGATTAGGGAGTATGGAAACTCTTGAATTTAAGGCCAACTCAGGAAGAAGTTTGGATAGCATGAGCACCTCATTTTAGCCAGCATCTGACATTCTGATGGGACTGAGTCCTCAACCTCTGTACTAGCTCAGGGTAGTTGGTATCAGAATTGAATTGAATTGTTAGACACCCAGCTGGAGAATCAATTGGTGTTTGAAAAAGAAACCACATAGCATGTGTGCATGTTGAGGTTTTGAGGGTGGCAAGAGACAATACATAGGAGATGAACCAATAGATGGTCAGAGAAGATAGATCCATGATGGAGCTTTGAAGAAAATAAGCTGGTACCCATAAAAACAACAGAGGTGGCAACCATATTTGATAGGGTGGTTGGAGGAAGCCTTGCAGAAGAGGAAACGCTCAGCAGGTACAGCAGGTACATGGTCCATTGAAGCCATGTGACTTTAGTAGGATGGGTAGAAAAATGCTCTGAGCAAGAGAGAGACCAAATCATCATCAGTCACCGTCATCTAGCTAAAGCATGGCAGACCTAGAATCCTAACAATTCTCTTATCACCCCTATGTTTCTCACCTAGTTCAACTAGTTCACCTAGTTCCATGCTCACAGAAATGTTTTCTTTCTGTGCTGTCTAGCAGAGCACCTGAGGCCATAGAGTGCTTGAAATATGGTTAGAGTTGTTTCGAGCAGAAATTTTTATCTTATTTCATTTCCACCATTTCAATTTAAATAGCCACTCGAGGCTAGTGGCTTCCCTCTTAGACAGGAAAGTCTAGGATTTCTCCCTTGTGAGAGACCCATCACTTGGGTCTCGTTCCCTGATTTCTGCAACACTTTGGACACCCTTCTTTCTGAGATGTCATCTGGCAGCAAGCACGGCTGCTAAAGATTAGCTACCTTAAACCCCACAGGCCCGTGTCACTCTAATTAGTCACTTGTCCCCCTAAACAGGCTTAAACCCTCCGTCTTTATTTCACTCTATATTTTATATACACATGCTTCAGTGTCTTTAAAAACCGCAGTGTTTCAGACACATTCAAAATGCCAGAAGCCCATTAAACCAAAGGTGCCAAGGAGAAATGCTGATGGAGGCCACATGAGCCCCTTGGAACATGATTGCTGAAGCATAAATGTCAGAGGAAAGAACAGCAGCGTGAAGGAAAGGCCCTGCCTCAGCAAATGGCTGCAACTCTGAAGAAGTGAACAGCATCGCCACTGTTGGTGGAGAGATCGGCTCAGTTTCCCTCTTTCCACACCCGTCCTAAAGCAGTGGCCAGCACTACAGTTAAGAAACAATACCATAGTCCAATACCAAAAGCTCTGGACCCTTCTCCTTTCTGATCAACTGGCATGAGTCATGCTATGAGGACACCACACAGCTCAAGAAGTGGTTTCAAGTCACTGTGGACTTGAGTCTCAGATCCAACACAGACAGACACTTTTGCTAAGGGACTTGGGAAATCATGGACCTCTCCAAGCCTCAGTCCCCATGTAGATAAAAGGGAGATAATAAAAGGACTGGCTTCATTAGTGTTTGAGAGAGATTATGTGATTTTGTCATTGTGAAGAATGTAAGTGGTGTTTGACATTAATTGTGAATACACAGGACAAGTGTTTTGATGACAACTGAGAGATTATTGTCACCCTGGCACAGCTATTTCTTTTTCTGGGTTTTTTTTTTTTGACCATAAAAGAACAAACACAGTACATAACTTAGACAAGGTACTGAACTAGACATTCAAGAACATCTGAGATATCATGACAACTCTGTAAAGTGCAGTGTTCTCTATAAGGATGGAAAAACTAAAATACAGAAAAGTTAAGACATTGTACAGACTCGGAAGACTCAACCAGGTCTGAATCTGTCAAGCTCAAAATTCAAAATTCTTAATCAGTCTCTCTTTTTCTCCCTCACTCTCCAATTTAGTCATCTTTATTATTCTTTCCACTTTCTGGCATTAGGCCCTATGAAAAGATAAACTTAAGCACATTGAATTTTATAGGGTTTGTTTGAGCAAACAATGATTCACAAATCGGGTCCCACCACGCCACTAGCTGTCTGAACTCCAAGAGAGCAGGAGGAAGACATTTGTAATATGTTTGCTGAACACAAAGAAAATATTTGTAAAATATTGGTAAAAATGGAAAGTCCCTAGCCAGAGGTTCATGGGTGGTTTCTGATTGGCTACACTTAATTTTCTTTTCCTGTCACCACTTACAGTGAGTTGGGTTCCAGTTTGCCTCAAAGGTACTCAAGGCCCTGGAGCCACGACAGTCTTAGGGACTCCTAAGTGATTATCTTAGTAGTCCCTCCATAGTTTTAATGTCAGCTGCTGACACTGAAATGGGAATCGAAATCTAAGGCTTCTCTTTCTTGAGCTTGATTCACACAGGAACTTAGCTGCCTGGTCCCTGAGGTTTTTGTTTGTTTGTATTTTTTTTTCTCTTGTGTTGCTGGGGCTAGAACCCAGGGCCCTTTACACACCAGCCAAAAGCTCTACCCCTCCACTGAGCTACACTACCAGCCCTCAGTTCTCTTCTATATTCCAAGTACTTCTTGGATTTTCCTGTAGAAATTGCACATGTACTCAGGAACTGGACAGATAAATATATGATAGATAGATGACAAACAGACATAGGTCAAGCTCCCCTGTGGTGTCTACTTTTCCCTCTCTGCCCCATAATATTATATGCCACCATGTAGACCTTTGGGCTCTGCTTCAATTTCTCATAGGAACATCTGGATTCACCAGGCTTGCCCAGTCCCTGAGATGAACGCATGGGGACCCACAGGAGACCAAACTTCATAGTACCAGATGGCAGAATGTGGCTTCTATTTCCTGGGAATTTCAAGTCAGCTTATTTAGTGACTTGCAACATCTTAATAAAAGAATTCTTCCTGTACTCTTAAACTGCTCTCTCTCTCTCTCTCTCTCTCTCTCTCTCTCTCTCTCTCTCTCTCTCTCTCTCTCCTTTAATAGGACTTACTAATATATTTGCTGAGGTCTGATTTGAAAGATTGATCTATATGAAAAATACAACATATCATGAAATCCAAATTCATTCTAAGGAGGAGGTTCACCTGGTTCCTTAGGATGATTCTCCAAATTCTTCCCCAAGTGTCTCATCAATTCTTGGGGCAAACTTGGTTCAGGAAGTTATCCAAACAAAACTAGGAAAATTCTCTCTAAAACTCAACCTAAGGCATCTAGGAAACACTGAAGCTTACAAAATAATTTATTACAAATAAGGTATCTGACATGTATGCATACATATAAAAGAGATTAATGTCCATAATGAAATATTTCTCATAGAAATATGGGCAAAATTTATACAGAGGGATTCACAGAAGCACCAAAAGCCAGCTGATGTATTAAAATATGATCAGCCTTCTTGGTAATCCTAGAAACATAAATCAAACCAATTAGAAATCAACTATATCTGATAAAATGACAAATTTAAAACCATTAATATATAATAAATGTTTTAAAACAATGTTCATTTATTTTCTTTGATGGTGAAAAAAATAAAGTGGTTCAATACTCTGGAAGGGTATTTGACATTGTCCATCAGAAGTCACAAGTTACATCTGTTTAGATGAGTAATTCCACTTTCGTGAATCTGCAAAATCTCTCTCCTACCAAAATACTTGCACTTGAGCATAAAGATATACATACAAGGATGTTCAATGCTGCATTATTTATAAAGACAAAAAGATGGTGGCAACATAAATCCTATTAAAAACGGCTAGATAAGATCCAAAATTTATTTTAAAGGTCAATACAAACAAAGAATTCTGATTTGCATGAAAGGTACATCAATCTACCCCCCAGCCAACTCAGAAGACTACACAGAGATTCTTAGATCAACAACATACTTTTATATACTAACTCACTATTTAATTCCTTTAGCCAGATTTAAACCATTCTGCCATCATAGTAAACACCCGCCACATTATTTCAAAAACTTCTCTGGTAGGCTATTTTTCTTGTGTGAGACAAGGGTGGATGGGTGACCTGTAGACATCACTACCCTCAGGATGCACAATCTAAGCTCTTGGGCTGATCAGTTTAGCCCCCAAACACCTCTGCAGTAATAATAATGATAATAGTTCTGTAAAATTCAAAGCAAACAAGTGAGATGTTATTGTCATTTTCATTTGGCAGAGAATATTATTGAGACTACGGTTATATAACTTTCCCTAAAACTTCCATCTTCTTATAGAATCTCACCATTTCAAAACTTTCCATATGCATTGGAAATGTTAAAGTTTCAAGAAAAGAAAGCATAGCTTAGACTTAGCTTAGACCAACCTGCAATCAATCTGTTCTAAAGCAGACAAACAAACACGCAAAGCCATCTTAACTACCGCTACTTCCTCTTTTGTAGATAATAGGACAAAATTTATCCTGTAGCTCCCTGATTGATGGGGATGAATCTCAGATCTCTCTCTTTGATGGGGACATGACAAGTATGGCAATAGGGGGTTGAAAGTGAACTTCCTTTGAACTTCATTTGGGCTCCTCCCATCTTAGAAGGCTTTATATTAAACTTTATAACATAAGGAGAACAGACCATTTAAATTAAAGAATTGGAGGAGGTTTGAGTATTTTCCAGTCTGGGTCAGCAAACTCCAAAGACCTATAATTAGGTTTTCCCTGTTTCTTCTTAGTTTAATCATTAAAACCATGGATGAGAATAAAACTTAATCAGATAGGTTGCCTACTCTTCCCTTAAGATATAGATCTATTATAGACACAATAATATCTTCAAGGATATTTTGCAAATACTTCCCAAATCTGCTGAATTGGCCCAACAGTTTTTATTCTGTTCTGTCCCATCCTTATAAACAGGCAAAATGATTCTAGGCACACAAGTGTGCATGTACACACATGCACACACACACACACACACACACACACACACACACACACACACATACACACAAGATAATGCTAATATTGCACAGAACCCAAGCTGAAGAAAGAGTCTTTTTTGTTTGCTAATGGTAGTTTTTCAAAGTACATTTCTTATGGTTCTAAAATAAAAGAATAGGAGAAGTCATTAAACAATTTCAGGCCTATATTCTGATAAGGGTACTCAAAGGTACATTTGAGGCAAGCAATAAAATTTATAGTTGAAAAGTTATCTCAAAAACTTATAATTTTTTTCTTAATAACTTGTCATTTTAAGGCTCTATTTACATGGCACATATGCATCTTTCTCTAAAATGTATGGGAGACTAATATCCAGTGGGCAATGCACAGTCAGGTTCTTGGTGCTTCTGGTTCTAAGCAATATTACAGAGCTCAAATTATGAAAATTAGAGAACTCAAGTCACCCTAGCTCTGAATGGAATTTTAATGATGCTTGTGAAATAAGGAAGTGGACTCCCCCAAGAACCTTTATTGTGATGTTTACACAACTTGCTGCGGTCTGCTATCATTATCCAAATGGTCCTTTCTCCCTTTTACACACTCAAAACACACCAGTGAGTCAAACACAGTGCTATATTGGTAAGAAGGAAATTACCATGCTGGCATCTGAGATCAGGGAGAGAGAATTTAATCAGTCAATCCCAGGTACATCTGCCTTTATATAATATATGTAATAGATTAGAGCAATTGACCACGTTTTTCTCAGACCTTGGATGAGTTTGTCTCAGATAAATATGTGAAAACTATTTTCTTATAAACTGTATTACTTAAATTGCTCTTTGAAAACACTGGAGAACTAAGCATAGAAGGAAACAACCTCAACATTATATAGGCTATATTATATGACAAATTCCAAGCCAACCTTAGTAGATGAGGAAAAACTCGAAGCATTTCCTTTAAAATCTGGAACAAGAAAAAGATGTCTATTCTCATCACTCCTATTTAATATAGTGCTATAAATTCTAGTTAGAGCAATTAGACAAGAGAAAGAAATAAAAGGGATAAAAATAGGAAAGGAAGAAATGAAATTATCACTGTTTGCAGGATAGATGATCCTATATTTGGAAGATCAAAAACAACTCCCCCAGAAAACTACTAGGCTAATAAAAAAAGTTTGGCAAAATAGCAGGTTTTGTGAAATAAACATACAAAAACACATTGGCTTTCCTACATACCAACAATGAATCTACTGAGAAAGAAATCAGGAAATAAATTCTATTCACAATAGCCTTTAAAAAAAATAGCCTTTAAAAAAATACCATATTTATAGCAGCACAATTCACAATTTTACCTAGGAGTAAAGCTAAACTAGGAGGTACAAGACCTCTACAATGAAAATTATAGAACATTAAAGCAAGAAATTGAATAAGACTTCAGAAGATGGAAAGGCCTCCCATGTTCATAGATGGGCAGAATCAATGTTGTTACATTGGCCATACTACCAAAAGTAATATACATATTCAATGCAATCCCCATCAGAATACCAATGACATTCTGCACAAAACTAGAAAAAGAAAACAGCCCTAAAATTCATTTGGAAGAATAAAAGACCCAGAATATACAAAGCAATTCTAAACCAAAAAAAGCAATGCTGGGGGCATCACAATACCTGGCTTTAAATTATACTACAGAGTTATAGTAATAAAAATTGTCTAAGTACTGGCATAAAAACACATGGACCAATGGTACAGAATAGAAATTACAGAGACAAACCCATACTTCTACAGTCATGTGATCCTTGACAAAGATGCCAAAATCACACATTGGGAAAAACAGGTTATTCATATGTGGAGGAATGAAACTAGACACTTGACTCTCACCCTGCATTAAAATCAACACAAACTGATCCAAGACCTAGGAATCAAACCAGAAACTATGCAAACTTCTAGAAGAAAACATAGGGTCAACTCTCCAATGTACAAGCACAGGTAATGACTTTCTCAAGATAGCACCCCTAAAGCTCAGGAAACAATGCCAAGAGTTGATAAATGTGATTACATCAAATTTAAAAGCTTCTGCACAGCAAAGGAAACAATTAGGAATATGAAGAGATAACACACAGAATGGGAGAAAATTTTTGCTTGCTACTGTTCTGACAGAGGATTAATATCAAGAATATATAAAGAACTCAAAAAGCTTTGCACCAAAAACCCCAAATAACCCAATTAATAAATGGGTAAATGAATTAAACAGACACTTCTCAAAGAAGAAATATAAATGAGCAACAAATACCTGAAAAGAAAGGGTTAACATCATTAGCAATTAGGGAAGTACAAATCAAAACTACAGTGAGATTTCATCTCATATTAGTCAGAATGGCAGTCATCAAGAATGCAAATAATAATAAATACTGGAGAGGATATAGAGAAAAAGGAACATTTTTACACTGTTGGTGGTATTGTAAATTAATACAACCACTATAGAACTCTGTGTGGAGGTTTCTATAAAGTGTAGGCATGGAACCACCATATAACCCAGTTATGCCACTCCTTGGTATTTATCCTAAAAAATCAGAGTCATCAAACTACAGTGATACATGCATACCCATATTTATAGCAGCACGATTCACAAAAGCCAAACTATGGAACCAGTCTAGGTATCCATCAATGGATGAATGGATAAAGAAAACATGACATGTACACACAATGGAGTTTTATTCTGCCATAAAGAAAAATGAAATCATGTTATTTGCAGGAAAATGGATGAAGCTAGAGACCATTATGTTAAGCGAAATAAGTCAAACTCAGAAGATCAGTCAAGGGTCTTATATTTTCTCTCAGATGTGGAAGCTAGAGAAGAAAAAGGAAAAAAAAAAAAGGTGGGGACGAACCTCATGGAAATCAAAGGGAGATGAGTAGAGGAAGAGACCAAGAAATGGAAGGCAGGGAAGGTCGGAGGAAGTGCTGCAGAATGATATTGTTATATTGTGTGTATGTACAATACATGACAACAACTCCACGTGATGTACAACTATAATGCACCAATAAAAAATGTGGAATAAAATTTTCTTTAATAGATATAAAACTTAAACACTTTTAAAGCAAATAAAGTGGTCAAATGGCAATTTACCAAAGTAAAACATCCCTATATAACTCAGTAGTGATGTGACCACTGGTTGAAAGAGAAACACATCTTCCTGTTCATAAATTAGTTCTGCTGATTATGATCCAATGATTATTTTTTCATTAAATAAATAAATAACAAATGATGGTTATATAACAATTTACATGACCTAGCGTCTGATAATGTACAATATACCATTCTGTCCTTTGATCACCTGAGACTCTCAATAATGGCATCTATTCACATGGAGAAAGTATATGGTGTATGGACAAAGAGACAGTCTCAGAGTGCATCAAAGAGGTTAAGAGTAATGCACAAACTTATTTGTAATAACAAGTGAGAGAGCAAAATCTCTGCCCTGTTATTTCAAGTCCATTTCTCCTTCCCTGATATCAATATCCTGCCTTCTCTCCCCTTAGTCATGAGGTGATCTGATCACATCCACCAAGGGGAGAGTCCAGCATCACCCCCACCTGCTAGACTCTCTTGGAAGAATTCTAAAAAAGATCAAGTTGGACAGAATCTGCTGCCTCTGTGTTATTTCCCCCATCCTTCCAGCCCCATTTCTGAAATGAAAAAAACAAATCTGAGAGTTAGGAATAATTAACTTCCTGGAGATCTCACAGCTTAAAGATACATGATTTGGGTGTCAAACCCATGCCTCTCTTGTTTAAAGCTGCGCTGCATAAAATGTAAATAATGCTGGATTAGAAACCATATGGAGCATATTTTAAATTCTGGTCCCACCAACAACCAACTCTGTGACCTTGAAAATCTAGGAGTCTTGGTAGTGTAACTTTAATAGTTATTAAATGAAATGAAGCATTGAATGTAGTACCTGCAGTGTGGTAAATGTCGGTTATAATCGTAACACACCAAACACTTTCGTTTTTCTTTGGACCCTGAGGACGAGGGAGGGTAACAGTGCTGTGCATATTCTGCCTGCTCTAGAAACCCTGCAGACATCTTTGTAGGTGCTTTTGAACTCCAATGAATTATTGAGTTTAAGTGTGTCTTGCTTTTCTTAGTGACACCCCAGCTGCTGGAAGCCATTAGCATCAAGGGAGTGTTTTGAATTGATCATGAGCCAAAATAAAATTAAAAACTTCTAATATGGAGAAAAAAGAGTACATTAGATACGGGGAGAAAAAGGACTCTATTTCTTATTTGAACTTGGAAGTCACAAATCTACCCAAGGAAAATGCTCTTCTGCTTGTTCCCAAAGCTTTCATCCCTCTACCAACGTTTGCTACTTCCCTCCAGCATAGGTTTCAAGATGCACCTGGACGCTACATCCAGTTTTGAGCTCCAAAATCAAGCAGAAGGAACTTGATCCAGCCTTGCTCTCCATTCAGAGGCCCCCTGTGTATACATGTCCAACATGGATCGGCTGACCAATCAAATGGAATCCTGACGAGCAAGGAGAGACACTGTCTGGCGAACCATTCTAGTGCATGCCAGTCAGATGTCTTCCCTCCCCACCCCCCCGCCCCGGGGAAGCAGAAAGGAGAGCATCTGGGCCTCATCCCTGCACTCACATACTCTGGGAACTTCTAATGCCATCTCATTTTGTGAAGTCAGACCTGTCTACACCAGCCAGTCCTTGTCTCCTAAATTAGATCCAACTTCCTCCACAGGAAAGCCAATTAGATAATCCCTATTTGTTAATCCTAAACCTCAGCCAGCACTATTTTAGCTTATTGTTATCCACAGTAACTTGTGCAGTTCTGGTTCAGTTAACATGGAGGCAGAGTTTAGTGGAAAACTTCCATTTCCCCCACCACCTTCCAAATAAAGTACCTAGTGATTTTGCAATCTGCCCTGGGAGATCATAAGAAAGGAGTCTGTGAGGCAATGACATATGCTTCTCAAAGCCATGTGTCATTGTCACAGCAATCAGTAGACAGACCCCTATTATGCAGAAGCCCTACTGCAGACCCAGAGAGCAGCACTTCCTGTGAGTGGGTTGCTGACTGTTTGCTTGTTGCTACAGCAAAGCCTCTGAAAGAACTTCCAGGGTTGGGGGGCAGTGCTCAAAGTCCTCCCACGCCTGAGCATGGGTCTCAATTCTCCTCCCCGTAGATGACCAGCAATGCCACAATCTTCCGGAAGAGCAAGACCTGAGCCAAGGAAATGCAGAAGGTGGATATTGTTTCGGCTTATTGTTTTTAAACTCTGTGCCAAAGACAACACACAGACACATATCACCTCTAATCTTTACAAGAGTCCAGTGAGATCAGTATGATCTCCCTTGTTTACAGAAGAGGAAACTGAGGATCCTAGATGAAAACAATTCTGTGGCCCCACAGCATGCGGGAGGCTGCAGAGACATGACCAGATCTCAGATCGGCCTGACTCCAAAGCCCCATCAAATAGACCCCACCTTGTTACCACCTTTCCCAGAACTGTGCAAAGAGCCAGAGAGAGAGATGAGATCTTATGCATATAAAAGTCTCAACTCTGGCTTCCAGGGGTTGAAGTGAGCCACAGAGCAGACCACACAGCAGTTGCTGTCCTGGACAGAAATAAAGTTACATGATCATGATAACATCATAGCAATGATGGCCAGCCACCTGGGCCAGGTGGACATGGTGAAAATCAACCAAGGATGGGAAGATGCAGTAAAAGGGGTCTGTCAGTTATCTTTTGCTATACAACTATCCAGTTTAAAACTTAGTGAAGGAAACAACCACAGTTTATTCCCTCTCGAGGTCTGTGCTTCGGCTCATGGTTCCTCTGCTACATGATGTCTAATGGGGTCATTCTTGCAGTGCACCCAGCAGAAGGCCAGGATGGTTTGGAAGTTCCCAGAGGCCTCTCTCAAGGACTTGAGCTTTGGTGCCAGCTGTTGTTTGTGGGACTTCAGGAGTTTTTTCCATGTAGTTCCTATGACTGCATGGTCTTTCATTCTCCAGAGTCTCTTCATGTGTCCTGTGTCCAAGAGGACAGCCTGCACTTTCCAACGTTATGGTGGCTGATTCTGAGAGAACGAAAGCAGGAACTATCAATCTCTTCCTAGAGCTGGCCTGTGTGTAATTTCATCCACATTCCATTTAATAAAGTCAGGCCAGCCCAGATTTGAGAAGGAAAATAGACCCCATTTCTAAGTGGGGAGAGCAACATGTGCACTGTATGAGTAGGTTTTCACTGCTGTGACAAAAATATTTCAAGGGTTAAAAAAAAAAAACTTAAAGGGAAAAAGATTTTATTTTGGCTCATGATTTCAGAAGTTTCCATGGTCATTGGCTCCAAGGAAGAACCATCACAGGCAAAGGGTGTGGCAAAGGAAAACTGCACACTTCATAACAGACAGGAGGGAGGAGGGAGAAAGAGAGAGAAAGAACATGGGGTCAAAATATACCCTTCCCAGCCATACTCCCAGTGACCTACTTCCTCCAACTAGAGCCCACTTCCTACAGTTTCTACAACCTCCCAAAAGTCCACTTGTGATGAATCCATAAATGAATGAATCCATTGACGAGGTTAACACCCTCACGATCCATTACTTCCCTATAAAGTCCCAATTCTGAACTCTGCTGCACTAAGGACCAAGATTTCAACACATGAGTCTTTGGGGGACATTTCAGATCCAAACCATATGTGCCCAGTGGGAGGGGAGTACTTGTTGGCACTTATCTTCTGTGAAAATCTATCAGAGTAAATGTGTCCCAGATTCCTTCAGCAGATGTACCCTGCAGAGACTGTGGGGGGACAGGTTTGTCTGAAGCATCATGAACATACCTCATCCAGGATGCCAACTCCAGAGATTAGCCATGGCTGCCTGGGGTGCAAAAGGAAAAGAATTCTGAAATAGCAGCTGGGTGTAGTACGGAAAAGTCCACGGCTGAGGAATCCATCCATTTATTCATCTTGTTTGAAAAAAAAAATACGCACTGAGTACCTCCAGTGTGCCAAGCAATCTGGCCCCAAGGTCAAAGCAGCAAAAAACACAGTCCAGCACCACATTCTTTCTCAGGGAAGGTACCCCCTAGTATGTGAGACAATCAACTAATCAATCAATAAACATATCGTGTGTTAGGTAGAATTTAATGCTAAAAGGAAAAGAAAATGAGTAAGTAAATGTTGATGGTAGCTGCGATGATCTGAATGTGAGTCTCCAAAATCCATATGTTGAAATCTAATCCCCAATGTGATAGCACTGGAAGGGGGGACTTTGGGGAGACAGTTAGGTCATGAGAGCAAGCCCTCATTCGTACACCTCTGAAGACCGCAGAGGATACAAGAAGTTGACTGTCTGCAACCCAAAAGAGAGCCTTTCCCAGTGGAATTAGTGCCTTTATAAAAGAGGCTTGGGGGAGCCCACGTGAGGACCTGGAAGAAGTCACTGTCTATGAGGAACAGGTCCTCACTAGACACCAATCCACCATCACCTAACTCTTGGACTTGCCAGCCTCCAAATCTGCAAGAAATAAATGTCTGTGGTTTATAAATCACCCAGTCCATGGCATTTTGTTAGAGAAGCAGGAACAGAATCAGAGGCCTTTTCAAGAAGGTAACACAGGAGCAGATGCATTCATGAGAAGAGAAAGTCAGATACGTAGGTAAAGCAGGGAGGAACACTCCAAAGGGAACAGAAGTGCAGGGTCCATGGTGCTCTAGTCTGCTATGACAAATAAACATGGACCGGATGGTTCAACAACAGACATTTACTTCTCACAGTTTGGGAGGCTGGAAGTTGGGGATCAGGACACCAGCATGGTCAGGTTCTGGTGAGAACTGTCTGTCGGGTTGCAGGAGGTCAATTTCTCATAACCTCGTGGGGCAGAAAGAAGCTAGAAGAGTCTCTGAGGTCACCTTCACAGGGCTCTGCTCCAGCTGCCAGAGTTAGCCAAGAGGAAAGTGCTGCAAGGTGAAAGCTCTGAGCAGGAGCCCGAAATGTGGCTTTCCCATAGCTACTGACCAATGGAAACACCATGGGATTTTCTGGTAACCATAGTTTAAAAAGTTAAAAAAAAAAAAAACTGGTACCAACATTTTTAACAATATATTTAAATATTCTAATACATCAAAAATATCATTTCAACATGTAACAAATATAAAATGATTAATGAGAAATTTTACTTTTTTTTTTTTTTACTAAGTCTTCAAGTTCAGTGTTTATCTTATCCTTCCAGTACGTCTCAGCCAAGAAGATCTGAATTCCAGGTATCTCGTGGCTACTGAACAGCACAGCATTCTATCCTCTAGGCCGGTATTTCCCAAACTGTGGATCTCAGAATACTGGTCTTGGTATGTTAACAAAACACAGTCAGAGCAAAGACACATGAACAATGTGTTCTGTGCTCAAATAAATCAATGTGAAGAAACACTGGTTCCACAATTTTTAAAATACTTGCTTGGGGCAGAAAATCTCAGAGCTGCTCATTTGATAATTGACACTAAGAATCTCCTGGAAGGGCATGAACTAAGAATGAGGTGGTAGATCTTTAAGAGCTGTGTTTTGGGGATCTCTAGAATTCTCCACAGAGACATTTTTGAGGGACTTGCATCCCACCCTGGTTCCAAAGTCAGTAAGTTCTGAATCCCCTTATTTCCAGTTCAGAGCTTCACTCTGGTTTGTCTTGATTCTCTTGCTTACCACTTAACCTAATATCCATCCCGATTTGAGGAAAGGTAGCAAGACTTTAAAAAAAAAAACAAAAAACCTTGGGTTCTCCAAACAGCTTTCAAACCTCAATTAATCATTCCCCATAATTTAGAGAAGGAAGCCTTGGATGCTACAAATGTTCTTTAGAAAACAGCTTTGCAAAGGAGCTTAAGGGCAAACCTCCCCTGACCCGACTCCTCTTGGTACAGCCTGACCTGGTGGTGAGTGGTCCTCATGAGGGGCTCTGAGCACAGCCTGGTGGAGCCTCAGCTGAAACCTTCAGTCTCACCTGGCAGCGGCTGCTCTGACCCACACTGTTGATTCACAAATGGCCAGTTGCTCGTTTCCTGTTCCCATCGCACAGGGTGCTCTGCTGTCGAAAGCAAACCTGATACTCACAGGCAATGGCCATAATTTCTGTTTGCATCTGCAAGGGTAGCCCACGGGAACTGATCCCTGATAGCCACTTCTTTTCTCCTCCATTTCAACCCTTGAGGAGGATCAGCACTCTGCCTAGTCCCTGAAAGAAAAGCCGTTCATTCCATCGGGCGTTTGTGACAGATGGATATTTAATCAAAGATTTCCTTGGGGAGATGGAGCAGAGTTTAACACACGGTATTCCACTTCAAGAAAACCCATGTGAGACGTGGTTCCTTCCACAAGATCTGCCCTAGGACCCCCTGCCTCCCTATTGGCTTGCCTATTCTCCTCCTTCTCAGTCTCTGGGTCTCTCTGGGTCTCATTCTATCTGTCCCTGTTGCTCTCTGTGTCTCAAATCCTGTCTATCTCAATTTGGTCCCCCTGTCTCCCTCCACCTCTGCTTGACTCTGCTTTATCTTATTCTCCATATAGTTCTACCCCTCTCCCCTGCCTCATTCTAGCCCAGTCTACCCTACAGATCACCCCCAGTCCCCTTCCCATCTCATAGTCTCTAAAATGCTCACTTTTCCTAGCAAGACTTAGCTGTACCCAGGATTCTCCATGCCCGTCATGAAATGCCCTATCCTCAAGTGTGACTCTAAAGAAGAGATCCAGGTCATAGTGTTTCCTTTTTCTTTCAGCCACCTCAAGTACCCCTACCCCATCAACACACACAAATACAGGTGCTAATTAAATCCCTTTATTCACTGCATGTTAGATGGACCCAGGATTGAAGCCCAGTTCCACTGCTTTTAGCTCTGACCTGGGTGATCCACTAACCTATCTGACCAGCACTTTCAATTTTTAATACTACGTATGGATCATAACACTTATACCAACAAGTCCCTATGAAATTATGTGAGAGTGGCTGTTTTAGTCAGCTCTTTTGCTGCTATCACTAAAAGACCTGACGCGCACCACTTTAAGGAGGAAAAGTTTATCTGGGAGCTCATGGATTCAGAGGTCTCAGTCCATAGACAGCCAGCTCCATTCCTCAGGGCTCCAGGTGAGGCAGAACATCATGGCAGAAGAATGTGGTAGGGGGAAGCAGCTCACATGATCATCAGAAAGCAAGGAAACTCCACTGGCCAGATACAAAATATATACCCCAAAGGAATGTCCCCAATGCCCACCTCCTCTAGCCACACCCTACCTGCCTTCAGTTACCACTCAGTGAATCCCTATGAGGGGATTAATTCACTGATTGGATGAAGGCTCTCATAACCCAATCATTTCACCTCTAAGCCTTCTTGCATTCTAACACAGGAACTTTTGGGGAACATCCCACATCTAAATCATAAAATTTCAAAACCTTTTGTCAAATTAAAAAAAAAATTGAAATTCACTTAGCCGTTACCTGCACGCAGGAGCTGGGGCTCCTGGCAAAACAGGCAAGCTGTCCCCTGGGGGAAAGACAGTGAGAGGGGAGGAGCTGTAAGACTGGGCAAGAAGCATCCCAGCCCTGCAGCCTAGGTCTGCACATTCTTAATGCTACTGTGTCAGCTGGGGTCCCAACAGGAAGCAAATTAATTTAGTGAACTCTCTTCAAAATGTAGCTTGTGGAGAAACTACATGAGAAGAGCAGTACCCAGGGCTGCTAACAGAGGGTTGGCACCAGGCCTAGTCTTGAAGGGCACAAGGTAAGAGCAGCAACCAGAACGTGCAATAGAGGGCCATCTGGAGGGGCTTCTTAGGCAGGAGCCATAACCTTCCAGTGAGGGAGACAGCCAACCCCTGAGAAGATCTCACTCCACTTTCCCTCTCTTTCCTCCCTTCAGTATCCTGCCACAGTTCTACGCTGGTGAGCTAAAATGGGAATAGAATTGCAGTTCTAGTCCCATTTTAGAATTGCCTTTCTATTCCCTGATTACAGAGAGCAAGGGAGACATTGATGTGGTCCCTGTAGAGGTGGAAAGCAGAGTGGAGAAGGGTTCTCCCCTCTAGGACATGATTCTGGAAAGAAACACAAACAATATCTATCCCACTAATGCCCATATGTAGATAGATCCTAGGAAGGCACTTCCTGTTTCTCAGAGTCCAGGAGCTCTGAGGTGTTTGAATATCTTGGGAGCATCTTACCACCTCCGGGGAGAGGAACCTTTCTGACAATGAGACAAGGAGAGGTAGATAGACAAACTGAACAAAGGAGGAAGATCCAACCATGACAAAGTACCCCCAGCCCCTGAAGCCAGCCATGCCTGAAACCAACCAAATCTGCAGCCAGCCATAACGGACGCTACATTGTGAGCTCCCCAATTAAATTTTTTCTTTATTTTAAATGAAGAAGCAGAGGGGCCAACGCATCCATTAACTTGAAAAAGTTCACAGGTACACAAAGCGGCAGACTGCAGTTCTATTCCCATTTTAGCTCCAAAGTCTGTGCAGTGTCTCTGTCCCCAAGTGTTCTGGGGTCTCTTGCTTTCCTGGCCCCCGCTACAGGCAGAGATTTCCAGACAGGCCTGTTTCCACCTGGGCACAAATGCCCACTGGAGACACACAGCACACGTTCCCATGACATTCTCCCACCCTCTTGTGCTTTCCCTTGTCACGCCACCACGTTGACCTCTAAAACCTGTGTTTGCCAGTCTAGGCAATTAAAAGAAGTAAGAGCCGGGACTGTGTAGTAAAGAGAGGAAACTAAATCCGACTGGTCTGGGATACAGCTACAAGACAAATTTCCCCAATAGCCTTTGGAGTCAGTGACAAGTCCCATCCTGACCTGTGGCAGGATGCCATATTTTGACAACGGTTTCAACATGAGCAGGCTACTGGGAGGGCGATGTGGAGATGCGGCTGGAAAAATCCCTTTAATAGATGCTGCGTGATTTTCCGCTTTCCAATTTGCTAAGAAAAGGGAGAAAATGTCACACAGGGAAGAGGAGATGACTTTTGAAAACTCAAACAATGATACCCATTGATAAAAGCATGACTGTAGTAAAAACAAAGGGAAAATAAAGTAACTCTCCTTTCTCCCTTGGTAGGAGTCTCAGAACTCAGCGATGTTCTTGGCCGTGGTGTACACTGTGTCTTGGGAACTATATCCTTCTCACCTTGTGGCCAAACCTCTCAGACACAGAGAAGATACAAAGCAGAATGGAGGGACCCATGGTAGCTCCTCTAACACACACACACACACACACACACACACACACACACACACACACACACACAACTTACATACTCCAGACAAATGAACTCAAACAATGTCACCTACTTAGAGGACGAACTGTGGTGATCCAGGGGCCTATTCACCTATAGAAGGAACAGAAAGTTCCTGGTCTTCAGAGACAGAACACTTGGATATGAAGATTATCTCTGTCACTTCGTATTTATATGAACAATGTAAATAATTAATCTCTCCAACCCTCATCTATAAACTGGGGATATGAATAGCTCCTGGATAGGCTTGCTGTGAAGATTCAGTAAGATAACACCACCAATGTTCCATAAAAAAGCAATGGCTAATTACCCTCCATTATCTTCCTCATAGTCCTGCAAGCCTGACATCATGGTGAAACTCTGGATTCAGAAAATTCTGGGTCCAAATCCTGGTGTAGTGAACTCCTGATTCTGTGACATAGGACATGTATCTGTTAGCTTTTGCTGCATAAGAAGCACAAACATCTCAGCAGTCGGGAACAATGGGCCCTGTTTTAGGCTGAGGGTCCTTGGGTAAGTCAAGAGTCATCTGGGCTCAACCAGAGGGCAACTTGTCTAATCCCTTTTCTAGCCCACTCACCTGATGGTTGGCCAGGAAAACTTGCCTGAGCTGCCTTTGCACCCCATTTCCTGTTTTAATTAATTTTTTAATTATTATTTTTTTATTTATATAGACAAGCAGTCTCTATTTCCCTGCCCCTGCATGTTTTCACAGTCACAGAGAAAGCCCTGAGAGGGCGAACAGAAACATACAAGGGCACTGCAGCTGCAGCTTAGCATAGGCATTGCATCACATCTTCCACATTGCATTGGCGAAAGTCAGTCTCAAAGCCAAGCCCAAAGTCAAGGGGCTTTAACATATTCCCTAGCCCATTAGTGGGAGGAACTGCAAAGTCATGTACAAAGTACATGGATTACCCTGAAGTAAAGCATCGGGGAGGATAATGATTTCTTAGTTCTTTTAACCATAAAGCAGGAATAAATTTGACCTATATGTGGTTCTTATAAATATTAAGATGATGTAGTTAGGTGCCTAGTGCATTGCCTGACTCACAAGAGCACTCAATCAATGTAGGTCAAAGTCAGTTACCAAGGTAGGACGTGGTAGGAGGAGGGGGTGGCATTTTCGTCCACATTTTTTTCCTATATTTTGTCATCCTTTATTCATTTATTAATTCATGCACTCTCTACATAACATTAAAAAGATAGTCACATAGTCACCCTGCACCCTCAGTGTGCTGACTCCACAACAAAAGTGATATTGATCACTGTGGGAACGTTTTCCCACCCGGGATGGCATTGGACTCTCACAACTACCCTTGGATATAGATCCTATTATCCCTCTTAAATGGAAACGGAAACAAATCTGACTCATGGCCTCAGCAAATGAGAAGTCAGCAGACAAGAGATAAGAGGTCAGAGGCTCTTAAAGTCGAGATCACTGCAGGAGGGGACCCTCCTCCCCATCTCCATCTCACTCAGAGCTCAGCGATTCTAACCCAGGAAGGAAGCGTCTCGGCCACTCCAGGCACAGCAGCGGCCGGGTTCCATTCTTCCTCTTATCCAAGAATCTGCCGTGAATGTCTGGCTTGCGTCTGGAAGGATGAATGTTCATTCTCCTGTGGAGAGAAAGCGGGCATGGAGAAGGGGAGAGCATGACGGGCAGACACATGAAGCCAAGGTCGACGGTGAGAAACCCTGGGCACACGTGAGAAAGTGAGGAGGGTCAAGGCTAAGGCACTAACGTCAAGGCCAAGAAAAAGGGAGACGCGGTGAGGCTTTTTATCAAGAATGGCCCTGTACATCATGTGGTGGAGACGAGATGTGGGTCTAATAAAAAGTGCAGTCACAGTGCATTAAAAAGAATAAAATCCTGTCATTTGCAGAAACATGAATGGAACTAGAGGACATCCCTTATGTTAAATGAAATAAGCCAGGCACAGAAAGACAAACACCACATGTTCTCTCTCCTAAGTACAAGTTCAGAGTCGACTTCCCAGAAGTAGAGAGAAGAATGGTGGTTTCAGAGGTAAGGAAGGGTATAGGAAAGGAGGGCAAAGGGAGATTGGTTTGAGGGAACAAAATAGAGTTATCCTGGAGGAATAAGTCCTACTGTTCCTCAGCACAGCAGGGCAATGGTACTTTACAACAATGTGTTATGTATTTCATAAAGAGCTCTAGGAGAGGAGTTCAAAGGTTCCCAGCACCATGAAACGGTGAATGTTTAGGGGATGGAAATGCTAGTTACGCTGCAAAGTCACATGCAAAGGGTGTGCCTAAGCCCGAGAGTGAAGAATCAGGGAGGATAACGTACCTCCCGTTACACAAATGCACGTGTTGAACTTTCACGCTGCACCTCATAAATATATCCAATCACTACATGTCAATTAAATTTTAAAAAATATTTAAACAGGGGCATGATGATAGCAGCTCTAAACTTTCCACTGGGTCTCCTGTGCAGGTCAGGGTTCTGAAGTGTCACCTCTTCTGTAAGGAGAAAAAAAGGAAAAAAACAAAACAAAACAAAAAAAAAACATCAAGTATCCTTT